>NW_022630995.1:47265073-47718870 GCF_010015895.1 Lontra canadensis
ATAGTTTTACGATTGAGTAATATTCCATTATATATATATGTACTATATATACCATTATTATATATAGTACATATATATATAATGGAATATTACTCAACCGTAATAAAGAACTCTGACAATTCACAATAGCATGGATGGACCTCGAGGGTATGATGCTGAGTGAAATAGATCAGACAGAGAAAAACAATACCAGATGATTTCACTTGTATGTGGATTCTAAAAAACAACAACAACAACAAACAAACAAAAGAAACAAACAACAGAAATATACACCTAAATATAGAGACCAAACTTTTCATTGCCAGAAGGTAGGGGGTGGGGAGATGGGTACAATAAGTGAATGGGATTAAGAGGCACAAACTTGCAATTATAAAATCAATCAGTCACAAGGATAAAAAATACGAAATAAAGAATATAGTCAATAGTGTTGTAATAACTGTGTGGTGACAGAGGGTAGGTACACTTACTATGGTGAGCATTTCATAATGTACAAAATTGCAAAATCACTATGTTGTACGCCTGAAACTGACATAATACTATCAGCCCACCGTACTTCAACTTAAAATAAAAAAAATAATGAATCATTGAACACTACATCAAAAACTAATAACGTACAATACGGCAACTAACTGAAAATAATAAAAAAATAGAAAAAAAATAAAATAAATAAATTAAATGCAAAAATAAAATAAAAATAGCATTTATAAAAACAAGATAAAAATGTTTGTGATATGATGTAATAAAGAAATCCAAAACAGAAATAGGTTGGGAAGTCTCAAGGTCATGAGTTCGAGCCCCACATTGGGCAGAGAGATTACTTTAAAAATAAATCAATAAAAATAAAATAAATTTAAGAAATAGGTTGGGAAGGAAAAAAAACAGGGAAAAAAACGGTAAAGCAAAAAAATAAGGTGTATCCAGATTTATAAGAATAATGGTATGAGGGTGATAAGATTAAAGGGAACTTTTTAAATGCTTCTTATTTTTCCAGGCTTTCTCTGATGGAGTTGATGGAGTTTTTGTTTTACAATCCAATGTCTTTTTTTTTCCTGATGTCTTTTAAAAAACATAAAAGTTCTATTTGATAAATTTCATTTGACAAGCGTACTTCAGCAGTTCAAGGAAAGACACAGAAGGTAAAAAAGATAGGGAGGGAAACAAAAGACAGAAAAGAAAGAAAACGGGATTGAGATCTATGGGACAGAAACAGGCAGAGAGAAGATGCCCAGACTGCAGGAGGGAAGAGGGCCAAGTTGCAGAGCAAGGGAGTGCATCAGACCCAGGCAGTGATGGAATGCTCAGATGTGGAGAGAATAGCAGGATCCAGGAGGGAAATTTAGAAGAGACAGAAGTGCTGGGGCTGGGGTGGGAAGAGCCAGTTCACCAAGCTCATTTATCAATAGGGCTTTTTCCAGAAATACAACTCTCCATATTAAAAAATGAGGGAGGGGTACTTGCCATCAAATTTTTAGACATACTAATGTATCTATTCCTCTTTATAGTTTGAAAGCACTTGGGTTCTTTATAACTTTTCTTTTCTTCCAGTTCCCTGGAGACCATGCTCAGTTTTTGGTCTGAGAAGTAAGATTTCATTTTGCAGAGAGGAAAAAAAAGAAAAGCAACTTCAAGAATCAGCATCACCAAAATTCCATATCTTGGTTTCTAACTCTAAGCACACCTGGTTCACACCTGCCCTGCAATCTGGCTGAAATTAGAAGGACCAGATGTGGTCCACAGCTGGACACTGCATCTTTAAATTTCTTGTCCTAAGAAGATAGTCCTTGTTATTGACCATTGGATATACTTCTACTACTAACAACAGCTTTCTTTCTCATTCACCTGCAGTGTGCCTCACGCACTCATTCTCTGCATCGGCTATCTAGAATCTTGACAACAAAAATAGCACGACTGAGCTCCTGTAGCATCAGACCCAGCTGTATGCCCTTCAAATGCATCTACTATCTCATCCTCACAATGACCCCATGAGGTTGGTACTATTTGTATCCCCATGTTGGGGAGTAGAGTTAAGTAACCACTCCAAATAGGTATTATGTACCATTTCCAAGATGGGGAAACCAAAGCTCAAAGAAATGAACTGACTCAAGAGCGAGCACTGGCCAAGGGCAGAACCAAGAGAGGTCTTCCTGACATTGAAACAAACTTGGAGCCCTCCAGTGTGGTTCTAAAAGCACCCCATTTCCTGAATTAAACCCCTCTCTCTGGTTGAAATAGCTAGAGCAAGTGACAATTTGACAAAAGGGACACTTGGCAAAGTCTGGGGACATTTTTGGTCTCATTTTTTGCTACAACTGGAAGTGGGGGTACTAAGGGCATCTGATGGGTAGCCAGGAATGCTCTAAGCCCTGAGCACCCTCCACTGCACAGCAACCACACACACACCCCCAAGCCCGCAAGGAATGATCCAAGTGCCAAGACTGAGAAATCCTGAACTAGCATGTTCTTCTGTTTTCTTCAAAACTCATAGAGGCTGCATTTTCTCCATATATGCCCTAAATCCGTGTTCTGTCTACTCTGTGGCACTGCTCTCCTCTCCTGCTTAGGAGGTTCACAGTGTCAAGAATAATCCCTCCCTTCAGGAGACACAAGAAAGGGACCTGAAGGGAAAGTCTAATGATCGATTTCTTCTTCCAGTGCCCAGAAAAAGAGATGAAGGGAGTTTGGCAGAAGTTTCAAGGACCTGGTATGGCCATAAGGAGCCTGTGTGAAAAGACACAGCTGCCTCTTGAATCTCATACAGTGTGGGGGACCTAGAAATCCTAACACATTTTAGGAAAAGGAACCATTCCTTGAAATAATGCTAGCCTTTTTGCCCGGTATCAAAGAAGCTTCAGCTAACAGGTTCAGAAATCACGCCCTTGGAATCCAAGCGATTTCCGGTCTTTCTTAAACCCTCATCCATCTCAATTTTTCTGTAGTTTTGACAGTCTTGGTAAATGCTCTTTTCTGAGGATTCTGTCCACCCTCGGCTTCCGTGGCATCACGCTGTGCTGGTCGCCCCACCCTCACCCTACCCTTGGGCTTAATATGCGCCCCCTCTGATTGGCTGACGCTCACTCCCATGATTCCCCTCTCTCCCTTAGATCAAGTTCTCCGCCTTCTGTAAATTCAACTAACTAAATCTCAGAGGGTGTAACTTGGGATCTGAGGGTTGATGCTGTCCGGGGCGTGGCCCGCGATTTCTGAGAGCCAGGACTCAGGCAAAGCCTTGACAGATTCCATGAGACATTGTGGGCTTTGAGCTGTGCGGTCCACTGGGTGTGAACCACGTAAAATCAGCAAGAATTCCATCAAGTCTAAGGTGAAAGACACCTAAATGACCTAAGAGTAAACCAAACAAAAGCCCTATGCAATCAAATCTAATTAAAAATTATAATCTTATAGCAGTCTTGGTGGAGATGCAGATTTCAGCGATTAGATTGGGACCCTGGCTTTCAGAGTCTGGGGCCCGGACACAATGACTGCCATAGAAGGCTCAGTACAGCAGAGACGGGATTTCTTCCCTTGATGGGGCTGCAGAACTTATCCCCCGGGGAGGTTCAGAATTAAAAAGAGCTACAAGGTCCATCAAACTCTGAATGTCAAATAAATTTTTATTTATAATCTCTATGTATGTGTCACTTTAGTTTCTTGAAATGTTAAGGACAATCCAGCATATTTGTATTTTAAATAGACCAACCCAGTGATTTTAACTTAATATAGGTAATTGCATAATGGATTTAGATTTGTGAATTTAAATGGAAATCTTAATAAGTTTGTAAACCATATCGGAACACTTAAGAGAACCTAAAACCCACTATGTTAAGGTTTAATTTGTTAGATTTATAAAAATTACTTGGGTATCTTGGAAGACTTGCTACCTTTGGCAGTTGCAATAACTTAAAGAAACCAAACAAACCAGTATATTCAAAGTATAAATGAAGTCTAACGTGTAAATAAAGTACTCTTAGAACCAGTGGTTTAAGATGTCCATCAACAGATGAATGAAGAAAATGGTATAGATATACAATGGAATACTACTCAGCCATCAAAAAATGAAATCTTGCCATTTGCAAAGGTGTGGATGGAATTAGATGGTGTTATGCTAAGCTAAATAAGTCAATCAGAGAAAGACAATTATCATATGATGTCACTGATACAATTATCATATGATATCACAGAACAGCAAAGGGGAAGAGAGGAAAAAATAAGACAAAATCAGAGACGAAGACAAACCGTAAGAGACTCTTAACTATAGGAAACAAACTGAGGATTGCTGGAGGGGTTGGGGTGGGGGAAGGGATAATTGGGTGATGGGCATTAAGGAGGACACGTGATGTAATGAGCACTGGGTTTTACATAAGACTGATGAATCACTGACCTCTACCTCCGAAACCAATAACACATTATATGTTAATTGAATTTAAATAAAAATAAATTTTTAAAAATGGCCTAAACGTGGGTAGAGTTCTTTTAAAACTGAATTAAGATATTTTAAAACTAAATTGAAGGAGATGAAGAGAGAAGAATTTTTAAAAATTGCAGCTTACACAAATTTAAAACATTGTAAAAGCTGAAATCTTTTCGGAACCTATCTTTCCATACACAAAAGCCCATCTCAAGGGCACACAAAAGAACAAACAAAAAAACACCCATTGGACCACTGGGTTGATTTGAAATGCAAGTGTTTTCAGGGGTTTGGAGATTCTTCATATCCACAAGGGTCCTGGACCCAAGGAGGTTTAAGAACTCCCCTTTGTGGCAAGTGTGACCTGTATATCCCTCCCACCCCACAGGTGCTAACAGGGCACCACCTGACTGTTCCACCAGCAACCAACTCCCCACAGCCTGCAAGACCATCTTATTAGAGGGACCCACCTAAACTAGTCCCTCCCAGAGACCTCTCTCTGCCCAGCCTTTTGTCAACTTTCCTGTGTGCTTTCCTTTGTCCCAGATAGCCAACCAATGACCTAATTCTATTGATCTGTCTGTCAAATTTTCTAATTCTATTGATTTCTGCAAAAGCATAATTCTATTGGTCAATTCTAATTAATTCTATTAAAAATCAGTAGAATTAGGAAATTGGTTGGATATTTCCTTTCCCTTTGCCACGAAGATCTAAACTGTCACAAAACCCTAGCAAGTCTTCCCTCAGAACATTCCCTGCTTGTTACCTTTGTCCCCATCCTACCTTCACCCCTTTACCCCCCTCACACTATCAACAGCGATGCAGGGAACTCAGGGTTCTCTCTGCCACCCTGAATGACTCAGATGTGTGGCTCCAAAGCTCTCCGTGGCTCTTTGCTACTCCTGTGGCTGGTCTCATCACCCAGGCATTGACTGCAAACTTCCAGACCCTTGTGGGCATCGCTCACTCCTGCCTCCACTCCTTCCTCCACATACGGGAAATGCCATTTGAGGGCCCTTAGCTCTGCCTCTGGAAACCCCATTTTCCTTAAGAACTTGCAACCTCTGGCAAGACTCAGACCCTCTCTTACTTTGGATGACTGAGATAGCATGTCCATGTTCCCTTCTGCTGCCATGCCCTCTGGCCCCTAACCCTCAAAGCTCTGGAAAGGTGGCAGCCATTTCTTCTCCACTTGTGAATCCTATGCAGGGAGGCCTTGCTCCCACTCATTTATGAAGCACCAACTACATGCCAGGCACCATTCTAAGTGTTGGGGGTTTAGTGGAGAATGAGGGCAAGAAGCTTCCGGCTATCAAGGATTTTATACTCTGGAGGAGCAGAAAGGAAATGAAAGGCAATAAATGAACAAAATGCACACAGCTGTCTTTGCAGTGACACATACAGGGAGAGGAATCAACCAGAATTATGGGATAAAGAGGGGCTGCTTGGGGGAGGCTAATTTCCATCTGGGTGGTAGGAAAGCCCTTTCCGACTTGGTGACATTTGTGCTGAGACCTGAATGATGAGAAGCAGGTCCTGGGGACAGCGTTCTGGAAAGAGGGGACAGCCACGGCAGACGTGGGAGAGGGGACTTAGCACATTGAGGGGGCGCTTCTGTGTGGTGACAGAGGAAGGAAGGCCACAGGCAGCCCGGAGAGATGTGTGCTCCAGAGTGTCAGAGGGTCTCCAGCAGAGGCGGGTGGGAGTTCCTGAGTGCACCCTCCGCCAGCTCTCTCTGTAGCTGTGTAAGGAAAGTCTGTGGGTCCAGAGCGAAGCCAGGAGGCCAGCCGCGAGGACGGTATGCAGTCATGCATGGAGCCTAGGTGTGGCCACGGCAGATCGAGGTGGCCAATCTCTCCTGTTTGCCTGGGGCTCAGGAGCTTCCTGGGACACGGGGCCCTTGATGTTGAAGTGGGAAACCCCTGGCAAGCCTGGTCAGTCAGTCATCCTAAGCAGCCATGTGTGAAGGCCAAGTCCACCTGATTTGCTGATAGATGGGACTGAAGGAAAAGAGAGTTTAAGGGTGACGGCCAGGAATTTAGTTAGAACAGTGAGATGGATGGCAAAGCCAATATAAAAACACTTGGGGTGAGTGCTGGTGGCTCAGTCTGTTAAGCGTCTGCGTTGGGCTCAGGTCATGATCCCAGGGTCCTGGGATCAAGTCCCACTTAGGGCTCTCTGCTCAGCGGGGAGCGTGCTTCTCCCCCTCACTCTGTGCTGTGCTCTCCCTCTCTTTCTCTCTCTCTCAAATAAATAAATAAAATCTTTAAGGGGAAAAATACTTGGGAGAGAACTACTGTTATTTCAGATCTACAGAGATAAAGTAGATACAGAAATAGGCTTCCAATCAATAGCAAAATCACTCTGAAATCTCTTAATTGCTGGCTAACAGTCACAAATGAGCTGTCTTTCCCAGAAAGAGGGAATGCATCCATTTCCTGCAGATAATATGTTCTCAAAATCCAGAGGCAGATTGGGAGCTGCACCTGAGCCTGGCTCCCGCAGCCTTGTTACAGATCTCCTCCCCTCAGCAATTTGCAATGGCTGCAAATGTGGTGGGAGACTGAGATGAAAGGTGGGAGGAGAAGTCACATCAAGTCACAGCAGGAGCATCCTTCTCTGGCCCCTCCCCCGGCCCCTCCTCCCATCCTCCAGCCCAGCCACAACTCTGTTTTCCTTCCTCTGCTTTGCAATTGCTTCTCCTTCCTCTGATCCCAGCTGCCAAGTAAATAAAGCCCTAGGTCCGCAGCCTCCACGCTGATGGGCTTCTCGAAGCATTTGCCAGCAGAGTTGGTCCTCTCTCCTTCTGATGCTAAGAGAAGACACTGCCTTGTCCCCTGTGGCCTTCCTCCCGTGGCCTTCCCCCTACCAGCTGTGCTCTCCTGGAAGGGATACCGCTTCCTGCCTTTCCTTAACAGGCACTACCCAGTGCTTCCTCTGCTTTGCGTCAGCTACTCCCACAGCTCCCAGAGACTCCCTGCCACCTGCCGGAATCCAAGAAAACCAAAAGGCACAAGTCCTTGAGTCCCTGAGGAGTCCCAGCTGGAAGGAGAGAGGGCAGCAGAGACTGGCCTCCTGTCCTGCAATTCCCTCCCTGTGTCCGGCTTGGCCTCTCCCACCCAAACACGTTCTCACATCAGGAGCTGGGATTCTCACTGGCCCTGACCTTTGCCTTAGCTACATTTTGTTTTGGCTTTCGTGGATTTTTTTCACATTCACTGTGATTGTTTAAAATCACATTTAAAACATTATGATAGTTTAAATGATACTGCATCCATATATTATTTCCTTTGATCACTGAGATTTTTGGCACCCCCTTAAGTTGTGAGTCTGATGCAGGTGCCTCACTCACTTCACCCTAGCCTGGGGCCTTCTAGAATAGTCGGTCACCCTCAGAGGGCTCTAGGTGGTAAAGCCAGACATCCAGACGTCAGATGCTAGTGTTGCCTTTCTCCATCTGGTGGACAACCTCCCTGTGCCTCCGTGTCCTCATGCTATGGGGACGGGGCAGCTACCTCAGAGTGTGGCTGCTGTGACTGTATCTATAGTACGGTTGGTATGATGCTGGCACACAGCAAGTCCTTCACAACATTGGCCATGACAGTGGTCCATGGGGTCTCTGCCACAAGCTGGCACTGCACCAACAAGACAGTGTACCCTGGTGCTTCTGGTGGATGTAGCCTTGCCCTTGGGCTTGCCCTTGCCTCTGTGTTCTAGTGGAGAAGTCACCGAGAGGAGATAATATTAAGGATTATTTGTGCAGTGCAGGTGCCTGAGAACAGGTCAGAAACCTGTGTGGTCTCATCGTAATCCTCCCAACCAGCCCACAGAGGAGATTCTTTCATCCTCCACATGTTTGCAGACAGGATGAGTCAGCAAGAGACCTGCCTGGATCCCAGAAGGAGCAAGAGACAGATTCAGAATCTGACACATGCCCTCAGAGCTGATCTTTTGCCCTCTGCCTCTTGACGGCTCTGGAAGTTGCCCAGCACACCTAGGATTCGGGAGCAGCACACTCCAGCTAAATGCATCTTACGTATTTCTTGGCACCACCAGCAACTTGTGTTCATCAGGTAGGTTCCTCCCAAAGAGGACCCTTGGCAAAAAAAAAAAAAAAAAAATACCAGTTACTGCTGGCTGCTTTCACGAGATGGAGCCGGCTGCCTGAGGACTGTGGGGTGGGAAGAAGACTTTTCATGCAGACCGATTTGTACTTGGAGCCATCTGATATAATTATTACCTCTTCAAAAATAAATGCTAACACTAAAGTTCAAAACTTTAAAAAGAAAAGAAACACTTACAATTTATCCTCAGGAAAACCCCAGATTGGATCAGCCCTTCAATGCATTTGGTTTCAAGAAAAATCTTGGCGAGTCCTCCAGAATGGTCTTCCCTGCCTGGGTGAGCTTCTCCAGGATTCATTCACTCCTCGGGCCCACATTCCAGATGCGCCAGATACATGATGCTCTGCTAATCTCAGATAGGCCTGGAGGGACACTGGGCCTAGAAGTTTCTCCTCGGGGCCCTAAATGATCCTAAGTCAAGAGCAAGCTTTACAGGACAGCTCCCAGAGAGGATGGGAGTCACTGCAGAGGACTTGTAAGTGGCTCGGCCACTATCTCAGATCATTGGAGGGGAAAAAGGACCCCAGCCATTAGCTCACATTTGGGATGAACTGTGCAATCCAAGGTGACACCAAGTCCTCAGTCATGCAAAGGGAAGCTCACTTCCTTCCTTGTGGTTGCATGGCAAAACTCAGAATAAAGTGGAGTTCTAAAAATACAACGTGAAGGATGGTTCTAGGAGTGGTGAGTGCCCCAGGCAAAGAATCCAGAGAATGAAATGCAGGTCCCAGCTCTGTCACCAGCCTGGGGCATCGGGTAAGGCTACATATCTCTCAACCTCTAAAGCCATGACACACAGGACATGGACTGCAGTCCCCTCGATCCTCTCCTGAGCTCTACCATCTCAGGTCTGGGCTTGTCTTCTGACTCTCTGTCCTCCTTTCCTGCATTTGGTCAAAGACCCCAAGAATTGGAGTCTCAGTCCACGGGCAGTGTGCAAGAGCTCCACTCCCCAAGGCAGGGAAAGGGCCTTCCTTCCTTTTGTACATCTTCCCGCCGAGCACATGGTCCCAAATTCTGCACAAGCTAACTCCTTCCACCCCACCTCCAACATTTCCTGGGCCGCCTCGACCAGTCACATTCACTTCTGCCCCTGGCCTCACAGTGACAAGTATCTTGACATCTCTGTCCTGCTGAGCTGCGACAGTCTCTGAAGATTGTTGATCTTGGGGTGTCCCCAGGCTAGAGGTTGCTCTGGAAACCCAGAGTGTTGAGCTCCTACTGAAAGGCAGGTTAGGACAGCTAGGGACTTATAAATCCCACAGACAGTGGCTCACAGTCTATGAGAAGTCCCCATGCTGGCCCTGCAGAGTGCTCCCCTCCCCTAGGCCCTCTCAGGAGTGAGTTTGCATTGTCTCTGCTCTCTTGGCCTCAGCCGACTGGACCAGACATAGACACCTGGACCTGAGCTGGACCACTCAGTTCCCTGCCTGGAAAGTTGAAATTGTACTAAGAGATTCGGTCCCAATGGGGCTGGGCCAGTCAAGAAATGCTGAGGCTGTGGGGCGCCTGGTTGGCTCAGTCGGTTAAGCCTCTGTCTTTTGATTTTGGCTCAGGTCACGATATCAGGATCGTGGGATCAAGCCCTGCATCAGGCTCTGTGCTCAGCGCCGAGTCTGCTTGAGATTCTCTCTCTCCCTCTTTACCCCTCCCCTGCTCACATGTGCTCTAAATAAATAAATAAAATATTTTTAAAAAAACAACAACAAATCTTGAGACTGTGGATAATCATTTTGTACCTAGGATGCAGAGAAAGTCAGTTTTTGGGGAGATAGAAAAAGATGAATGAAACAGAGATATAAAGAGAGCTCAGAATGGGACCTGGAGATAGTCTCATGGGCATTCCTATCCCTGGCCGGTTCAGGGTCAAGAGCTGGTAAAGTGCAGGTTTGTGTGTTTTTGGCTGCCCAGTGCTCCTGCCAAAGCAGGACCTCCTTTCCTATTGGAGTGTGACCTCTCTCTGTGAGTTGCCTTGTGGAGATGGGTCATTTCAGGTAACTGGGAGGGGGAGCCAGGTCCTCCTTCCCACCCCGGGGACCGCCACATTTAGACATGTGTCCTGAGCTGCATGAACACACTGGCCTCCCCCAGAATGTGAGTATGGGCAAGTGACCGACGGAGGCCATTCACCCCAGGGCCCAGATGGGTGGCAGTCTGGAATGACCCAGCAGTCCCCACTGGACCTCCAGCTTTGGTCCCTCCAGACAGCCTGGGGTCCTGCCCCATCTGCTATCAGCCACAAGCTCCATGCACCATAACATCCTTCTGAAAATTCCCCTTTGTTTTAGCAAAACCACACTTGGTTTCTCTTGTTTGCAACCAAGAGGGATGACTGAGAGTCACAGTTACATCATTAGCTTGGGTTCTATGAGCCAGCCCGTGTCTTTCCCCCTGAAGTGAGCCTCAGTGGATTTCCATTTCCTGAGGCCAGGAGTCCTAACAGCTCGAAGGGCAGACCCTGGACAAGGCCTTTTCTTTCTTTCTTTTTTTTTTTTAAGATTTTATTTGTTTATTTGACAGACAGAGATCACAAGTAGGCAGAGAGGCAGGCAGAGAGAGAGGAAGGGAAGCAGGCTCCCTGCTGAGCAGAGAGCCCGATGCGGGACTCGATCCCAGGACCCTGAGATCATGACCTGAGCCGAAGGCAGCGGCTTAACCCACTGAGCCACCCAGGCGCCCAGGACAAGGCCTTTTCACCTCTCTGAGACTTTGTTTCCTCCTATGGAAAATTATGCTACTAATTCGTACTGTGCAGAGAAATTGGAAGGATAAAATTACAACAAGTGATGAAGAGCAGATGTTAGATAGTGCTTAAGATGTTCCACAAGCTGTTCCAAGGGCCGGCAGAGTAACTTGTTCAGCCCTCACAGCAGCTCTATAAAGTAAGTAATTTTAACCTCATTTTAATGGTTAGGCGACAGAGAAACAGAGAGGTTAAATCACTTTCCCAAAGCCACCCAGCTAACAAGGGTCAGGGGGCCTCATACATGTGTTGCTGTTTAGGAAATGGGAGCTCTTCTTTACACTAATCAAACAAGGCCTAAAAGTCAGTTTCTGATTTGGGTAGCATCCCACCTAAGAAGAAGGGGTGGCGCAGTCCTCTACCTGACCAATAGCTAACTGATCGTGGCCAAAGCAGTCCCAGAATGCAAAATAACTCTGCCTCCCTTCTCCCTTCACATAGTCGTCCCAGGGACCTCAACAATCCCAGGGCTTCAACGGTCCCCTCTCCGTACCGTCGCCCTACAACTTTGCCTCTGGCTCCGACCTCGCCACTGAACTCCCAACGCATCTGCCCCAAACCCAGCATTGGCTTAAGATAAACATGGAGCCTCTACCCCAGGCCTGCTCTGCCTCCGTGAATCTCAGAGCTGCCTGCCTCAGTGAACCTTGTCACCTCTTGTGAGCTTCCTAAACCCACGGCCCACCGGTGGCTTCACTTTCTCCCTCACCGAAATCCAACCAGTCAGCCACTAAACCGAGTCTGTTCTGCCTAGATACTGCTTGTCTCCCCACTCCGGAGAGCAGACCACCACCAGCACTCTGCCCGCTTCACATAGCTGCTCTTCGCCAGTCTCCCACACCCCCTTCCTTCCATCTGATCCCACAGGCAGCCCAACTGATGCTTTCAAAGTGCAATCTGGCCAGTTGCTGTTCTGCCAAATTTTCAGTGCTTCCCCTTGACCCCAAGATAAAGTCCCACCTCCTTTTTATTGCTTCTGAGGCTCCCTGATCTAGCCTCTGCCTCCCCTTCCAGTGGTAAACCTGGAGATTTCCCTTCTGAAACTCGTGCTTCAGACACACTAACCTTCCCCTGGGTTTTTTGCCATCCATTCACTTATTCATTTAACAAAAATTTCCTGAGCCCCTACTGTGAGCTGGGCACTGGGAGTACAAAAAAGCAAAGATGATTTCTGCTTTTATGAGGCTTACACTGGTCTAGCTGACTTCTTTCTATCTTCAAGGGCTCAGCTTAAATCTCTGTTTCTCAAGGAAATACTCCCTTTCCCCTAAATCAGGTTATGTCCTTTGGTGTGTGTCCCTAGATTCCACTCTTCCTCCTTGCCATAGTATCACCACACCTGACTATGGTTTAACCTCTCTTTCCTGCCAGATTGTCAACCCCATGAAGATAGACACTGGGTCTCTTGTTCACCCTTGTATCTTCAAGCTTGGCACCTAATAGATACTTAATAAGTACCTGACGAATGAATGAATGAATGTATGAAGGAGTAGCATCATATTCAGCAAATACACTTCTGGTTTTCCTATAAGATTGTAAGTGTACTTTTTATTTATTTATTTTTAATGGGAAAAACCATGTTTATATTTTTCTTGTTTACATTTTACCCCTAGCTGCTCCCACATTGATTCTCCATGAGTGTTGGTTGAATGGATGGACAAGTGTATTTCCACGTAGGAGAATGAGCATTAGTAAGGATGGTCAACATAGGAAGGCAGCATCTTTAGGAGACTGGGGCATATGCAGACCCTGCAATTTATGATTATATGATCTGGTAATTTTCCAGGGGGGCGTGGAGGTCCTCGGTTCTTTGTGCTTGCTGAACAATGGAATCATGTGGGGAGGCTGACAAAATACTGATGCCCAGACCTCTCTCCCAGAGATTCCAATTCAGTCTGACTGGGTTGAGGCATGGGCCATGGGAAAAATGTTTCAATCTTCCCAGGTGATTCCAATGCACAGCCAGGCCTGGGAAGGTGTGGGGCCTCCTGGAATTTATAAGGTCTTGGCCAGATGTAAGTCTGCAGATGTAGAGATAATCAGTCAGGGGTTCCTGGGTATTGCATGTGGACCAAGAGTTAGGACATAATCTGAGGTGAAACCCAGGGAATGAAGACAGAAAAAGAAGCCAGGACCAATTAACCATCCCTCTTAGTTGTACACTTATTGAATGAATGAATGAATGAATGAATGAACAAATGAGTCTTTAATGGGCAAGAGTAGGTCCTCTGTACTTCTGTCAGTTCACTGGAATAATTATTTTATGGAAATCAAGCTAGTACTTATTCATAAGTGACCATGAAAAATATTTCTGAAAAGACTAAATAATATGAAACCAGTAGAATTTTCTGATATCATAGATCCCCAAGGGCTGTAGAGTCATCCGTTCATTCTCCTATTCTCTTGCTCAACAACATTTATTGGACATCTATTATGTGTCAAGCATTATTCTAAATGTCATGAAGGATCCAGTTTGTTTTTGTGTCTATTCGAAATGTGCTGGAATTCTAACCACCAGTACCTCAGAATTGTACTTGGAGACAGGGTTTTTAAAGAGGTACTTCAGTTAAAATGAGGTCATTAGAGTTGGCCCTAATCCAATATAACTAGTGTCCTCATATGAACAGGAAATTTGGACACAGACACTGAGTGAAGACTGCATAAAGACACAGGTAGAAAATGGCCACCTACAAACCAAGGAGAGAGTCCTTAGAAGAAACCTGCCTGCTGACACCATGGTTTCAGACTTTCACCCTCCAGAATTGTGAGAAATAAATGTCTGTTACTGGCAGCTCTGGAAGTCTAACAGAGAGTGGTAAGCAAGACCAAGTCCTTGTTTTCTATGCAGATATTCACAAACATTTATTTTCTGAGGACTGAGTATTTTTTTTTATAGATCTGTCTACTGCTGTATTTCAAAGCTATGTGGTCATAGTTGATTTTAATAAAATCCACATTCACTGAAAGCTTTCTTTAATTCACATTGGCATTTCATCATCGTACATATTTTGTACTAGATAAAATCTCAGTTGGGTCTAGAATGTCTTCAACACTTCTACAACGTTAGCTAAACTCCTGTGGATGAACAATAGAAAGGAGACCTCCAACCCAGAATCTCCCTAAGCTAGAATTGAATAACATCACTGTTATTTTTCCCATTATATGTGTTTTCAGGATTATTTCTGTGTAATAGCAAGTGATAATGATTTTCCATTTGTAGTGGTAGTAGGATATTTTTGTTTCAAAACAAAAATGTTCAGGCAGAAAACAAGTAATTAGATCTTAAGAATAAATATTCAGCAAATAATAGCAATGCAGTTTGTGTATAAGGCACAAATCATGATGTTGGTATGCAAATGATGAGAGACTAGAAAACACCAAATGAGATGACACATTTCAGAAATCACTAATTTATGATTTTCATTCATTCATTCAATTTTTAATTTTACTGACACTGAACACTTATTAGCTTCCAGACATCATACTAAGCATTTTCTCATAAATTATCTTGTTTCAGAATATATGAGAAGACAGGAACCCCCTCCATCCCACTCATTGCTTTATCCCCAGCACCCAGTGTAATGCAAGGGCACTCAACACTTAGCCTTTGAATGATACACGCACATTTTTGAGTTAAGGTCCATATATTAAAGGATGAATATTCAAATCCTAAGTGCAGGCCACTAAGAAGTAGTTGAAATGAAGGGCCAGTTCTTGATTTTCTCTACTTCTTTGGGCTAGATTCTCTTTTTAAAAAATTTTGTAGTGAAGAAGGTGCTTGTCATTTCATGAGAGTATCGTGCTTTCCTGAGACACGGGTGACCTGCCCTGGTACCTGAAATGGGCACTTCTTCCCATCTGTCCATCATCCATTCACCCACTTGTCCATCTGTCTTTCCATACATTTATCCATCATCTATCCATCCATCCAATAAAGAACTTTAGAGAAAAACAGGAAACCTACATTTCTCTCTGAGAGGACTCGGTTGGCATTTGTAAAGCAATTGATAGAATTTGCCAACACCAGGCAGGCCCTGGGGAGAGGAGAAGCTGGCTGGCTACCACTGCTCCCTTTTCCACCTCCAGGCACTGTGAGGCCAGCCCTGGTGATTATGAGTTTGGAATTTGTGGCAGGATTTTGGGTTGGGTTCAGCCATTATTATTGTTATTCTTACCTGGAGTCACTGGCTCGGGTTAAAGGACAAAAACTCCCACTCTTCAAAGCCAAGCTCACTTCACCTGGCATTTAGGATTTAGGCACATTCCAAATTGGGTAATAGGTTTTAAAACAAGATTATGAAATTCTGGCGAAAAAAATCACAGCACACTTGCCTGTGGTCACTTTCTGTTTGGGAGATTAAAAGAAGGCAAGTCACACTTTCAAGGCCAATGTATAAATATACTATACTACTGGTGGAAGGGACTGTAGGTACTGGTTAAGTACTACTGATTGGTTTCTGCTCTGTCTTACCAGCTCAATTGCTCAGCTATGGATGTCACCCCAAGTTCTTAAGCCAGTGTGTAAGACCCCATCTAATATGGCCCAACCTAGCTTTCCAGCATTGCTTTCCAATACTCCCATTCTGGAAATTTCCACTCCAGCTGATTGGTTTACTTACTTACTCCTAAAAATGTCTCACATGGTCCTGCTCCCATTCTTTTGCTCCTGCTACAACCTGAGCTTTGATCACTCACATTCTTCTCCACTTAGGCAAGTTATAACCTCCTTTGGACTCCAAATCCTATCATACCTTTTCCTTAAATGTACCTCAGTGTACAGAGATCTCTCCTCAAATTTCCTAGCTCATACAGAGTTTCTAACCATTTGGAGTCTCAACAGAAAGAACATTATGATGCTTTGGTGTTTGTTCCATTATTGCCTGTAATAGTCAATTTTATGTGTCAACTTGATTAGACTAAGGGATCCCCAGATAGCTGGTAAAACATTATTTCTAAGTCTTTCATGCATATGTCTTCAAGACAGATTAGCATTTGAATCCACAGACTGAGTAAAGATCACCTTCACCAATATGGTGAATTGCCGAAGGATAGATTAGAACAAAAAGGTGGAGGAAGGGTGAATTTATTCTCTCTGTTTGATCGTAAACATCTACCTTCTGCCCTTAGACATCAACACTCCCAGTTCTCAGGCCTTTGGACTTGGACTGAATTATACCACCAGCTTTCCTGGTTCTCCAGCTTGTAGATGGCAGATTCTGAGTCGTCTTTACCTCCATAATCACATGAGCCAATTCCTATAATCTCCTCTTACAGTCATCTGGTCTCTCTCAGTATAGATGATAGATAGGTAGGTAGATAATAGATAGATGATGGTGTAAATATAAATATATTCTATTGGTTCTGTTATTCTGAAGAAACCTAATACATTGCCTTAAACTAACTTTATCTCACTTCCTGGTATAGCCTGGAAGCTCCTTGGTGACATAGAATCCTTTCAATTCTATGAGCTCTCCCAGGGCTCCAAAATGTCCCCTTTTCTCATGATATAACCAACATCGGTATCTGTTGTTTGCAACTAAAATAACCTCTAATTTGTTCTCTATGAACTAAGGATGGGAAGAATCTGTTGAATTAATTTCAATAAACACCACCAAGTGTTAAGATGTCTTAACACTCACATATGTAGCCAGGAGGTACACTTACTTCTCAGGCAGGACCAATTCACTTATATTTTATAGTCATCTGTCCCAAGCTCAACTACCCAGTTTCAATGAAATTATAAAGGAGTAGTAGGAGAATGGTTATTGTAGGTCTTTGATGATAGAAAAGAGCTGATAGCCCAGCAAAATGAAGAGAGAAACACCATAAAAGACAGAGCCAAAACTTTCAGCACTCAAAATGATTTGTGTAGAGGAAAAAGAAAAAAATTCGCACGCTCTAAAGGATTAAATGACAGTCCAGTATAAAAATCAACGTTCGTGATGATGCCCTGGGTCATTCAGAGTAGATTTAATTTTCTGGCACCTTCTACCTGCAGAAGGCATGAAACCAAATAATCCATTTCAGTCATATTTCTAACCCAAATGTGTAAATTAAAAATAAAAAATATGAGACACTATAGAAAGTTCACACCCAGTGCTTTCACACATTCATTCAAGAAGAGTTTATTGAGCACCTTCCACAGACCAGGCACTGTCCAGTAGGTGAGGACAGAGGGGTGAACATTGATGATGAGATCCTTACTCCACTGAAATTTACATTTATGTGGGGAGGAGACCTTAAGGAAATATTTAAATGAACAAGATAATTTAGGATTATAATAAGTGCTAGGATATATGGAAATACATCAGAGTGATATATCAGAACAAGATAGTAGACAGTTCCTGGGGTGGAGGATAAATGATGTTGCGCAGCCATGAATGGCCTCACTGCAGATGGGACATTTGAGGTCATTCCCATCCTCCTTCCCTGCATTTGCTTCCCACCCTGCTACCTCCCAGAGATGCCTCTTCCCAGCAGGAAGATTCCTTGCATCAGAGAACCACTAACCGGCTTTCCTGAGGAGGGAAGAAAAAGAACAAACAACCATATTCATTTGCCCAAGAAGCATTTCAGTTAACTCCAGTCCTGATTTCTAGAAGGACATTTTTGCCGTACCTGGATGAACACACACTGACCGATGTCAGTCTCAAGGCTGTCCTAGGAAGGCCCAGGAAATACATCAGCAATGGATCACTGACTCTCAGTGGACAAGGCAGATCTATTCCCTCTGGCTTAGCAACCAAGACTCTGCCCCAACACCTAGGAACCAATAGCCAAACAACAGCTGTCACTGATTTGGCAGAAAGTTTGAAACTGGTTTATCCCTTGTGTCTCTACACTCAAGTCATCCAGAAATTACCTAGGGCCAAGGCTTTTCATGGCCTGGTATTTTGACACAAAGGAATGTGACAGGCAGACTCTTGGTGGTTCCTGCAGAGCCAGCAGCCCTCCCACTCTGGCTCCAAAGTACAATCTGTAACTCCATTCATGCCCTCTGACTGCCAACTTTCCCCAGGAAGTTTCCTTCTTTGTCCATCTGGACATCTGGCATCTCCCCCGAAAGGCTGGTTAAAAAAAATTCCACCTACTTCCAGCGAAAATGTAGGAGCAGATTCCAGTTCCACTTCACATGCCTCAGGAATGTGAGTAATCCCATTTAAGAAGATGCTTGATTAAGTTTTTAGAACCCAAATCAATTTGGTCATTCTTCAATGCCTAGAGTATGGCCATCATGAGATGGAAACATTCCTAATCAAATATTGTCCTAGAGAGAAGTCTGGTTTGGCCAGCTCAATTGCACAGAGATGGGTTCCTGTAAGAAATAATAGTAGCAATTCCCACACAGGAAGTCTTTCAGGCCAGCTCAGACCCTCTGGCCGAAGGTCTCTGAGAGAAGCCACCAGGTGCAAGGCAGAGAGAAGGGCAGAGCTGTATTGTCAGATCTTTGTATAATTCATCTTCCCTAGCTGCCAGCCTTGAGGGGGAAGGCACCTAAGGACCAAATCCACTCAGCAATTACTTCTATGAAAACTGTGTTATCACATCATTTAACAGGTCAGTAGAAAAATCTCTCTCTTGCTCTCCCCCTCCAACTGCCACAGCAGCACCCTCCCACAGAAGCTATGAAAGGAAGCTGAAATGCAGGAGCACTGAGAAAGAGATGCTTCATTATTGTAGCTCCCATGTCTGTCCCCCTAAACCAGGCCAAGAAAAGCATACAAAAGAGGTGGCAACCCAAGATGGAAGAGTCCTTGCCACAACGTGGAAGGAAAGAAAAGGACTCCCTTCAAGACCAGCTCTGGGTAATTTGAAAACACACAAAAATTCACTTGCTAAGTTCTATCAAAGGACTATTTCCCCCTGAGAGTATGGGTGTGATTTGGCATATATAAATTCCCGAATGGTTTCCCTCCATCACTGCTGAGGTGGAACTAAGGGGTCTATAAAGTGTGAAATGAGAAGTGGACATGGTGTACCTTAATGCTAATTACTGCTTCAGGTAATGTGGCTGGGACTTCCCTATTTTTACAGCTCCCCAAATCAGAACCTGATTAGCAACTATTTTAAGACTGCATTATAGAGTTGGCCTCAAATGCTTTCTAAATAAGGCAAATGTTATGGGCTTCCACCAATCTTTGCCTCCTGTTAATCATTTCAAGGATTTGTGTTGTACACACAAGGTAACTATTAAGCAATTAACTCCCAATAAAGGTTTTTTTTTTCTTTAATTTAAATATCTGGCTGAACTTGAGAAGGATCTTCCTTCTCCCTCCCCCAAACCCCACACCTTTTGAGTACCTGAGTTCATCTATTAGAATCTTAAAGGTATAAATAAATAAGTTACTAAAGACTCTTGGTGATAAAAGCCAGGGAAATTATTTCTCTTTAAAAAAAAAATTGTATTAGGATGATTGCCTTTGATTACAGAAATGAAACCTGACATTTCATTTTCCCAAACTGTATTTTCATTGCTTCTGAGATGGAATAACCAATCTATTAACTTCATTCTACTTAATAGTTTTCCAATTCTCCATATTTCCAGTAAGGACTGGGGATTCTTTTGCGTTCTTCTGTGTGCTGTTTTTTTGTTTGTTTGTTTGTTTGTTTGTTTGTTTTTGTTTTTTGTGGAGAAGCTCAGGGTGGGAAGGAAGGAGAGATGTGATGTGAAAGTCAGAAGAGCGTTTAAGGGATATGTAGCTCTCCCTGTATCTTACCTTCAAGTTGCAGAATTACTGATAATCTGAATAATCTTATCCTCTAAACTGGCTTTCTTTCTGTGTTCATGTATCTGCTCCAAGTCAGAGGCCAAGAAGTCATTTTAAGATTTTCTTTTAACTTTAATACCCACCCACCTCCAGTCAATCACCAAGCCCTGGGGTGTCCCTGTCTGAACTAACTGTTGAATCCCACCCCACCCCTGCTCCAGGAGGAGCACCAGATACCACTGCTGTCATTCAGGACCCAGTTATGTCTCAGTGGGCAGTGAGCAATCCCACTGGGCTCCCTTGGACCAACCTGGTCTTCCCTAAATCTGGCTTCTACCCTGCGCCGGTGGTACTTTCTAAACACAATCAGAACCCCAGCTCTCCAGGTCCATGAATAATTGCAAGAGCCCCTTGAGGACCCTTTGCTGGCTTCTAGACTGTGAGTGTCCTGAAGTTTGGGAATGAAGTCTTTTCCAGTACCCCACACACAGGGACAATGCTCAGTGTTTGTAGGTAGAAGGAAGAGGAGAGGGGGCAATGGGAAGCTCTTCAGCTTTGTGTTGTGGGTGAAATCACTTGTCATCTTGCCCAGCCAACTTCTTTGGGGAAAAAAGGGCACTTCAGTGGAGGGTCCATTGTCAAGCATCCAAACTATGTTCTCATCTGGAGAGAATCCTTAGTAGCTGGGTTAGCTTCATGTGCACGTGACCCGAGTAGTCTCAGAGGACCCCCACACTGAGAGGGTCCTCACACTTGGGTTAATGTCCTACTGTCACTTCTCTGAAGTTCTTAATAAATTTTAATTTTCCTTTTACACTGGGCCTTGCAAATTATGTAGCCAGTCCTGCCTGGTAAGTATGGAAGTCCTGGGGGCTGGGGTCTCAGATTCTCCTGCTTCCCAGGCCCAGGGGACAAAGACCAAGTCCCTGTCCCCTAATGCACATATTCACCAAGAATTCCTTATCTGAAGGCTGAGTATTTTTTGCACATCTATCATCTGCTATTTTTCAAAGCTATGTGGTCATTGATGAATTTAATAAAATACACATTTGTTTGAAAGAGCTCCTTAATTCACAGCAGCATGTCAACATTATAAATAGTTTGTACAAGAGGAAAAGTCTCAGTTGGGTTCTGGCATGTCCTTAACACTTTCCTAGCACTGGTCACATTTCCTTTGTCAATGATAGAGAGGAAGCTGCAGGCACAGAACCTTCCCCACATATAAATATCTCTTTAAATTAAAAACCCTGGTACTTTCCACCCTCAGGAGCCAGGCTCCCAGGCACATCTAGTCCCGTCACTTGGATGCTCCCACCCAGGTGATGAAGTAGTTAATAATAAGAAGCTCTCATGGGACCTCCATGGCAGTGAATTTCAGCAGGAGAAGCAAGGGACACTGGTCTTCCCTTGCAAATTTCCTCCTCTGCTCCTGCCCATGTTCCAGCCTGCTCGTTTGGACACCCACTAATTGTGAGAGCCCCTACAGACTTCCAAGGTGATGACCACTATGGATTCAGCCTCACAAGGTACCCAGTCTGTCCTGAGCCCTTCATGTTTTCCTGAGAGGAGCAGCAGGGAGAGATCAGGAGCACAAAGACTGATGCCAGGCCATTGGGTTCGAACCTCAGTTTCCATACCTGGAAGATGCCTATATGGAAAGTAGCCATCTCCAGCACTGCCGTGAAGTCAAATGAATTAAAGCACATGCTGTGCTCAGCCCCAGGCCTGGTGAGAACTGCTTGTGTTTGCTAGTTATCGTTATTCCTATATCATTTAACCTTTACAACAGTTGGTGAGGGAGGTTTTATTACCATTGGCATCATCTCCATCATCATCTTCATTTTGCAGACCATGG
Source organism: Lontra canadensis (assembly GCF_010015895.1). Taxonomy (NCBI): domain Eukaryota; kingdom Metazoa; phylum Chordata; class Mammalia; order Carnivora; family Mustelidae; genus Lontra; species Lontra canadensis. The sequence continues at coordinate 47,286,909 of NW_022630995.1, forward strand.
AAAGGCAGAGAGATGTTAAGGGCCTTGCCCAAGGTCACCCTTAAGCAAAGGGTGAAGCCAGCAAAAATGGCCTGAGGTGGTCTCAGTTCAAAGCTGGGCTCTTTCACCACTAAGCACTACACCTTCCCCTTGGGACCACCTAGCTGACTGTAGTCCTCTGTGATCCCAGATATTTTTCTAGGTCAAATGCTTCTTTTCAATCCTGTGCCTGGTCCCAGACACATAAGCCTGCCATCTTGCAATGGTGCTTACTGAATTGCATCTTGTTCTTCACGGAGTCCTGATTGTCAGTCCCCAGTCGACTATGGAGGCTGGGGGTGGAAGTTCAGCATGGGGGTGAAGGTAGGAGTTGGAGGCTGGGACAAGGTAGTATAGGGGCAGAAGGGAATTATGTGATGGAACAATACAGCTCCTGTAAGAAATGTGGGAGATTGACATTTCCTACCTTCTACTCATGTGTCTTCTCCCACTTCAGGGGCTGGACAGTTCAGAATTACACTTCCCAGATGCCCGTGAGTTTCTACCACCGGAAAGGAGGAGTGAGGGGGCAGCCACGCTTCTGTTCCCACTGTTCCTCCTTGCAAGTGTCCCTGCTGAAAGTCTGGTCTTTTTATGATCTTAAAATGCAGTGGTGCTCTTGGTGGCCCCTCGTTTTGTAGCATGGTTCTCAAAGCTATTCCTGAAAACTCAGCCTCGTGCCTTCATCCTCTTGAATAATTCTGTAAACGCTAGTAGGTCTTCTTCAGCTTAAACTGGCTGGGACCCCAAGTAGATTATGTCTGCTACGAAGTCCTGACCTATACAGCATCCAACAGGTGGAAACTTAACTATGACTCAGGCGGAACACATCCCATTTCAAACATTTCAAATATTTTATTATTTTTAAAAAGTACAGAGAATAAGTTGACAAACATCCTTATATCCACCACTCAGTTTGAGAAAAAAAAACATTACAAATAAAATTGATGATGTGCCATTTCCCTTTTACCACGTGAAGCCCCTTCCTCTTGCCCTGAGGGCCTGCTATCTTGAAATGGCTACGTATGTGTTTACATTTTTTACTTTGCATGCAGACCTATACCACAGACAGTGTGATTTGGCATGTAACCTTCTGTACTTTTGCTGTTGTTGTTACTCAACATTATATTTTTGAGATTTGCCTATACTGATATTTAGTCACCTCGTTTTATTCTTTTTAATGGCTGGCTGGTATCCCATGTATGAATATATTTCATGCACAATTCCATGACAGTCTATTCTGCTCTTGATAAGGGATGCCGTTTAACCTTCTAGTGTCTTTTGGGGTGTAGTAGTTCAAATATTTTCAGGACAGACAGATTCCTGTATAATACTCTACAGATAATGGGGACTAGTGCCCCTGGTGACCAATGCATTCATATTTATGTCTTAAAACAGTGCACTGGCAAAACAGATCTTATCCTTGGAGCAGGATCACCCCAGGGCTCCCCTCTGCTATCTCCAGACATACCCCTGAGACTGTCCATGAACAGACAAGACCCTGGGACAGACAGTAGTGGACTTGCTACCAGGAAATGAAAATCGAGATGAAGTGGGTGACTAACCTCTGAAGTCCTAGCAGCCATGGCCTCCAGGTTCTGGGAAGATGCCTATGAGCTCACTGACTAATTATGGAGAAATTCTAACACCTTTGCCAGGAATTCTGGATAAAATGTGTAGCTTGGCATGAATGATTCAGGAGAGTTTATCAACCAGGCCTTAAAATGAGTTACTTTGTCACCTAAAGTTACTGAATCATAAAAAGTGGAGATACATTTCCTATGGTTCAGTTCAGGTCAGCAAAACTACCCTTGTGGCAGAGGGGAAAGGAACAGCTTTGCAGCCAAGCACACATAATTCTCATTTTGCACTTGCTCCATGCATGACCTTGGACCAAAAACTTCCTGTCTCAGAGCTTTGGTTCCTTTGTTTCTAAATGGAAGGTTAAAATAATAATAATTAGACATGGCTGACCTGGTACTCCATTCCCACTCCTTTGGGTAACAGCAGCCAGACTTCCTTCTGGGGAACCACCTCTCCCCCATTCATAGTCTACACATTTTGGGTGAAGCCTCCTCTCAAATTCAGAAGTAGACATGGGTCTCAGGCCTGGGTAATAAGATCACCCATGTCCCCTGCCCAACCATTGGTTCCGAGACAGGCATATGATGCAGTCAAAGCTAATGAGATGCAATGAGACTTTTATGGGAACTATAAGGGGCTCTTTCCTGCTGAACTTGAATTTAGGAGGATGTGAACCTGGAGTTGCAAGGAGCCACCAAATTTTGGCCAAGAATGAAGGCCATTCACCAGACTACATTGCTAAGAAGTAAAAAGAGGCATTATTTAAGTTCCTGGATCATAAGTTGATGATCTTGCCGCAAGTTCCTGGATCATAAGTTGATCCAGGAACTCAGTGAACTTAATGAAGGCCAAGATCAACTTTTAGGATTTTCAATGTTCTTTATTAATCTGTTTAGGTGTTTTGCTTAAGCCAGCTTGAGTTGGTTTTCTGTCACAGGATCGTATGTCTTGACCAACACTGTCTCTTTGGGAGCTGTGAGGAGTGATTGAGATGACATGGGAGATAACTACCATGGTCCAGATTCCCTCCCCCTGCCTGTTCTTGCTCTGATCCAAAGATATCTTCACTTGACTCCTTTTTACTTTTATGCAATCCTAAAATCATTCTGAGCTTCTAGAAACATCTAGAAACTATGATATAGTAGAAACTTGAACAAATTAAAGACACCTCACTTAGAAAAGACTGCTTGGCAAAATAATAGCTTTCTTGAAATACTTAAAAGGCTGCCATATGGAAAAGAACTGGATTTCAACTTGAAGAGCAAAATCGGGTGATTGGGTGGGAGTTGGCAGAAGACAGTCAGCTTCAGTGAAGAAGGAGGGCTTAGCAACAAGCTCTGGATCACACCTCTGAGGTACTTGGTTTCCATTGCAGGAGACCTTCGTGCCAAGAATGGACACTCACTGGTTGTGATTTGTGGAAGGGACTCGTACTTCAAGGAGACAGTTACCTGGAATGACCACCAAAGCCCTCTCACTTTATAGGATGCTGGGGGTCTAAATAAAGTGCCAAATGATGACTATTTATGGGCCTAATCTAAGACCATCCCTAATTTTTCCAGTGTAAGAGGGTTTTGAGCCATTTGAAAAGATAAACTTTTAGGAAGGTAGATGAAATAGTCAAATGTCTATTTACACTTTTATTATACTTGACACATAAGTCATCACGCTTATATATATTGTAAAATTATCATATGTAAACTTAGAAAAGTTACATTTTCTATTCCCACATTTAATGAACTCATATTCAGTCTTTCACATGCACTTTGACATTTTTTTATTACAATCCTTTTTGAACCATATAATGTTGGATTTGTTCGAGTGTTTAACTTTTAGAGCTGTGCACTTATGACTATGAAAAGCAACTCGAAGAAAGAACTTCAGGCAGAAAAATACCTTTTTTATTGTGAGTCTAAAACTTTCTAGCCCCTAACCTCTCTGGTTTCATTATAAGTGATTTTTAAGAAAATGAGTTTTCTTAGAAACTCAGCTATTACCACAGAGCAGAATAAACCATCCTTAGGAACTAATAGAATCTCCTCTGAATAAGGGGAGATGTAAAACTTCATATACGCTGTGATCCAAAATATGACAAAAATATGACAACAATTTAGATATGAAGTGCAAAGAAAAATGTGAGATGGAATATACCGGAAGATTAATAGTTTAGGTTATTATCTGGGCTTTGGTTATTATGCATGCTGTAGTTTTATTTTTCATTTTTTCTCTATCTCTAAGTTTTCTGCAATCAGCATGAGTAACTTCTACAATGAGGAAAAAAAGAACTCGTGCTAAAAATAAATACCTGAGTGGCAGTTATAGAGTATAAATCCTTGTTCCAGATTCCATGAGGCTTATAAATGTAGCTGGATCAGAGGTCACAAACTCAAACACTTTTATGTAGCAAAAATGACGTAAGTGGGCCAACTATAATAAAACAGGGGGTGGGGAGGGCTGTGGCAAATAGGACAGCTTGCCTGAGACAGGATAGCCAGTAATTGTCATGTAAAATTATAAGCCCAGTAATATCAAATGCTCTTTGCCTGAGACAGGATAGCCAGTAATTGTCATGTAAAAATATAAGCCCAGTAATGTCAAATGCTCTGATACTAGATATTTATGTAAAAATGCCACCCCATGCCAAAATTCATGTTCAGTTTGCCCTTGTCACTGACCTCTAAGTTAGGGTTTCCTTTTTGTCTGATTTCAAGATATTCAAACTTCTGGCTTTTCCTGCCAAACTACAGATTTTATAGTGTTTTTTTTTCTTTAAAGATGTATTTATTTGTGAATGAGAGAGAGAGCATGAGTGGGAGCGGCAGAAGGAGAGGGAGAGAGAATCCCAAGCAGACTCCACACTGAGTGGGGAGCCCACTGTGGGGCTCCATCTTGCAACCCTGAAATCAGGACATGAGCCGAAATCAAGAGTCAGATTATCAAACAATAGTGCCACGCAGGCGTTCCCAAACTACAGATTTTAATTGCCCTGTTCCTCTTCAGTCTTCCTGGCTTTCTAGTAACCTATTTCACCATTAGCAATAGTTCCCAAAGTGTGTCCCATGGAACATGAGTCCTATGAGATGTTTTGTGAAAAGAAAAGGAAGGGTTCCATAGTGAAATATGTCTGAGAAACACTGCTCTTACATTTCCCACCCAGAGATTCACAGTGGACATAATTTTAAAGCCCCGGAGCTGTCCTGCAGCTTACTAAGCAAGCGGACTTTGCTTAGTCTAGCATTTTCCAGACTCACTTGGCCATGGAATCTTCTGAGGGCTTAACTCCTATTAACATGTTACTGCTACAGATGTAGTGGACCATGGAACACAGATTGAGAAACACAGATTCGGGTTGTTTGCAGTTCTTGAGGGAGACTATAAAGTCAATTAATGAATGTCAAATTTCCTTTCTTTAGATTTGGAAATGCTTGGAGTGTTGCAAAAGAAGAACTTGGTCCACGTACCACCTAGTGACAAAAAGTGTGGTCCTCAAAGCCAGACTTCCTGGTTCAAAGGCCAGGTTCTGCCCTTTTAGTGGTGTGAGGTTCTGCCGTCTTAGTGGTGTGAGCTTTGGGCAAGTGATGTAACTTCTCTGTGCTTCGGCTGCCTTGACCTAAAAGGGAGATAGTTAGAGTGTCCCTCTCAGGAATGTGTACAGAATGAACTGTGTGCAATGTAGAAATATTCATGGCATATTGTAGGTGCTCAATAAATGTTAGTGACTGTTATGCTCACTTCTCTGCTCACCACATTGGCTCGTACATCACTAATAATAGTGGCTGCTATTAATATATTAAGGTTATCTACGTGTTTTAATAGCTAACATGTACTGGCAGCTTATTATGTGCCAGGACAAGAAATATTTTTTTAAAAATAAATCATTACATGAACAGGCAACAGATGCTAATTTACACCCTTGCAGTTTAGATCCTCACCACTCTGACTTGCTTGGCTATTCTCTGTATTAGATAACATGACTTCCAGACCTACAGTCTGAATGCCAGCTGCATATAGAAGTCAAGATCCCCCATGGCCAAGTTTCTTAGAATGTGCTATCTGTGACATTTCTACCAAACTTATATATAGCTGCTTGGCTCATGTTAACTTGGTTCCAGGAAAAAAGAAAAAAAAAGAAAGAAAAGAAAACTTTCCTTGTTCAGACTCCGGGCTCCCAGCTTTTCGATGGGCTGTGTCATGGGTGAACACTGCCTGGTGCCAGGAAGAGGAGAAACCGGTTTGTTCATTCACGTGAAATATATTCATGGAAAGCCAACTCTGCAGCCAAGAAGACAAGGGGGGTGTTGTGTCTGTCCATCTGGGGCGGTTTTAGTAAAAGAACCAGAAAACCAATACTTCTTATCATCCTCACCTGACAAAACTGGATGCCTCAAACCAGGCCCAGACGTCCTCACCTCAGAATCTCTCATTTTGGAAGGCCTGATTGCTATAAATGAGAATCTGGGCTACCAGGTATAATACAAGGCACCCAGTGAAATCTGAATTGCAGATAGATAATAAAGGACTTTGTAGTATAAGTATGCCCCACATACTACGTGGGACATAATTATGTTAAAAAAAAAAAAGGACTCATCGTGGTCTGGAATTCAAATTTCACAGGGTGCCTTAAATGGGGTTGCAGGTTGGGATCCTGGAAGAGCATGTTTTCCCCGCAGGCACCTCCCTCCCTCGACACCCTAATAGGCTGCTCAGGGATAAAGGATGGATGCCATAGGCTGGGAGGAGGCATTTAGCAATCAGAGACTATGTCCTTTTGTGGTACAGGACTGTGTCAGGTGGTGTAGGAGACAGAAGGAGGTGCCCAGGGGCACCTGAATGCACGTTGGTTAAACATCCAGCCTTTGGTCTCAGCTCTGGGCCGTAAGATTGAGCCCCATGTCAAGGGCTCTGCACTCAGCGGGGAGTCTGCTTGTAACTCTCTCTCCCTCTCCCTCTCTGGTTCATGCTCACTCTCTCTCTCAAGTAAATAAATAAATCTTAGAAGAAGAAGAAGAAGAAGAAGAAGAAGAAGAAGAAGAAGAAGAAGGTGGTTCCCAGCCTCAGCTGCACATTGGAATCACCAACGTGGCCCTAAAAGCTTCTCAGAGCACAGGCCACATCAGATCAGTTAAATCAGAGTCGCCGAGGCTGGGACACAGGCTTGGGTACTTTTGAAAGCTCCCATGGAAGATCCCATTGCATAGCCAGGGTTGAAAACCACCAATCTTTGAGTCTTTCTTCCCCTCACACAAGTCACAGGTGATTTATCTTCTTCACAGAGTTTGCAAGCCTGTCATTCATCTAGCAAGCAGTCCCAGGAAGCCTGACGCCCCCTAAGTGATGTGCCATAGTTTCCATTGCCACAAGGATTGCAGTTCCAAGCACTGAACTCGGTTGCTCATGACGGGGAGGGCCTTGAGCAAGAAGAGCCACCTTTAGGGTTCTAAGCCTCAGCCTTCCTTTTGTAAAGCAGAACCCCTCAAAGGGGGTGGGGTGGGGATGGTGCCTTGCAGGCAGCATGAGGATTAGAGTTAGGATAAGAGTCCCCAGTGAGGGCCTGGTGAGTTCCAGACGCTGCAGGAATGTCAGCTCTCATGCCGACCCTCTCCTGGGCTCAGGAATACCTCTCAGATTCGGCACTGGGTGAGATCTAAATCAGAATCAGAAACTGCGTTTGAACCAGATCCCCACCCCTCCCCTCGAATGTCTGGACACACTGAAGTCTGAGCAGCACTTAGGATACAAATATGGATTCAGGGGGCCTAGCGGGGGCCTGAGAATCTGCATTTTGAGCGAGTTTCCAGGGAATGCCAGCACTGGGGGTGGGCTGGGGATCACATCTGGGGTACCGAGAGTCTAGAATGGTGATTCTTGGCTTTGGATTTCCTTCAGGCTCACATTGGGGGCCATATCGGACCCCACACCTGGCCAATTGATTCAAAATCTCGGTGAGCATAAGCATTAGGGAAAAAAAAAAAAAAAATCTCCCACGTTGCCCTGGAAAATCAGGCCCAAAACCATGAATGCAAACAGCTTTGCTCTCATTCATGTGCCTCCATCCTATCGTCATGCTGTTTTAGGATGGCTGTATAACGTCTTCTTTCCACAGCTCTGTCTGGAAATAGCTCACGTCTGGGTTGCCCCAGGCCCAAACCAGCACTGGGGCGATGGCCCCAAACCCCCTTCCACAACTCCCTATCAATTCATCTTGCACACAACGGCTTTAAGATCCATCATTATGAAGCACCATACTTCACCAATTGAGAAACTTCCAGCGTCTTCCAAGCAGCGGTATACTGGGAAATGCTTACAAATGGCCCCTAACTCCCACCAAAAAAAGAAAAGAAGAAGGAGGAGGAGGAGGAGAAGGAGGAAGAGCAGGAGGGGGGGGGGAGAATGGGAGGAAGAAAAGAAAAAGGAAAAGCGCTGTGATTTGTAGCATCTTGGGAACTGTGTTTATCATGCACATGGGGAACCCACTCATAGTTCTAGCTCTCTTGAGTATTATAACAAAGAATCTTCTGCAGGCTTCTTCTCCATTCTTAAAGCCCTTCCCCGAACCTCAGGGTCCAGGTACTGACAATACACACTCCGCCCCCTCAGCCCTCCAGCCTCCTCCACTGGGAAGTGGGCTTTGCGCTTCTGGTCTCCTTGCCCTGGGGCTCCTACCACTGCCCCTTTCCAAGGCTGCCGAGGGGCAAGAGCAGGGGTGCATCCTCCTCTGGGCCTGGAAATTAGTGTGTGGGAGGAGTCCTCCATGATCCACGGACAACATGCCACTGTCCGTGAGACGTCATAATAGTGAGGAGAGTTTCTGCATCTGTGAAACGGGCTTTAGCGATGCTGCCCATTTACACAGGGCCTGGGAGGAAAAGGCTTGTAATGGGGCAGGGTGCTGGTGAGTCTGGCCGCTGTTGGGGGGGTGAGGGGTGCTCCGAGGAGCCTGGGGGTTCTGCCCCCCTCACTGGACCACACAATACAGGATTAGGGATAGCAGAGGATCAGGCCCATGGGTGAGTGTGTGTGAGAGAGCATGTGTGAATGTGTGTTGGGTGAGTTTGTGAATGTGAATTGGCAAGTGTGTGTGTGTGGAGGTGAGTGTGTGTGTGGAAAGAGTATGTGCACGTGTATTCACTAGTAGGGTGGACAGATAAGGTCTTAGCCTTGAGGTCAGGAACAATTCATGTGTTTCCATCCCAAATTCCAAGAACTCTTTAGGCTCCAATCAGTTATCATTCATGTGATGTTGCTCTTCTGGTTTTGGACCTGTGCCCCGCGGGACCCCTCTGGGTGATGGGGAAAGGAAAGTGGAGGGGCTGGGCTGTGGCTCACCGCACCTCCTTTCAGTCCAAATTGCACCATGTGCACTGTTTTTGTAACAGGTTTCCTTCCAAGATGTCATTTGAAGCCAAGGGTTGGTGGCTTACAAAGGCCTCAGAAACACAGGTTGGGGGCAGAGGGAGGACGCAGATAAAAAGGCTCTCCCCAGCGTCACAACAGCATACCATTAAGCCACACAAATTTTAGGGACAGGTGGCCTGGGTATTCGCTCTGTGATCTTTGACAAGTTGCTTAACATCTCTGTGCTCTTTCCTGACACAGATAATAACAGCAGCCGGCTCATGGGGTTGCTGTGAGGATTCCACAAGTTTGTACTTGTAAACCACCGGGGGCTGTCCCCGTCACTCAGTGAGGGCTCTGAAATGTCGGGCATAGTCAGGAGCCATGATTTCCCTTTGTCAAACTTGTCACATGCAGTGCTTCATGCTTCCCTGCACATGTCTTCATAGAATCTGTTCAATGACCCTCTAAACTAAAAACTTATGTTGGTCCATTTTAAAGATAAGGTCCTTAAGGCTTGGGGAGGTCAGTGGAAGACTCAGAGTAGAACTCCTGGGACAAGAAGGGAGAGGCTGTTTCTTGGGCAAATATGGTGTCCCAAAGTCAGCTCCTTCCCCACACTCTGGCATCCTCTACCTTGCTTGCTCTGTCCATCCAGGCAAGTGGCCACCTCCAGGGGTGAACTTGTCTCTCCCCCCAAAATAGTAAAAGCAAGAGCAGTAGTACAACCACAAGCAGTAGTAGCTGATGGCCAGCCAACCAGAGGGGACCCTGGTGGCCAGAAGCAGGTTTTTCTAAGCTACACCCAACCATCTAAGTCAATATTTCTCCAAATGTGTCCTATGGAGCTCTGTTTCAGAGCCTCCAGGGGGTCTCATTAAAATGCAGATGTCTTGGTCTCCCAAGTATTAAATCTCAATCTCAAGAGAAAAGTCCCCGGAATCTGAATTTAACAAGCATCCCGGTGTGGATTCCAAAGAGAGAGCCCTTCTGTTCAGGCCCAGGGCAGGGTGGGGACAGGATGGATTTGCTCATCCAAACTTCTTCCTGTGTCTCCTGCCCCAGAAGCAAGACTGAGCCCCCTCTCCTAGAACACTGGCCCCAGAGTAGCGGCCTCTCCCAGCCAGGGCCCAACTTCCCCTAGCAGTGCGTGACTTAGCCTGCCCCAGACAGACACTCACGTCCCACAAGGCTCCCAAGCCTTGGACTCAGCTGCATCGGCCTGTCCTGGGTTTGTGGTCTGCCTCCACATTTTCTCCTGCAGGTGATTCTTCCTCTCTCCTCCCTCTTGTCAGGTGCAACCCCTTCTAGCCCACCCTACCATGACTCCTACCCTTTTTTTATTTGTAAAATGTAAGTATTGATTTCACATTATTCTGAGATTCCTTCTCGAGCAATATTGAAGCAGCTGAGGAGCCACCACCAGCTGGCCCCTTTTCTACATGTGGCATCCCTACCTCACACCGCCCACACATATTTTCAAGAAGTGATTGTGGATGGGGATCCCCAGTGGGTGCTGGAGGAAGCCATGTACCCAAAGGGTGGTTTCTGGGAGCCATGATTTGGCTCTCTTCCTCACAGAAGGCTACCATGACCTCAAACACAGAAAAGGAAGTGAATCAACTTCAGATACAGTGTCAAGAATGGAAATTAGGAGAGGACTTTGTTGGGAAGTGTGTTGAAAAAGTGAAAATGCAAAGATGATCTTCATTCAGGCATGTGTTGTACCAGTCATGGATATAAGAGGAAAGCAGGATGTGACCCAGCATACTATAGGTGCGAGCCAGGGGCCTTCCAGAGGCATGAGTAGGATGCAGTGGAATGGAGTGAGCAAGGCCCTGGGCTTTGGTGTTGGATTGGTCTGGGGCTTAATGCAGGCCCCTTCCAAGCCAAGCAGGCCCTGGGCTTTGGTGTTGGATTGGTCTGGGGCTTAATGCAAGCCCCTTGCAAGGCAAATTCCTTGACCTCTCTCATCCTCATGCCCCCATTTCTACATGGACACAGTCACAGAAACTCCTCATGGGTTTGTGGTGAAGACCAAACACGATTATGTGTGTGGGAGCATGCTTAGTCCAGTTGAGTGGCACAGACTATGTGCCTAATAACGTATCCCAGAGAACCATGATTTCTAGTCTTTCTGGATGCTCAAAACTAACACCTCAGGGAGGGAGAGGAATTCTAGACCAAGTCATTGACCAAAAGGCAGTTGTGGGTTTGGGTTCTCAGGTGTGAAGAAGGCAAGGAAGCCATGTGACTATGAACGATAGTCATGTGATACATTAAATGCTTTGTAATAATAGATAGTAAATAAATATCTACTGCCTGAGCCTAGGCACTTCCCCAACAAACACCAGCTTTGATTCTGCTCAAGTATTCAAGCCTGTTATCCTGCGAGGCTGCTTAAGCTTCTAAAGGGAAGTTCAATGGTTTCACAAACAAGGGTATCAACCACACCGGCAGCAACGGGAGCCCCAGCTATGGGCAGGCGCTTCTCCTTCAGTCCTCAACTCCCTCTGGAGAGTGTGCTGTGATGGCTCATCTCCATCTGCCAACACTGGTGTTTGAAGGGCGGCTCGCCCAGAGTCCCCCCAGCGCGGGTGTGGCCCAGCTGGGATTGAACCTGCGCCTGGGTGGGCTGCCAAGCATGCCACCATGTTGCTTCTGGATATCAGTCAAGAGGTCAAGGGGGGAGATGTTGTGAGGACAGGGAGAGAAGGAGAGAAGAAAGAGTCTCGAAAACTCTAAGGACAGGATCCCAAACAACCACCCCCAAATCATCCCCTCTGTGTCTGAAATGAAGAGGAGCAGTGAGGGTGAGGATGTGGAAAACAGTCAGGAAGCTTGCAGTCCGGGTCAGATGGGGGTGCAATCTCTCTCGGACATCCTCCTTTCTCACATGACCCCTGTGATCTCCAAATCCCTCAAGAAGTCAAACACTTTGCAATCAGATTAAAAACCAAACCAAACGTTCCTGGCCAGGAGAAGGTGGAGATGGCAAGGCCGGGGAATTAAAGGTAAAGTCCCAGAGCAAAGTTTGACAGTGACAGCCTGTTTGTCCAGGGTCGGGTATGCCTGTGGCTGGCCTGGGGCGGGAGAGGGGTGTGAAAAGACAGGGTGGCAATGCACCTTCCTAGGCCGCTGCCCTCAGGGTTCCCCCTGCCACAAGGACCTCCTGAGTGGGGACGGTGCAAGGGGCAGAAGATGCTGTCAATGAACCACAACCACAAGGGGTGACAGATGACACAAGTAACTGGAAAGGAAGGAAAGGACTTGCCCCACTGACAGTGGCAAGGAATGAAAGAAGCCTGGCTGAACATTCTGCAGGGGATGCAGGAGTCAGTCAGGGGAGGGGACCTAAGCCTCTCCTGATGGCCCACAGCCTGGGCGCCTGGCTCCTTCACCCTGGAGGCACCTTTCCCACCCCCCAGGAGCCCAGACGGCTCTGCTTAGGCCACACTGAAGGAAACTATCATGCTATCACATAGGAAGTGGGGAAAATGTGCTGCACAGTGAGGTCTTCTGTAATTCTCGAAACCAGAGTTTAGAAGACCTGGAAGGAGGGAAAGAAGGGAGGGAGGAAGGAAAGAAAGCAAGAAGGAAGGCAGGAAGGCAGGAAGGGAGGGAAGGATGGAGGAAGGAAGGAGAGAGGGAGGGAGGGATGGAAGAAGGAAGGTTGGTTTCAAACTTAGAAATAAATTATCACTTGTTTCCTACCAACAAAAAGGAGTGTTCAAATCTAAATCTACCACAGCTTTCTTTAACTAGAGACTAGTCTGGTCCACTTAACCTTATGTTTAGAGCTCATTAACTACATTAGAGAAGGGCAAAAGGAAGGGAAAAAAAACCTCAAAATTCCAGGCATTTGGTCATCCACAAAAGATTATTAAATCCCCAACCAACAACACTGATGGTATAGCTTAATGAAATGGGGGAAAGTTTCCTGATGGTGTAGACTATGGAAACTTTATGTTAGGGTCAACTTAAAGGACTCACACACACATACCCCAAACCCTCAGGGTGATCAGAACCCAAAACATAAATATGATAAGACAAAGACTCACAATGGGTTACCAGTGGGTCCTGGAATCCTTTATGCCTTGGGAACAACTGTCTTTCCACAGAACTATCCTCAGAGCCACTTCATAGACCAACACATACTTGCTGGGGGAGCCCTGACTTTGCAGTCAGATAGCTCCAGGTACAAATTCCAGCTCTGCCTTACCCTTACCCTGATTGACCTTGTACAGGGGCCTTAATCTCCCTAAGGCTCAATACTCTGAGCTGTAAAATAGGGTTCACAGAGTCTTACGAAGTCAAAGATGTTTAAACAATCATCGAGCACCTATCATACGCCAAGCCCTATTCTAGGCAATAAGGCCACACAGTGACCAAGATGAAGATCTGCCTTACAACCACGGGAGGCAAGATGAACAAGAAATGTGTAAACAAACAGGGTACACCAGGTGGGGATGCTGGGAAGGGGGCAGGAAGGAGTGGGAGCACAACTGCTCCTTTATTTAAGGGGATCGGGCAAGGTTCATGATAAGGAGGCACGAGGCAATGAGTCATGCATACATCTGGGGGAAGAGGTTTCTAGAGAAGGAACAGCCAAACAGAGATCCTGAGGCAGGAGCCTGCTCATTGCATTCCCATAATGAGGAGAGCATCACAGCTGGAGGACAGTGAGCCAAGTGGGGTGAAGAAGGAGATCAAGTCAGACAGGTGTTCAAGCGGGAGGAGCAGAAAAGAAGATCTGGATTTTACTCTGAGTCAGCTGGAAAGCCAATGAAAGGTTATGTTTGGTTTCTGTTTAGAAAGGATCCCCACGTCTGGTGCAAGGAAGAGAAGTGGGAAGGGACAAGAGCAGAGAGACCAGTCAGAGGCTATTGAAATACTGCAGGCAAGTGATGATGGTTGTTTTAGGGACTTGGGCTGAGCACCTAGAGGCACAGAGTTGCCACTGACGGAAAGGAAGGAACCTGCAGGAGAGGCAGGTTTGCAGAGCAGAAATCAGCTTAGTGTTGGGTATGTTGAAGTATGAGCACTCTATTGGGCAAGAAGTGGAGATGCGGGGTCCACAGTTGGGCCTATGTGCCCAGAGTTTTGCTTACGCTCAGCCAGGGACTAAGTATAGACAGAGAAGAGTTCAAGGACTCCAGGGCTTAGAGGTCAAGGACGAGAGGACAGAAAGCAAAGAACACAAGGTGTGGTGGTGAGGCAAAAGGAAAACCAGGGTCCCCAGTGGAGTCTATGCCAGGGGCCAGCAAGCTTTTTCCATAAAATACTACATAATAAAAATTTTCAGGGGCACCTGGGGGGCTCAGTTGGTTAAGCGTCTGCCTTCAGCGGAGGTCATGATCTCCAGGTCCTGGGATCGTCCTGGCACTGGGCTCCCTGCTCGGTGGGGAGTCTGCTTCTCCATCTCCCTCTGCTCATCCCACTCCACTTGTGCGCACACTCTCGCTCTCTCTCAAATAAGTAAATAAAGTCTTTCTAAAATAAATAAATAAATATTTTCTGCTTTATCTGGTCTCTATTGGCACCATTGACTTCCACCAATGTAGCATGAAAGCAGCCATAGATGATACGTAAATAAATGACCGTGGTTGAGCTCCAATAGAGCTTTATTATAAGAATAGGGGGCAAGGGGCACCTGGGTGGTTCAGTTGGTTGATCGTCCGACTCTTGATTTTGGCTCAGGTCATGGTCTTGGGGTCATGGATTCAAGCCTCTCATCAGGTTCTGTGCTCAGTGAGGAGTCGGCTTGTCTCTCTCCCTCTGCTCCTCCCCACATCTCTAAAATAAATAATAAATAAAATCTTAAAAAATGAAAAACAAAAAGTTGGCAAGTTGGATTTGTCCTGCACATTCTGGTTTGCCAAACTGGTCAAACCAGATGGCACCCCAACAATTATGGAATGTGGAGACAGAACTGAAGACGAGGTGTTGTGGAAGCCAAGTGGACAGTGTTTCAAGAAAGAGTGAAAAATGGTAGCAAATGCTGCAGACAGGTGAAATCCCATGAAGGAAGAGAATCAGCTATTGGCTGTAAGAATGCTGGCCATAGCATTCTTCATAGCTGGCCTCTACCAGAGCAGTCTCCCTGGAGCAATGAGGGTGAAAGCCCAATTGAAATGAGTTTAAAAGAGGAGGGTAGGAGAGCATGGGCATGAACAGCTCTTTGGGAAAGTTTTAGTTCCTGGCAAAAAGGGGGTGCTCGGTAAATGGTCATTCCTTTTCCATAAATGGGCCCATGAGAGAGTAGTCATTGCTGATATAAAAGGACTGAGTTTCAACTCACTTCCACAGTGCTGGGCCTTACAGTGATGGCAACGGGGCATTTTCACATTGCTTCAAGAAACTCACATCAGTTACTTGGCTTCACAAGAGAAACAGAACCATGGCATCTAAAGTTGAGTTTGTAGCCACTGTGAGTCTGATGGTATGATCTGCAGGCATCATGCAGACAGGCCCTTGTATTACAGATCCCAAACGTAGGCACTTGTCATTTATTTATGTCCTACCCCATGAGGAAAAAGACTGAAGACAGGTTTCTACACTGTGGTTCGACCAAGTCCACACCCAGACAGAATATTCCATTCTGGACTCAGAGAGCAGCCCACATAATCTGTATGGCCAAGTGAGTTTTTCATGAACTGGGGTGCGTTATTGGCATGAGAGCCATCCAGTGAAAAGCCTAAATTTATGTCACACGTTCTTTCCCTGGGAGCCCAAACTATTTCATATAAATTACCTCATTGATCTCCAAAGCCCTTGTGTGATATTTAGAATTATTATTTCTTTTTCATCTTCATCTTGCCAACCTATAGGAAGGCAATAAATACTACATTCTGAGGACTTAGGACTGAGGACTATGTTGGTAAAATGTGTACTGTAGCTTTGGCCTCAGAGAGGAGCCCTGAGTGGGGAAATGAGAAGTTTGGTCTAATGGATGATACTGGGTTTGTTTCCTGGGCCCATCCACCTCCAGCTCCTGCTGATATGGGGGACCATATTTTGTGCCTGCTTCCTTCTGTGTTCCCCCTCACCAAATGACAACTCACTGGACCCAGAATGGATCTTACCCCTGCGGACAGTCTGTCTGTTAGCTGACCTGACGCTCATGTCTATGCCCAGCATGACATGATGTTCTGGACCCGTGCCTGTCTCTCTTGGGAAAGCACACCCCTGATCAGATGCAAGGAGATAGAAAGGAGTGGGAACACAGGGAGAACCCCCATCACATTGATGGTGCAACTCAAAAACAAAGAGCCATGAATTTTTGGATGTGAGAAGTCCCTGGCACCATCTTGGATATAGAGATGTCTGACAGATCTGTTCTTAGGGAGCCTGGACTCCACAGCAGCTCCAGTTCTGAACTGTCCAGGAGATTCTATCTCCAACATCACTATACATATAGACCTGAAACCAGTTCTTCTTCTTCTTCTTCTTTTTTTTTTTTTTGGTGGTGTTTGAGGGTAGGGTAGGAGTAGGAGACTCCAAAGGATCTTTGTTCTTTGTAGCCAAATGTGCTCAACTCAAACCCTGATAAGGCCAATCCACAATGGCCAAGGCTTGGGAACACTAACTAGGAAACCGTTTAAATAGCTTATTGCTCTTGAACTTCTGTCTGCTTAAAAAACAAATACCAGGTAAAGGGGGTAAAAGCAGGGTGCTCAGGGGCCCTCTCCTTTTCTCTGTCTTCTCCCCAAGGTTCTGCACTATTCTAGGCCACCTCTATTGCTTCAAGCCCAGAGGCTCAACCTGCCCCAGGTCCTCATTTGTTTCAACAAACATTCACTGAGGACCTACAATGAGCCCACCTCTCTAAACACTAGGGCCACAGGAGTGAATAAGATAGACTCAGTCTCTGTCCTCCAAGGCTACAATCTGGAAGGAGAAACAGACAATTAAACAAGTGATGTTGTGTGGCCCAACAGAGGATAATTGTGGGTAGAGGGAACAACAGATCAGGTGAAGCAACTTGCTATCTTGAGGAAATCATGCAGGACTTCCTGGAGAAAGTGGTGTCTAAGCCAACACTTGAGAGAAAGCTTGGGGTTACTCAAGGCAGAGGCAGAAGGTTGTTCAGGACAAAGGAAGCCACACTTGCAAAGGCCAAGCTAAACCAGAGTCCCTTAAGCAATCAGATTAAGGTAAAACATACTGCAGAGTCCCTCCAACGGATGGCCCAGTGGGAGACAGGACCAGACACATTCCCAGCTCCTTCTCATCCTTAGATTCCTGATTCTTGGTGAAGCCTAGAATTCAGTCTGGGTCCACCTCAAAGCTGATCTAAATTTCCAACCTGTGCCCAAGTACCTTTCTGTCAGAAAAGCAGAGCAAACACCAAGGCAGCGCCTCTCACAGGGTCCCAGTCAACCAGGCCTGTGGAAAAGAACACAGGCTGTGGCCATAAACTCTAGCATACCTGCTGTTGGCTCAGGGCCTGCCTTCCTTGAGGGTTTAGGGACCCCGAGAGTCACTCAGAAGAGGAACAATGGCACATTTTCTGAAGGGTCTCCCTTCCACCACAGAATGCCTCCTGGGGCTATGTCTGGGGATTGGTTCCAACATCCCACCAGCCCAGAATGGGGAGACACGAGATCTGGATTTTACGTGTCCAGGCGTGTGTGTGTGTGGTACTCTGCTCTGCACACAGGCACACAGGTGTGCACATGCACACACATGCACATGCACACACAGGCACACACGCACATCCTTCTTTTCCACCTGGATGTTTTGAGTGAAGTGGGCTGAACTTTATTCTAAAAGTCCTAAGTTCCTACTGCAGGTCAGGGTGGAGAAGATGGCCAGGGAGCGACCCTTGGCTCCACACCACAGAATTCTGCTCAGGCCCCAAAATAAGTGTTCCCGTGTGCCAGGTGGGTACTATTTTTATTATCCCCTTTTATGAGTGAGGAAACTGAGGCGCAGAGAGGTAAAGTAAGCAGACTTCCATCACCCAGGTAGGAGGTAGGCAGCTGAGATAGAATTCTGTTAAACTGCTAGTAGAGGTCAAGGGTCAAAGGTCAAGCACTACATCTATTTAACTTCCTCTCTGTAGCCCTCATGTTAACACCACGGGGGGTCCCATGCACACACCTGGTACGTGGGTTTTCATGCTGACCCGCACGTTAGACAGCTCTTTACTACTTTTCCCCCCACCCCTTTACCTTGCGCAGCAGAGCCTCTCAACAGATGGCATGGCTTAAATTGCAAATATCTGTTGAATGAAATCATGAATGCAGGAGAGTTCATTCTGCCTTCCTGGGTCTTCATTTTCCACCTCTTCCCTTGGCTCCTTTATCAAAGTACCATAACTCCCAAGATGAGCTTACCTGCCCACAAGTTCTTCCTTTCCTTTCTGCCTATCTTCACCACTGACGGGTCTTCCTCTCCCCATCTCTCCATACTCCCCAGGCCCAACTGGACTCTGGGCTGAAACTGCGGCTTTGCTGCTCACTGGCTCTGCGACTTTGTGCAAAATTTATTAACCTCTCCGAGTCTCTGCCAAGCTAATAGCCCTAACTTCTAATAGCAGTGGATCAGAGAGAACAAGGTAGAAAGTCAGTTGACAGCGCCCAGCCCACAGTAGGTCCTCAAAGACATTTGTTCTCTTCCTCTTTCCCCTCCAGGCAGAAACCTTTGGACTTTGCCTCTATCACTCCCTCTACTCAAACATAATTCCTTTTTTCAAAATATCTGGAAGGCACATGATTTTTTAATTTTGGCTTAGAACCAATTCTAAAGCACCACACAGTTGCCAAGCCATAAAACAATTAGCGATTCTCTGCTATCAAATAATTAATTATCAGGAAGTATAAATGTGTGCCCAAGGCTCCAATTTACAGACTAATCAGAGGGTTCAGAAGCTTGTAGTTCTCTTGAAGAATGGAAACAAATGGTTTCCTGGAAGCTGGAGTGGTGAGGACACACAGCGGGAGGCGACTTCTACCTAAAGGCCATGCCACCGGGAAGTGGCCAACAGGATTTAGGCCTGACAAAGCTAGCATTGGGTTCCAGTGATTGACATTTGAGGCCACCCAGTTCTCACCAGCGATAAGAGCTCTGGGACAGGACTCGTAAAAGGGTGAGTGGAAATCTGGATAGATTAAGAGTCCCATGCAAAATCAGGGTGGTCTTGAGGAATGAAACTCATGAGTTCTGTTTTTCCACCTTTGGCCCAAGGGCATGACTGCAATGGAAGTCAATGAGTCCGAGTTCCTGGAACTGTCCTACTGGTTAGAAGGCAAGCTCTCTAGTTCCTCCTTCACTTCTCTGCCAACTAAGATTTTTCAGATCAGCAGTGGAAATATTCCAAGGGCCCTCTCTGCCCTATCTCTAAGCCTCTTCTGAGTACTTCAGTAAATGCTTTGACTCTGATGATTTGCCAAGAAGGACTCTTGACTTTGGATTTCCCCAACACTAAACACTATACTGAGCCTAAAGAGAAATTGACATGTTCGGGAAGTTAAAAGTTAAGATGTTTCAGATCCGTTCCATTTCTCTTATGGGTCTACTCCATGAATGTTAAAGCAAATACATCTATGGTTTGTAATATGTTGTTCTTATGTAATCTCTCCAGACTTCCAACCTTTAAGAAAAAAGGCCAGTGATAAGTTAAATGGTTTCTATTTACTATCACTTAATAACACAACATTTGACTAGAATGTAATGGGGGTGACTTTTAGGATAAACACTCCAAAACTTTCCTAAGAGAATGAGTGTTGGCTTCAGAGTGGTTACCTTCTGAGATATGTTTCAATTTGGAACAGGTTGCAAGAGCTTAATCACATTCTGGAACTCCTGACTGAAAATTACCTTCAAGGCCATTTACAAGACACTCCAAAAATCTACTTTTGACCCCCAAATAGCATTCCATGACTTTTCTGCTCTGTATCGGTCTCCAGATTTGACCACAAATGGTTTCTGTCTATGTCCAAACATCCAATCCACCTTCAAAAGATTAAGCTTTGCCATGTTCAAGGGTATGATGGCATCCAAAACACACTGCAGGCTCTGAAGACCATTCCCGAGGAAGAGTCCCTCCCTGTGAACAATGGAAGCATTGTTTCAAAGTGAAGCTTTCCCAGGCAGTGACTTGCAAGACCACATACCTCATTTGCAGGCACCGAATCACTCACTACTGAACCCGGAAGAAGCAGCATGGCTGCACTGGGACTCTGTGATGCGTGGGTCACTGAGTACCTCCTATGAACGAGTACCTCCATGGCATCTGTGTCCAGGCACTTCCCTCTCCATGCCCTAGTCCCAGCCCTGCCTTGAGACTTTCCAGTTCCAGTGTAGGTTGCCTCCCCACAGCTTCAAGGCTTTGTTAGAAGTATTGATCATGTTATATTATACTCACATCTTATGAACGGGGCTTAAAACAGTGATAATAGCAACAGAAAGAGAAAGCCACCTTATGCTGGATTTACCACCTCCTACAGCCTGGTGGATGCTCAGTGATGTTAATGAAACGAGCTGGACGTGAGATGCAATACTACGAAATCTACTGTAACTGACAAATGCATTTTTCCTGTTCTCACAGCCAGGGTCAGCCACTGGTGCCACCATCCTGCCTTGCAGACTGCTATTAAACCACCACAAATGGGTGCTCTGTGAATTTTTTTTTTTTTTTATTTAAACGGTTACTAGTATTGATTTGTCTGAATACTGGCCTATTTTAAACATTGTAAAGTAATCTACTCACTAGATGACCATTAAAATTCAGTTCCTCTCAAGTCGCAGGGAGAAGAAATGAGAAAATGCGCTTTGCCAGGGACTGGTCAAAGTTGAAAAGAAGGAAGAATTTGGGACCAATTAGAGAGCTGAACTGATCTAAAGCAAAACCTCATGTGACAGTAAATTGGCCACCCTAGAAATCTTCAAGGAGAGGAGGAATGACCTTTCAAGGTATGGTGGAAGGGTTTCTGCACTGAGCTACCCAGCCCCCTGGTCTCTCACTGTGACTGGGTTTTTAAAATTCTATGCATTGGCTTATCCGATGAAGATCTTCATAACACACGTTTTCTTTGTTTCTTGGGGTTTTTTGTTTGTTTTTAATCAGAATTCTAAGCTCTGTTGCTGCCTGGAGTCTTCCTGGTTCTCCAAGGGAGGTATAACCAATTCCCACTCAATGAGGACAGGCTTTGCTGTCGCACTGGGATTTTGAATGGCCATAGGCACTGATGGGGCAAAGAATGGGCCTCTCAGTAAATCTTCTCAAATAATCTATCAAGGAAAAATTAGGATCTGTGTTTTACGAAAGAGGAACCTGGAGTTCCAGGAGGTCTGCTGGTTTGTTCAAGGTCTCACAGCTTGCTGGTGACAAGCAAGCATTCCTCCTCAGGTCGGGTGACCCCAAAGCAATGCTCTATCCATCCTACCCAGGCGTGGGGGCAGACATGTTGTATAAATACCACGCTGAGTCACCAATACGCATATCGTTACTTCACCTTCCCAATACAGTCTAACAAAACAGCTAAAGCTTATCAAGTGGCAACCATGTGCCCGGCTTAACATTCATGAACTCATGTTACCCTAGAAAGGAAGTACTATTATTCTTCCCACTTTTTAAAAAAGTTTTTTAAAGATTTTATTTATTTATTTGCCAGAGACAGAGAGTGAGAGAGAGAGAGCATGAGCGCAAGAGCAGGGAAAGTGGCAGGCAGAGGGAGAAACAGGCTCCCCACTGAGTAGGGAGCCCAATGCAGGACTCGATCCCAGGACCTTGGGATCATGACCTGAGCCAAAGACAATGCTTAACCAACTGAGCCACCCAGGCGCCCCTCTTCCCAGTTAAGAAACTAAGGTGTAGGGAGTTTAGGTGACTTGTGCAAGTTTCACAGCTACTAAGTAGTAAATGTAGGGTTGAAACCCAGACTTTCTATCATCACTAAACACTCCCTCAACCTTAACCATGAGGCCTTCTGCCTCCAGCGTCCTCAAGGATGAAGAATCACTTTACATTTCTTAAATCATCCATAGCGCTTAGCATCGTTCTAGGTTCCCTGCTGGAAACCTAGAATAAATATTGTAGATACGGGAAGGGTCATGGAGGGGAGGAAATGACTGACGACTGAGTGGGAACTTAACTAGAACTGCCTGACACATGGTCAGAGATCAGAGATGTCCTAGGGCCGATCGGAACCAAAGCAGAGACAACACCATTCGAGAAGAAGCTGTGGTTGTCCAAAGGCAGTGCTGCCTTCTCCTTCCAGAACCCCAGGCACTGGGGCTCCAAGGAGGAAAGGGCTTCTAAGCAACACCACCAGATCCAAAAAACTGGCCCTTCCTGTCCGCTCTAATGCCTTTGAAGGATTAAATCAACCTCTTTGTCTCTTTAATCCATTCAATAAATACTTCCTGAGAAATAACTCCATGTCAAGCACCAGGGAGAAGCAGCAGGCCCTGTTGGGGGCAGGATGAGGGTAATAAGTTACATATACTAGGTTAGGTGGGCTACATGCTTTGAAGGAAAAGAAATTCAGAATGAATGTGATGGGCGGGCATGGGGTGGAGAGGAGTGTATATTAAATACAGAAGTCAGAGAAGATTTTTCTGCTAAGGGAAGCGTTGAGCAGAACCTGAATGAAGTGAGAGGGCAAGCGATACTAATGGAGAAAGAGTATTCAGGCAGCCGTGCAAAGGCCCTGGGGGATCAAATCAGAGTTGAAAGGGCCTTGAAAGTTCCTATGTGCTTCTCCAAACTGCGTCAGGGCGAACCTGGCTGATGTTTCTGCAACACACACAAAAGAGCACGTACACAATTCAGAATAGCTTATACCTGTACAATATTTTATAGTCTTGAAGTGCTGCTATAGAACAATCTCATGGGCCCTCACAACCTGGTAAGGTGGCACGGAGCTTGTTTCACAAGGTGAATACAGGTTAAGAGGCTGGCCCAAGCTCACGCAGGTGTTTGGCAGGTTCAAATCCAGTACCTGTGCCTGCATTAGTCTCTCTTCAAAGCCAGGGCTCGTCCTCTTCCTACCCCCTGGCCCAGAGCTGGCCAGAGCCCTCTAGATCCACAATAAATGCCACCTGATGCTGTTGCCGAGGACAGTCCCAAAGGGTGCCAAAGGGGGCTTCCCAGAAGAGATGAAGTGACAGGAGCAATTTGAATCTGTCCCAAGCTAAGCAGGGCATGGGGAGAATTCTTGGCATCCTACAGAGAGAAAGCCTAAGACCCAAAGAGGAA
Source organism: Lontra canadensis (assembly GCF_010015895.1). NCBI lineage: Eukaryota > Metazoa > Chordata > Mammalia > Carnivora > Mustelidae > Lontra > Lontra canadensis. The sequence continues at coordinate 47,310,052 of NW_022630995.1, forward strand.
AGTGACCTCCTTAAGTTCCCAGAATGAACCGAGGTCTCTAGTCTATGCCCAGTTCCTCTGTACGACGTCCCTGGAGAAGAATACATGTGATTATTTGAAAAGGCACGAAGCCAGGTAGTTAAGAGTCTAAGGACTTGGTTCCAGAGTCAGGCAGCCGGCCCTTGATTTGAAACCTTCCTACTTTGTGGCTTAAGTAGAAACATATTTTTAAGACTTGGGTGGGGTGTTTTTGTTTTTAAGACTATTTTTTTAGAGCGGTTTTAGCTTTACAACAAAATTGGAGAGGAAGACATGAAGATTTCCCATAAACTCTCCACCCCCACACACGCATAGCCTCCCCGTTATCAGCACCACCCACCAGAGGGGTACACTTTTTACCAAGGATGAATCTACTCTGACACATCATAATCACCCCAAGTCCATGGTTTATCCTAGGATTCATTTTTGGTGTTAGTAGGTTTCATGGGTTTTGACTAATGCATAATGACAGGTATTCATCAGAAAAGTTTGAGTGTTCCAAAAACTTTCTGTGCTTTACCTGTTCGTCTCCCGCTTCACCCCTCCATCCCATTCCTGGCAAACACAGATCTTTTTGCTATGTCCATAGCTCTGCCTTTTCCAGAATGTCATATGGTTGGGAAAATACAGTATGTAGCCTTTTCAGATGGACTTCTTTCACTTAGAACTATGCCCTTAAATTCCTTCCATGTCTTCCCATGGCTTGACAGCTCATTTCTTTTTACCACTGCATAATATCCACTGTCTGGATGTACCACAGCTTATTGATCCATTCACTTACTGAAGGGCGTCTTGGTTGCTTTCGAGTTTTGACAATTATGAATAGAGCTGCTATAAACATCCATATGCAAGTTTTCGAGTGGACATAAGTTTTCAACCCATTTAAATAAGTACTAAAGATCACAATTGCTGGATGGAATGGTGAGAGTATGCTGTTTTATAAGAAACGGCCAAATCAGGGCACCTGGGTGGCTCAGTGGGTTAAAGCCTCTGCCATTGGCTCAGGTCATGATCTCAGAGTTCTGGGATTGAGCCCCGCATCGGGCTCTCTGCTCAGCTCAGCAGGAAGCCTGCTTCCCCCTCTCTGCCTGCCTCTCTGCCTACTTGTGATCTCTGTCTGTCAAATAAATAAAATAAAATAAAATAAAATAAAATAAAAAAACAGCCAAATTGCCATCCCAAGAGGCTGCACCATTTTGCATTCCCACTGGCAATAAGTGAGGGTTCCTGCTACTCTATAGCCTCATCAGCATTTGGTGTTGTCAGTGTTCCAGATTTGAGCCATTCTACTGGGTCAAGACTCAGTGTTCACACCTGTTAAATGGAACTATTTTACAGTGCTTATAGAATGGGATTGCTGTGTTAAATGAGGCCAAGCATGGAGTGTGCTTAGCATGGCACCTGGTATGGAATAGCCCATTAGTCGGTCATAGCTGCTGTGCTATTATGAGCCTTATTAAATACCTACTATCTGCCCAACATTTTACATATGTTACCTCTGTCCATTACAAGAGCCACAGAAGGTAAATATTATTATCCACAAATATAGATGGAAACAGTTCTCTCAACTGCAGAGGTTAAGGAACTTGCCCCGGGTTGTGGGGGGTTGTGGGCAGCTCTCAGAAAACTCCCCTCCTGGCTGTGGATTCCCATGACTGCACCCGCAGTGACACTGCCTTCTTCAGGGGAGAACATGTGGGGAAATGCCCAAGACTACTGCTGTCTTTTGTTCTCGAGCAAAGTGTGTTGAGGTCTCGACGTGCCTCTAGAAGGGAGAGGCCACATTCTGTAGCAAAGGAAAAGAACACGAGCTGCTGGCACATTCCATGGTAGGCGTTCCTCTTTGTTCAGAAATCATTCTGTCTTGATTTATTTGTTTCTTTGAAAGAATAGGGAGACCCTTCTCCTTGACATCTGAATGAGGTAAAAGAAAGTTGTACAGGGTGGGCCCCATCACCAACAGTGAAGGGATCAGAGCCCCTGTCCCCGTGGTGGCAGTAACCCACTGAGTCTTAAAAGGAAGGCAAGGATGCCCCTGTCATCACCCCAGAGAGTAAGGAGTGACTCCAGACGGGAGGTACTGGGGGCAGAAGTTTGAAACAGGGGCCATGTTATTTGGCTGTGAGAAGGAATACAAGGCAAAGGAAGCCCCTCTCTAACTCCTGGGGCCATCTTTGTGAAATGAAGAAGATGAAAGAATAGTCCGACCCCAAGGATGAGAGCCCCGGTTGGACAGAGCTTGATGCACCAAGGCTACTGGTCAGAAAGTGGTAGAACAAGGGGGATCCCTTTGCACCATATGGCACTGCCTATTCCAGAATCTTGAGATTCCAGAATCTCAAGATTCTGGAACAGTCTTTTCTAACAGATGAGCTAAGTTCAAAGGACAAACCCAGTCCTCCCTCTTAGACATTATTTAATTTACTGGGGTAAAACACACAGAACATAAAATTTACCATTGTAACCATTTTTAAGTGTAGAGTCTGATGGTATTAAACACATTCAAAATGTTGTGCCAATACCACCACTATCCATCCCTGTCATTCTTTTCATCTTATAAAACTGAAACACCGTACCTTTTAGATGACAACCTCACATTCTCCCCTCCCCTCCTGCCTCTGGCCACCACCACTCTACTTTCTGTCTCTATGACTTTGACTCTTCTCAGCACCTCAGATAAGTGGAATTACAGTCCTTCTTTGACTGGCTTATTTCACATCATATAATGTCCCCAAGGTTCATCCATGTTGTAGCATGTGTCAGACTTTCCTTCCTTTTTAAGGCTAAGTAATATATCAAAATATATACTAAATACACACACACACACACACACACACACACACACACACCCCAAACCCATATATACATATGTGTGTGTGTGTGTGCGTGTGTGTGTGTATGCCAATTTTTTTGTTCATTTATCTGTTAATGGACCCAGGGGCTGCTCCTATCTTTTGGTTATTGTGAATAATGCCGTGATGAATGTAGGAGTACAAATATCCCTGAATGTTGCTTTCAGCATCTTTGGCTATATGCCCAGAAAGGGACTTACCAGATCATATGGTAGTTCTAATTTTCATTTCTTGAGGAACTCCATACCATCCTTCAGAACAGCTGGAACATGTCACATGCCTACCGGCAGCACACAAGGCTTCCAAGTTTTCCACATCCTTGCCAATACTTGTTATTTTGTTTTTTTGACAGCAGCCATCCTCATGGGTGTGAAGTTCTAGGATATTCTTCTATTTATTTATTTACTTTAAGAAGTGATTTTTTTTAGAGCGGTTTCAGGTTCCTGGCAACACCGAGAGGAAGGTGCATCGGGGTTGTGGGGCTGTGAAAGCATCCAGGAGACTGAAGAGGATAGGTTGACAAAATGCAACATGGGATCCTTCCCTGGATCCTGGATTTAAAATGTTGTTTAAAAACGGGAACAGCTACATTGGGGCACCTGGGCGGCTCCATCAGTTAAACATCTGACACTTGGCTTTGGCTCACGTCATGATCTCAGGGTCGTGGGATCGAGCCCCGAGTAAGACTCTGTGCAGAGCCTGGTGTGGAGCCTGTTTGGGATTCTCTCTCTCCCTCTCCCTCTGCCCCTCACCCCCCGCTCATGTACACACACTCTCTCAAAAATAAATGAATGATTAATTAATTAGGCTTTTCTTTTCTTTTTTTTTTTAAGATTTTATTTATTTATTTGACAGGCAGAGGTCACAAGTAGGTGGAGAGGCAGGCAGAGAGAGAGGAGGAAGCAGGCTCCCTGCTGAGCAGAGAGCCTGATGCAGGGCTCGATCCCAGGACCCTGGAATCATGATCTGAGCCAAAGGCAGAGGCCTTAACCCACTGAGCCACCCAGGCGCCCCAGGTTTTTCTTTTTTTAACTGAAACAATTATAAAAGACATCGTTGGGATGACTGGAAAAAGATCATGAACAGATTCCGCCATGATAGCAGCCCTTCATCAATGCCACATTCCTAAGTGTAATGGTCGCACGATGGTTACGATACTTGATAAAGCAGCTATGCTGATGTCAGGTGACTCTCACCTGGTTCAGTGAAAATAAACAAGCAAACATAAACAAATACATAATGGTGCATAGACAGAGAAGGAGAGAGAGCAAGCACAAATATGGCCAAAAAGTTAACGGTCATCAATCTAGGTGAAGGGCATAGGGATGCTCAGTGTCTTCTTCCTGCAATTTATTTGAAGACTTGAACATTTTTTTAAAGATTTTATGTATTTATTTGACAGGGAGAGACACAGCAAGAGAGGGAACAGAAGCAGGGGGAGTGGGAGAGGGAGAAGCAGGCTCCCTACTGAGCAGGGAGCCTGATTCAGGGTTCGATCCCAGGACCCTGGGATCATGACCTGAGCTGAAGGGAGACGCTTAATGATTGAGCCACCCAGGCGCCCTTGAACTTTTTTTTCAATGAGGGGAAGGAGACTCCCAGAACCAGTCTACTCTCCATCTGTCCTTGCAGTGATCGTCCTCACTGTGGGACTTGTGACTTTACGACTGCCTCATCTCCATGCTGGATCCAGAGTGTGGTGTATAAATAATTTTTAAACAGCATCTTCTTTCCAGACACGTCTAGTGGAGCCAGTGGAAGGTGTGATTAAAAACAAAAACAAAACAAAAACCACAGCTGCCTTGTCATTTAAAAAATAAAAATACCTACCCAAAAAAACAGAGAGCTCTAGAGGCAAAAACCTGAACAGTGGTTGTGAGGACCTGGGGGCCAGGCCAGAGACTGACCACAAAGAGAAAGTTCCCACGAAGGAACTTTTGGGGCTGATGAAAATACTCTGTATCTTAATCAGTAGGGGCACAACTGTCTACATTTGTCAAAATCCTAGAACTTCACACCTAAAAAGTGTGCCGATTACTATGTAGAAGGTATACCTCACTAGCCCCAACTTACAATTAACAAGACTATTTCTTCCTACTGGCTGGAAGGAGGTCCTTCCTACCCAGGTTTGTTTATTTGCCCCAAGTAGGAAAGAAAGCTGAGACAGAGATAATAAAGAAAGGCAGATGGGGGAAGCCAAAAAAAAAAAAAAAAATTACTGAGGAAGGAAGATCGATGCACCAAACCAAAAGGGAAAGCTCATTTTTGGCAGGGAGGCTATTGTAGGAAAGTTTTCCAGAGCCGGAGAGCATCTCCTTCTGTTCTCAAGTTCCCAGGGGGACATGGGATCTGGGTGCAGGTGGACCAGAACCTCCAGGGCAGAGAGGTGGGAAGGCTGTCCCCCAGGCACTACGTGCTGCCAACTTCTGTCCCACCAACCACCCTGGGCCACCCCACCTCCATCACCATCGATCACATGTTTGAATTGGACACAAAAATGAGGATCCGTAGTCAGGAAACCTTGAGGGGGACTGTATGTGCTTATAGTGGAAGAAAGCATCTTGGTTTTTATTCTTATATGTGTTTAGGAAATATTTACCATGTCTTTGCCAGGCACCGGGCAGCACACTTGGCACTGGAAGTGAATGAGCAGAGTCTCTACCCATTCAGTGGAATCATTGCATTTTAGACCTAAAGGACTTTTGGGATCGCCATTTGAAACCTTCATTTCATAAGTAGGCATACTGAATGTTCTCGATGGAAAGTTTGTATTCCACAAATTCATGTGCTAAATCCTAACCCCCAGTGTGATGGCGTTAGGAGGTGGGGCCTTTGGGAAGTGACTATGTCATGCCAGTGGAACCTCATGGATAGCATCAGTCCCATGAATGCGTCTTAAAATCCCTTATACGAAAAGACACAAGAGGGGCGCCTGGATGGCACAGTCTGTTAAGCCTCTGACTCTTGGTTTCAGCTCAGGTCATGATCTCATGATATCACTCAAGGTGGTAGAATTGACCCGCAGGGGCTGAGTACAGACCATGCTTGAGATTCTCTCTCTCCCTCTCCCTCTGCCCCATCCATTCGACGGTATTGTTATGAGTCCAAACACACTAAGACACTGAGGTTCAGAACAAGGCAGAAACTGACCCAAGACTGTGTGGTAGGTTAGCTGTTAAGTAGGAGCGGAAGTCAGAGGACTCCTCACACATTCACAAATCACGCTTAGTGGACAGAACCAGTGGGCTGGACACATTCAAACCATCAGCCTATCCACCAGCTGATGGTGGGCCTCGCGTCCTTATCGGTAAAATGGGGGTGGCAGTCCCCTCACTGTAGTGTCTCTGGTAAGAACTAGAACAGTTTATGTAAGGCCCTGGTGTAGAGTAGGCTACTCTTATTAGTCATTGAGGGAGATGTGGGCAGTAGGGACCAGCCATGGGGCAACAGTCTTCAGTAAGGTTCTAGAAAGGAGGTGGGGTGAGGAGGGCAGACACTCAGGGCAGACACCCACGCCACAGCTCCGCCTGGAACCAGTCCACGATAAAACTAGTTCAATGTGTTGGGATGAATCTGCATTGGAAACATGTTCTAAATGAAGTTTCCTAATGAATACTTTCTCTGAAAGGCAGAAGAGAGAGACCAAGGTTTCTGACAGCAAGAATGTTTTCTGAATATTTGAAAAATGCTTGTCACGTAGAAGTACATAATTTAGGTGCTATCTTGGAATCTAAATTAATGAAAAGTTCCAATTCTGACTATGGGATGCCCACAGGAAGTCACCTCGGGGTCCCTAGAATCTCTGACACTGGGCTCCAACCTCGGGTTGAGGTCCTGTAGAGTCTGCTATAAAGAAGAGGCAGGTCTGTGATTTGCCAAACAACATGTTCATATGTAAATGAAGACCTCTGGGGGGACCCCAAAAGGTTATTCTCCACAAGATCAAATATGACTTTGGCAACCTCCTTCAGAAAGTCTGGCCTGGTACACTTCTGGAACAGGATGGCTTCAAAAAGCCCATCCCATCTCCTTCAGGGTTAGGCACACGCAATATGTAGGCAGCCCACTCTTTGTCTATGACTTTGCTCAAAGCTGGAGGAGCATTTGGTTCTGAGCTACAGGAATGGTGCAGGGAAATAGGTTCTCTAGGTACTGTGTCCCAAATGGACAAAGACTTATTCTCAGCTCTACGCAGCCTCCTCCCTGGCTGTCCCTGCCCGGGCACTAAGGGCCAGCTTCGCAGGCGTGGTACCAGCATCTCTGAACAGTATCAGGCTTCTCCCACAAACACCTTGTCTTTGTCTCCCTAGCCAGGGAAGTGGGCACTAGGTCCCACCCCTTTGCATCCAGCACCCATCCGACGTGGGCTGGGGCCCAGTCCCTCGGTGTTGCTCCCATAAACATGGAAGGGAGGACAACATGGTGGGTCCGAGGCCGGGCTCCAGACTCAGTGTCTGGGTGTGAGTCCTGTCTTAGCCTTCCAGCAGCTCAGGTCCTGCTGCTGAAGCTAACATCCCTACACCTGCCTTCACTTCCCTATCTGTAAAGTGGACAGAATGACAATACTATTAGCAAACACACATATGCCTTCTCCCCAGCAGACACAGTTCTGAGCTCTCTGCCTGTGCCAGCCAGCTACGCCTCACAGGGCAATAGAAATCATTAGTGCCCTTCTCCTCCTCCTCCTCCCTACCTCGCTGTGACAGGTAAACAAACTCATACACATGAACAAACTGGCACAGTTCCTGGCCCACAACAGTCAATGAATCTTAGCTGTGATTGCATGGGCTGGTCTTAAAGGTCACAGATACACTTCTTTAAAGTTCATAGAGTGCATTTATAAAAATAAACATATATTAGAAAGAAACCATACACTTTGCCCCTAATTTCATTGATATCATTGCTTAAATTGAGGATTGGGGTAATATTTAAGTAGAAATACAGAGTCAGTTTTAAGAAAGATTAAGTAAACAACAGCCCAGACATGACAAGGAGTCAGCAAAAAAAAAAAAATCACTAAGGTATAACACAGATGCCCCAACATTGAAAAATACCGCTTTAGGCCTCAAACCGTGCCGGTTTCTAGCAGGTGCCTCCCCTGCTCTTTTCTACAAATGCCCTCCTCTACCTGGTTAAGCAGTCCAGAAAGAAGTTGGCAGGGATGCATCCCACTCCCTGAAACCCGCCTATCGTTTTCAGCTCACATGATCTTTTCCTGGGTCAAGGCCATACCCTCAAGGAAAAGACAAAAGGTGTGTTTTTCACACCCTCATCTCGAGGTGAGCTGGAGGGAGCTCCTCCTGGACCACACCCGTTGGGTGCCTGATAACCCCTTGGATCAGGATCCAGAGGGGGAGACATTAGCCTGTCCTGCTAATGACCTGACTCCGAGCAGCCAGAAGCCCTAATTATTCCCCTGGTCCCTTAACTTCATTCCCCACTTAACTGTTAGCTAGCCCCTTCTTGAGGAACTTGGAAGGCCCTTGAGCTGTTGGCTGGAACCCTTGGGGACAGAGGGAAGGAGTGGCTGGGTCGGCTACACCTGCCCTTGAAAGTATTTACAAATAGGTAACTCTTTAGCTTTTTCAATAAGATCTTGAATCATGAGGAAGTTGTTGAGGTTCTGGTAGATGTGTAGAGGCCTTGGTCAAAGGTTTTGTTGGCCCCAGCAATAAAGCACAGAGATGTCCCAGGCAACTCGTGCTTCTCCTCGAGTTACTGGGAAACCAGGGGAGGCGGCTGGCTTTGTGTGGAGCTGGGCCCCACCTGGCACCCACCAAGGCTGCTGGCTTCCTAACTGCATTCCACACCCTAACTCATCTCATTCCCAAAGGAAAACACATATAGAAAAAGCAGAAATAACTTCCCTTCGAAGGGTTCCAAACCTTGTGCCACTAAACACTAGAATTCCCAGGCTCTGGGGCTGTGGTCTTGCCACGCTTTGTTATTGCTGTCTCTCATTCCAGGGGCTCTCAGGTGGACCCCAAGAGTAACCACCCAGCCTCCATGTACCCCTGCCGCCTCGAGGCTCAGACTCTTTTCTTGGCTCCTTGCAAGATGCCAAAGATTCTACTAAGTCCTTTTCTAGCATCATCTCATGCAAACCTTAGGATGACCTTTGAGTCTGGGTTTATTTTGTCCTGTTACAAGAAATCATTGAACAAGAGTTTGGAGTTGAAGTTCAGGCCTGATGCAATGGTTCCGCCGGTCATCAATATTTCTGTTCTCTCTGCTTCCCTCCTGGACCTCCTTCTCCTTGCAAACAGGGGTTCTAAGAGCTTTTAAGCAACTTGCTGCAAATCACAAAGCCAGTTAAAAGAAGGAATGGGATTTGAAGTCAAGATGGTCTGCCTCCCAGACTCTTTGTGCCACGTCAGATAGAATCTCTCTGTGGATGGAATACACCAGCTCAGCCTCAGGGGCCCAGAAGTACCTCTGCCACACCCCCTGCCTGAGTCCCCAACACAGGGAGAGCTCGGACTGTAACTGGCCGCCAGGTGGGTGCAGGAGGAGAAGGGTCTGGGACCCTCGGCTCCCAAGCTCTGCCTGAGTCAGCTTCTGGTCCTTTCAGCCCCTACAGACCTGCCCACCCCAGATCTCAAACTCCAGCCCCTCCTCACACAGGGCTGCTGGATTTGGAGAAACCAAAACAATCAGAACTCCCAGTTCAATTGGAATTTCAGATACATAAGGAATAGTTTTGTGATAGAAGCATGAACAACCATTTGATGGAATAACAGGTGGGGCAGCAAAATGATTCATTAAAATAATATTATCACAGTCCTTTGATCTCCCAAGAAACAAACTGTGTAAGCAGAAAAGATGACTTTGGTAAGACTATTATTATTTTATGTTTATAATGGAGATTGACCTAATCTTAATACACTAAAATGATACAGGTGTTAACCAAAGACATTAACAAACACTGAGCAAGGTTTTAATAACTGCAACATAGATAAATTATTTTGCAGGACAGCACTAAGAGTCAATGTCAGCATATAGTATACACTAATTCTTTTTCTCATATCATTTACTGGAGCTGGATGGATAAAAGGAAGCCTTTAAGCTACCTTATAAACCTCTAAAAAATATCAAAAACAGAACAAAAAGATGTAAAAAAAATGACTGACTTATTAATAGCCAAAGAAATTAGAACAAAAAATATGGCTTTTCATTTATTAAATGAATACATGAATTAAATGAAATTGAATATAGTTGACAGTGGCTAGTTTTATGATGGACATGGATAGAATGTGCTAGGCTATTCAGGCATTCAGCTCTGGAAGGAGTAAAAACCTCCACATTTCCCAAGAGCAAGCTGGCAAAACACATCAAAAGTCTTGGAAGTAGGCAGATGCTCTGCCTCAAAGATAGTTCTCCTATGAATCCGTCCTAAGAAAATAATTTGGGATACGTGCAAAGATTTCACTGCAAAGGTGTCCCTGCAGCACTGTTAATGTACACATACTGTAATAATATATGTCACCATAGTAAATTATATGTTATTAGTGGTAATAAATATGTGCATAAATATGGACATACATTATACATCATAAATAAATATGTATTTGTTTATATGTGTAATATATAGTGTATATTTTATATAGTATGTATTTATATATTATAGAAATATATACAAATATAATTAATAAAATTAATAAAAATGTATAATATTTATATATATAATGTATATAAATAAAATACGCACACCAATGGGGGAAGAGGTAAATAAATTTCAGCACACCTATTCAAAGGTAGGCATTTCAAGTGATGTTGTAGAGCATAGGCCAAGGTATTAAAGTGTTCACACAAGCCCTCCTTCTTCCTTCCATGGACCTGAGATTGGAGTGAAACAGCAAGCACAAGGTGATAAGCATGAGGATGAAAGCCACATGCTAAGGATGGCATGGAGGAAAGATGGAGGATGGGAAACGCAGATAACACTCTGGGGCCACTCCATCAGCCATGAACTTGAATTCTACACTTCTTATTAAGCCACTTGCCTTTTCTTACTGGGAGCTTTTAGAATTTTTCCCTTCCAACAAAAAATACAGCACACGTAGGATATTAACAACTTAAAAATGTATGAGATCTATGTAAAGAAACATTGTTAAGTCTTACTGAAGGACCACAAAGACTCCAACTTGTATTTTCTCCCAGTCTTCACAACAATGCTTAGAGATGGTTATTATTTTATCTTTTCTACAGGAAGATTAAGTGAGCTGCTCAAGTTCACAGAGTCATGGAGAAAAAATTCAAACCTCTGTCCACCAGAGTCTCCCATTGGTGCTCTGAAAGGAGCTGATAGAAGTTAAAGAAATAACAAAATAGGACTTCCAAGTATTCCTTTACCCCAAGATTATTCCCCATGCACACAATTTGAGGCTCACAAAATTACAAGAAGTTTCTCTTTGGAGTTGTAAAACACAATATGAATCTTCTATTTTGGCAGTGAAAGGGAATGTAGAGATTTTTGGAGTAGACATTGATAAGATTCTAAAATGATAGTTGATAAAGATGTACCTCAGTGAATTTGCACTTGCTGTTCCCTCCACTTGGAAAACTTTCCCCCTAGATACTGATATAGCTAGTTTCTTCACTTCTTCAGGTCTTTGCTTAAATATTACACTTTGCAAAGAGTTCTTCCCCACCACCCCATCTAACATAACCTCTTCTGGCTTTATTTCTCTCCATGGTATTTATCAGCCTCTACTATACTATAAAATTTACCTGTTTTTTTTACTTATCATCCACCCCCCTGCCAAAACAATAGTTAGCTCCAGGATGGGCAGGATTTTTGTCTGTTTTGCCGTTAGCACAAAGGACAGTGCCTTGCATGGAGTTGGTATTTGGTACTCATTGAATGAATGTATGAACAAATGGAATCAAGAAGAATGTGGTATAAGTGCCACTCAGAACAGGGCCCATCCTAGCAAATTAAGACCTTGTTCCAAGGGCAGGAGAGAGGGAGCAGGGGAGAGAGGAGCACCGAGGAACTGGCTATGAATATAGTTTAGTTCTACCTACTTTTGCACTATATATAAAAGATTCAATCTTTACGTGTCCTTTGGGACTTGCTTCCGTCACTCAGATTCTGACTGCAGGGTTTATCCATGTGCACCTGTAGACTATGTTCATTTTTACCGCTGTATGGAATGTCACAGCAAGAATAGTATAAAATGTATCTCACTGTTAGAGACATTCTGGTTGATTGCAGTTTGAGGCTGTTTTGATCCATCTTGACATGACCATTCTTATCAAGGTTCAGGTATATATGTGTGTGAATTTCTCTAGAAGGGCAGGTACTTCAGTTTCACCAGATACCACACTACCACCCAAGGGGACTTTCCCCATCAATGAAGGGGGATCACCATTACTCCACATCTTTGCTGGTGCTTGTTATTCTCTGACTCTTGCCAGAATGTTCTCCATTCTAGTCATAATAAAATAGTATCCCCCTATGGTTTTATTCTACATTTCCCTGGTTATGAATGAAATTTAGAACCCTTTTGTAGGACAAGTTTTTGGTTTTTATTTCCTTCTTTCTCTGTTCCAAATTATCATGCTGATTTGTACCCAAGCATCTCAAATTTCTTCATTCGTATGCACCAGCTATGGAACAGACATGCTAGTGGTTCACGAATAATTTTAACTGAATTCTGGAACTGTCAGTGTTTGGTCTCCACACTTCCCATTTTAAGTCAATTCTGCTTAGTCGGTCATTAAATCTAATTTAGAATCCCAGTCTTTAGAAGTGGAAATTGTGATTGCTAATGTTTGGTGAGTGTTTATTATGTGGTACTCATTATGCTATGGGCTTTACAGATATAAAGGAATGAAAAACTTGCTATTTAAAATAACAACTTCCTTCCAAGGAGAGGGAGTTTCATATCTAGAGAGCGTTATTCTGCTGAGCACCTTAGTTCAATTATACAAAATGAGCATGGAAGTAAATTTGTTGCTCAAAACTAGAGAAAGCCCAACTGCTCTGTTTCATGAACTGAGAAGAATGCGGATTTCTCAAGTAATCTTGGAGATGAGGGACGAGGAAGAGAGGCCAGAGGGGGCAGAGGGGAGAAGAAGGTCTGCCCACAGGGCAGATGGCTGGATCTCAAGATGGTGAGATGACCAAGGGATTCCTCAGTCTTCAGTTTAATAATGTCCTCGCCTGTGTCTGGGACAGAACACACAGTGCCTTATGAGGGGCTTGTGGGTTTTATTTGGTATTTGTAAAATTTTCTCATATGAAATAACAGCATTGGAGAGGAATAGCATATTCAGGATATAGAAGCAACTCCTAAACAGAGCAAATTCACCAGATGCTAAAATTCAGAAGTAGAGGTAAGTGGAAGAATATAAAGTGCCCCTTCCTCCCCATTCACCTCACGCAGAAGAGGGTTTGAGGATATTCTATCTAAACTTAGGAGGACACACTAAACTCTACTTCTGAAACTAATAATACACTATAGGTTAATTAACTGACTTTAAATAAAAAAAAATTAAAAACAGGGGTACCTGGGTGGCTCAGTGGGTTAAGCCTCTGCCTTCGTCTCAGGTCGTGATCTCAGGGTCCTGGGATCAAGCCCCACATCGGGCTCTCTGCTCAGCGGGGAGCCTGCTTCCCCCTCTCTCTCTGCCTGCCTCTCTGCCTATTTGTGATCTCTGTCTATCAGATAAATAAATAAAATCTTAAAAAATAAATAAATAAACTTAAGAGGCCAGCAAGACCCTAGCTGAAATCTAAATAACACTTCCATTATCTCCTTTCTTTGATCTGACAACTATCCTGTTAGGTATGTACTAATATTATTCTCATGCACCATTATAAGACCTCAAGGCTCAAAATGGACACAGAATGTCCTATGAAAAGATTGGAATAGTTGATTACTGGATTTCTAATTCATTTTGCAGACTGGCACGCCCTTCTACTCCTATCACATACAAATGTTGGGTACAATGTAAATCCTTCCTGCCAATGTTTAAATACTTGATCAAGCTTGAAAACTAGAAAATAATCTCCAGGGTCTGGAGCAGGGAGCAGGAGCTAAAAGGAAAGAGTGGACAGGAGTGTTGGAATGAGGTGGCAGAGACTAGTGTGAAAACAACTAACCAGGATCTCAGCCCATGAGAGGTGGGAGCTGAAACTGAGCCCCCTCCTGCCTCAAGTTAGGAGTCACAAAAGCTCTCTGACCCTGAAACAGGCAACAGAAATCCGTTCATTGGCCAGCGATTCAGAAAGGAGGTCAAACATCTTTCAGGGCCAGGGAAAGTAAACAAAAACCAAAAAAACAAAAACAAAAACAAAAAAACACTCCAAAGAAAACAGAACTTCCAAGTGCATCATGCACAGGCTTTCTGATCAGAATCCACACTACCAATGAAGCACAAGAACCCATCCTGAGAAACTTACATAAAACAGGCCTGGAATCTACAGGGTCCTGACCAAGTACATGTATTCTAGTGAATACCATTCCCACTGAAGATGAGCTCACAATAAAAATTTATTAATCTCATGAAGTAAATAATCACTGTGAGGGAAAATCAGTAAACATGACAACTGTAACAAAATTCAGAACCAAGAACTACAGATATAAAGCACTCTTAAGGAGACTTTAAAATCATGTACTTAGAACATGCAATAATGTAAAGGAATAAAATGTATTAAAGTAAGAAAAAAAATAAAATGAAAGAGCATAGCACTAAGGGAGGGGCTGTAAAATTTTTAAAAAGAATTAAACTGAACTTCTAGAAATAAAAAAAATAGAATCATTAAAATTAAAAACTCAGTGGACCCATATCTGAAGAGAGAACTAATGAACTGAATGGTAGATTTGAGAAGATCATCCGGAAGTCAGCTCACAGCTGGGAGGTAGGAAATATGAAAGCAATTAAGAGATGTATAATACAGAATGAAAAGATTTGGTGTACATTTAATAGGAGTCCCAGAGAAGGGAGAGAGACCCCAGGAGATACTATAGGAGGTCCAGGCCAAATCACTATGCAGGAGTGAATAGGTAAAGATTTTTTGGAAATAAAAGTCTAAGATAATTTACTATAACATTCCCTTACTAAAAGTAATACCAAAAGTGATGTCTCAGTAAGAAAGAAACTCAACCCAGAAGGAAGGGGTAGGATTCAAAAAGCAATGGTAAGCCAAAAAATTGATGAAAAAGTAGATAAATCTAAATAATGCTAAATGTAAAATCACAGTAACAATGATGATGACCAACTGGGAGTTTAAAAAAAAATAGTAGAGCCAAAATATTACCCAACAATAATACAGAAGATGGGAGAGGATTTAGGAGTTAAAGTATTCCCAGTTCCTTATATTGTTTGAGAAATGATAGGGCTGTTGATTATATCTAAACTTTTAACCATGCATGCTAACAATTAACCATGAAATGAATAGAAATTGAATATATAACTTCCACACAGGTGATGGGGAAAGAGGTGGGTGGAGAAGCAAAGAAAAATCATGGTGAATAGGAAAAAATAATAATCTAGTATGAACAAGTTCACACATATCAGTAATCATGAGAATATAAATGACTGTGGAGAAACCCTCCCATATAGATCTAGGGAAAAAAATATAGTAGGAGGTTCATCACAGTATTGTTTGTAACAAAAAAGAGTTAGAAACAACCCAAATTTACCATTTTTAGGAGACTAGATAGATATATTGCAGTGTAAGTTGGAACTCTCTACAGAAGTTTAGAACAAATAAAATTGACATATATAAAATCAATTTTTATGTATCAATGAGGATAGGGCCCCAAAAAGTGAAAAAAGAAAAGCAAGTTTCAGAATGATATATATAGCATAATGCCATTTGTTGTTTTTTTTTTGTTTAAACACTCAATGTTACATATTGTTTATAAAGAGTGAAACTACAAAAACATGGATACGAAGGATACACATGCTTCTGGGAACAGAAGGAGGAGAAAAGGAAAGGCTAAAAAAACCCCTTAATTGTGTCTTTAATATCTTATTTCTTTACAATTATCTGAAGCAAAATACAGCAAAAGGTTAACTAGGTATTTAAAGTAGTTGGTGGTTTATAATACTCGCTGTACTTTACTGAATGTTTAAAATACACCAAATGTTCTAGAATTGGGCGTTCTTTTTTTTTTTTTTACGATGTATTTATTTATTTCGTTTAGTGGAGGAGGGGCAGAGGGAGAGAGAAACTTAAGCAGACTCCGTATTGAGCATGGAGCCTTATGCAGGGCTTGATCCTACGATCCTGAGATCACAACCTGAGCCGAAAACTAGAGTTGTATGCTTAGACAGCTATGCCACCCAGATGCTCCAGAATTAAGTTTTCTAATCACTAAATTACACCTACATCCGAATTTTATTATAATTTAATTCAAAATTCATTTCCCCAGTCACACCAGCCATATCTCAAATGCTCAGTAGATACTGGTGACTACCATATTGCGCAGTGCAGTTTTGGAACATTTCCATCATCGCAGAAGCTGCAGAGTCTCAACACCATCCTGGTTCATCTCACATCTCATTAAATGCAGTAAGTAGATATTAAGGACAGTAATATACAAAATGTAGACTGAACATGCACAGAGCATACAGCGTACCTACCCACCCCCCAAGGAATTAGGTTAAGTTTTGTTATTGTGTTGCATCGTGTTTTACCAAATGACTTAAGGTTCCTGGAAGGCTGATGTCCAGCTAATTGAGATTTTATTACAATATTTCAATTGAAAACAGCCAGAGTAATTTAGAGCCGGTAATAATGATAAGGTTGTTCCATCCACTATATATTTGGTTCCCTAACTATTCCAATTGCATCCAATGTCTTCCCAAGGTATAAATCTGGTAAAATTAACACAGAGAGAGACATTTCTCAGATTTTCTCATTTACTAAAGTAAGTGCTTTAAACAGTTATCTGAATGGTCCATATTTCACTAGGAATCTCAACATGAAGAACAACAACAGGAACTCATTACAAAAGCATTAAGAAGGTTGGAAAAGCAAGCTTTGGCTTCAGGAGGGAAGAGACTTGAGACTTTGCCCTCCAACATCAGAATGATTGCAGGTCATTAAATTCTTTTCACTGGGGCTCTAATTGACTTTCTCACTGGAATAAATTCTCCCACGTCTCCTCTAGCTGTCTCATCAAGGGTGACCTGTGAGATACACCGAGGCAAAAGTGAACTAGATTCTGTATATGCATGGCCACCAAAATACAGTAGTTTTATCAACCATCATCAGGCTAACACATGAGCAACTGTTTAGGCTACAGAAGGTCTTGGGGGATGATGTGGTCCAAGAAGCAAGTCCATTCCAATACTATAATTCCATGAAAGGGTGAGATATACCCACTTGCTCATTTGACAATTGTATTTTGAACACCTACGAGGCACGGGACACTGTCTTAGGGGATACTGAAGTATGGACACAGACGTCATCTCATTCCTCAGGTCACTGATAATCCACAAAGAAGAGCTTTGTCCTGGTCTATGATACCGGGTAACTCATGAGTTAATCCTCACCACCCAAAAAGCTAGCAGAGTGCTTTGAGGCTTGGAGAGCTGTGGAGTCGGATTCTCTCTATAAAGTGAATTGGGGTCTTTGTAAGAGTTGAGACTGAATTTCTTCCCAAATTGCAAGGCTTGGTGAAGAAAATCTCACCCTGTCCCTGTCACCCTTTGAGCCATAAGGCCATCCCCCTAATCCCACTCGATAAATAGGCATTTACTACATAGAGACTTCCTAAGGAGGACTCAAATTCTAATCAAGAGATCTAATTAGATGGAGAAATGAGATGTTCTGGGGTTTCAAGCCAAAGAGGATAACGCTATGGAATTGGACAGAAGAACAGACAGTGGCCTCTGTCTCCGTGGGGAGGTGGTTGACCTTTATTATGCATCTTCTTGGTTTCAGGGGTCATTGACTCATCACTCATTCAGTCTTTGCAACAACTCAGCCAAGTGGGCATTCCGCCTCCTATCCTATCCTGAAGAAAGCAAGTTCAGAAAAGTGCCTTGGAAAGACCCCCTCAATGATTTAAGGTCACAAGTCAGGAGTGTCACCTTCAACCCACCTGCTCTGACTCTCTGGTAAGGATAACCTCTCAGGTCACTTCCAGTGCCTCCCAGTTCCTTCCCTCTGCAGCAGGAAGTCAGGAGAGGCATTTGAGCTGCTGGTAATGAAGGGATTAGAAATGTTAACCCAAAGGAATACTATTTCATGAGTCCCTTTTTATGGCTTTCAAGTTTCATTCACTTGATAAGGTAATGAGAGAATAAAACCCCTCAAGGCCTTTGTTCACCTTGGTATCGAGAAAGCAGTGATATCTTCTTCGTCATTGTATTTCGTGGACAGATTAAGTATTAAATTATAAAAACTAATCTGCTCTGATATCAGGAATAATGTCAACTTTGATCAAGCTTGACATGCCATGAAGATCGCTTTCAAAAGGACCTGATTTGTCTCGAT
Organism: Lontra canadensis; assembly: GCF_010015895.1. NCBI lineage: Eukaryota > Metazoa > Chordata > Mammalia > Carnivora > Mustelidae > Lontra > Lontra canadensis. The sequence continues at coordinate 47,328,382 of NW_022630995.1, forward strand.
GAATAATTTAACAATTGATTTTCTGACACTGAAGAATAAAAGACACTGTCTCCCAAAATAATCTGGGGAAGAAAGATTTCCTTCTCCCTGAGATTTTTGTTTCACCTGAGGTTTGATGGGCGATCCCATGTTTTGTCCCCATTAATACCTGATGTGTGGAGATTTATAGCTTTTCAAACAAACGTTGTTTATTTTGGTGTGAAGATGTGTATCCAAATCTCTGTCCACGGCACCAGGGGAAAAGATGCTCCCACTGGGGCCAAGCATGAGGACTATGAAGGTCAGAGTATATGGACATCCCCCTGGCGGATTTTACAGTCTGGGGGCAGAGGCTGCAAACAAGCAGAGAATCCAAATCAGGATGAGCAATGCCCTAGAGCCCAGAGGGGTGTTGGGGAAGCTTCTAGAGAAGTAGAGGAGGCATAGGGAGGGCAGAGCCTGTGGGAAAAGAGACAGCCTGGTACCTTCTGGGAACTCCTTGCACCTGAGGCAGCCTGGAACACAGCATGGTGAAGACCCTATAGATGGACCTCTAAGCGTTGGAAGAAACTTGGTCTTTTCCCTGAGGGCTTCAATTCAGCAAGACTGGAATAGGGCCCAGGAATATGAATTTTTTTAAAAAAATCGTCCCATGGGTGCAGACTCCATTTTTTTAATCCCACGTTTCTATGAGCATCCTCCATTAGCACAATATGAGACTCATGCCTCATTTTTAAAAGGAATATTTTGCAGTACCACCTTTGCTATTGTGAAATGGAATGCACAGGCAATATAAACTACCTAACATATATATGTGTATATACATATATATACACATACATATTTTAGGATTTTATTTTTAACTGATCTCTATATCCAAGGTGGGGCTTGACCTCACAACCCCAAGATCAAGAGTCACATGCTCTACTGACTGAGCCAGCCAGGTTTCCCAGAAAAAAAAGTCTATCTTTTTAAAAATGATGATACTACCTTGGGGCGCCTGGCTGGCTCAGTGGGTTAAGCTTCTGCCTTCTGCTCAGGTCATGATCTCAGGGTCTTGGTGTCAAGCCCTGCATCGGGCTCTCTGCTCAGCAGGGAGCCTGCTTCCCCCTCTCTCTCTGCGTGCCTCTCTGCCTACTTGTGATCTCTCTCTGTCAAATAAATAAAATCTTTTAAAGAAAATGATGATACTACATTAATTGTAATATAAGAGAGAAAAAGAGGGTAATTTTGAATAAAATGCATTTCAGGATGTAAATATTGGGGCACAAGTTTACCAGAAGCAGAAACGAAGCAGCCCGATGTCAGTACCTATATGCAGAAGTACAGTGAACACAACAGCAACCAAGACTGGCAACACGGTAGCGACAATGACCGTGACCAAGTTGGATTGTACTGTCGTGAAAATACTACAGCAGTGACATCATTTTCTGAAATAGTAACAATCCTCGGGTAAGTCCTCAATCTACCAAATCGTAATCCACACTCAGTTCTCATCATATGTTCTTCTCTAGAAAATGCAGTGGAAAATTTTATCAAAATTTAAAATTTAAAATCACAGTTTATCTAAACTGTGCCACCTTCAATTAAAAAAAAAAATACGAACTGTCAGAAGTGCTCTCCTTACCTAACAACAGAGTTACGCTCTGGATACACATAATTAGAACCATCATTCACCTGTATTAACGTCTGCTGGGACACCTGTAGGACTAGGGAGAGTTCTTCATTGTGCAAATTGTTCCCCGTGGTGGGATGCCTAGCACCGCTGGCTCCATCCACCAAATGCCTTAGCACCCCAACAATCACAGAGCACCTCTGGGAATGGAAGCACCCTGTTGGTGGAGGGCAATGTGCCTGTTCTCTCTCCCCACCCCTTCCTGCTTCTTGAGGGAGGGGGAGGGGAGGAGGAAAAGCTTTTTGACTGGTGCTTTGGGGAGGACATCAGGCATCCAGTTTCTCTGGCCGGGGAAGCCTACTGGAGGATATACATTCTGGACTGCTCTCCAGCCAGACCAAAATTCTTACAAAGTCCAGCGCAGCACTGGGCAGGTGGGCAAGTCAGTTCTGGAAAGGATAGCAAGCCCATCTGGCTGCAGTTTTAAAGCCACATTCTCTCATCAGCCTGGTCAGCAATAAAGTTTTTTACTCGTTCCCTATGTCTCATTTCTCAATCGCTGAAAAGAAGCCTGGAAAAAAGAATAGGAGAAAAATATTGGGTGTGGTTCACCGCCCCCACACACACTCCTTTGGAGGAAGGATAGTTACTGTTAACTTCCAGGATAGTAACTGTTGCCATCCAGGTAGCATTGTGAAGGGAGACAACAAGAGGCCAAGTCAGAGGCCCTGTAGAATCTCAACAGCTAAGACGGTGGTTTGCAAACTGAGCTTCTCAGAGCCCCAGGATCTGAAGAGGTGCCCTATGAGCTTCTGGGAGAGGAGATGGGAAGGGAAAAAAGGTGCTACCCCTGCACCACCAGCCCCTGTGTTCAAACACAGCAGTTGCAGTGTTCTTGATTTTTTTTTTTAAAGTGGGCTTCGATGTACATAAAGTTTCATCTGTTAAAAAAAGATTTCACTGCAAAAAAAAAAAAAAAAGATTTAATTTTTTAACCACTGAGTTAAACAATGGGCAGATAAAAGAGCAACTCACAAAAAAGCGTGAGAGGATTTGCCAAACATGCGAGAGAAGGGAGGGATATTCACTGACCAGGAAGCCTAAGGAGCAGAGCAGTTCAGGAAGGAGGGAACGGTCAACGGCACTAAGCCACCAAAGTCACCAAGCGACCCCCTCCTTTGTAGGGGGCCAAGGGTTATGATGAGGACAGAAACGTGACCAGAGGGTCTCCTGACACTGTGATGTTGGCAGGAACAGGCTCAGTGGAGGGCCACAGACCAAGGACAAGGAAAGAGGTGAGGAAGTTGAGACAGTCGTGACCCCATCATGCAAAAGTTGATGGAGACTTCATGGCATCGGTTTCCCCAATGCCTCTGGGTCGTCAAACAGATCCATGCATGAAGGAAATGCCATCGCTGCCCCATGCTGGACAATGGAGTATGATTTGCAGTAGAAATGGAAAGATCCTTTTTCAAAGAGAGTAGCAGAAATAGAAGGAGCAGGGGGCCAGGAGGAGTGCAAGGACCATCCTTCCTCGGCTTCTTTTCTGGAAGGGCTAGGTGGTTTGTTTTCTGTCTTTTTTTTCCCCTCCCATATTAAAAAGAACATTAATCTTTTGCAGAAGTCTGTGCCTCAGATGGGAGCTGCAGTTAACAATGTATTAATGAGTGTCGGAGCAGCAGGAGAGCACGGCTCCTCCTTCCCCTAGCTTCCATATCCTGCTGGTGGCAAGGACATGAATGCTGCTGGCTGGCTGCCTAATGGCCCATGGAAGTCACTTAGGTGACATCGTTAGTGTTGGAGACTTCAAAAGGGCTTCTTCCTTCATTCTTCTAGAAAACTACTGGAGAGAATCAGAAAGAAACAGACAGAATGAAATCTCAAGTAACACTGGGAAAGTTCCAGGGGGAAAAATTCAGAAACCTCAGCATCATTTTGTGAAGTGAAGCTCTGAAATTCAAATTCTGTCTGACCTCTCCACCCAAGTGCATGGCGAGGGGTCAGAAATATTTGCAAGGCCCTTCTGAACTCCACTAGACAAATGACCTGCAAGAGACACATGAAGCCATCAGAGGGAATGAAGACCGAGTTTTTCTGCTACTAGCTTTGATTTTATGAGCGACCTTGCTTCCCACCAGACGCGTTCCCTGTGTCTCCCAGTCTTCAGCAAAACTGACTTTATAGACCTCTGGGTGCACGATTCATCAGAGCTTGCCGTAGAGCTCAATGAACAGAGAGGCAGCTCAAGGGGCAGGTAGGAAAACGTACCTCGTGTACTCTATTGGGTTTAATCCTCATGACAGTCTTGAGAGGCATTGTAACCCATGTTGTAGATGGGAGAAAAGAATCCAAGAAAACATAGGTCATTGGCCCAAGGCCTCCCAACTGAAAAGCGGCAGAGCTGCGTCAAGAATGGAGATATGTCTGGCTCCAAAAAATATGGAATTATGGATGTCTGAGAAAATAATCCAGTGAATGAAAAAGGAATAATGAATGAACATTATTGTGTATTTTAGAAATGCAGAAGTCCCCACTTTGGGACTTTTGTTTTTCTCCCTGTTTACTTCAAGAGTCCCTTCTTTGTCCATGAATAATTGTTGGACCGGCGGTCATGTGCCTGGTGAGATCTTTAACACTCAAAAAGGGATAACTGATAACCAGGCAAGTTCTGGCTCCTTCTTCCTACAGGACAATAAGCTGTGCAAGATTGGTAAATCTTAACATATCCAGCAAATATTGAGTAGAGAGAAGATAGAGAACACCATTTGTGGTTAAATAAATTTTTATATACCCATAAATGACTATGTGATTTTTTTATATATCCACAAAATGGAATGCAATGTAACCATTCAGAAGATGACATTCAGGAGTTACAGATGGCATTTACAATGCCAAATGGGAAGCACAGGTACGTATACAATATTAACAATAATCAACATGAAGGGTTGGAATTAGAGACAACAGTTTTTGTCTTTTAAATATTTTCTTGCATTTCCCACATTTCCTTCCACCAGGATTTATGATTTTTAGAACCAGAAAATATGTCAACCTTTTCACTGGCATTGAGCACTTGCCAAAGTCAGCTCACTGGAGTTCACCTTTCTTTGGGGCCCAGTGTGTTCAGAAACCTCAGGTCACCCTCTGCTCCCGTTCTCTGTGGACACCCTGGCTCCTTGGGTCCTGTTTCCCCCATCACAGGACATCACGCCATTTTGCCTGTCCCCTGAATGGACATGGCTAGAGGCTGAGGCTTCCAGGCACTACCACTAAACTCAGCTTGCTTCCTGCCTTAGTATTTTCCACAATTAGGGTTTAGAACTAGGGGCTGAGGGTTCATTATACACCCAGCTAAGCACCTCCCAGCATGTGCTGGTTCCCTGAGGGTCCTTGAGAGCCAGCTCCCGCATTCTCAAGGAGAACACTGCATCTCTGTTGTCGACGCCCACGAAGCTGACATTGGACTTGACATCCATTCGTTGTTTTACAGTGTTTCTCTCTATGTCTCTTTGATGCACCACAGTAGAGCTTATCCAATGTGCAAATAGAGGATTTGGAAGTTATATGACCTCCCGAGGTCCTGTGGCTATAAGAGGGCAGACTAGAACCTGAACCTCGGGCTTCCAGTTCTGAATCCCATATGCTTTCAGTGCGGCATCTGATAGGCAACCCGGGACAGACTTCATGTACCCTCCAGAGCCACCTAGTTTGGCCTGATGGATATGTCACTCTGATCAAAAATATCCCCTTTGGTTACAGCCAAGGTGTTAATGAGTACCCAGTGCTCACTTGAAAATTCTAGAATAGGAGCCAGTGCCTCTGGTAAAGCTGAGTAAGATCACTGGTTGTCTCAGGAACCATTTCTAAAACTGAATTCCTGCCTCTGAAATGGAGAGGAAAACAAAAGGCAAAACCCAATAACACCTCAATGTTATGACTTCTCAGGGAAATACAAATTAAAATTATTATGAGGTAATCCCTACATATCTACCAGAGTGACTAAAGTTTGGTTTTTTTAGAGATTTATTTATTTATTTATTTGAGAGAGAGAGAGAGAGAGAGAGAATGAGTGGGGGAGCTACAGTGGGAGAAGCAGAATCCCTGCTGAGCAGGAAGCCCGAATGTGGGACTTGATCCCAGGGCTCAAGGACCATGATCTAAGCTATAGGCAGACACTTAACCTACTGAGCCACCCAGGGGCCCCTAAAGTAGCTAAAGTTTTGAAGCCTGACAGTACCAAGCATTGGCAAGAAAGTAGAGTAAGGAGACCCTCAAACATTGCCTATGGAAGGGTAAACTGTTTCAATCAGTGGTGAAACATCTATTGAAAACAAACCAAATCCATTCCTAGGTATACATCCAAGAGAAATGAGAGCATATGTCCGCTAAAATGTCTGTACGTGAATGATCATAGCAGCTTACTAACTAGTAGCAAAAAAAAAAAAAAAAAAAAAAAAAAACAAAGCAAAACAAACAAACAAAAAAACAACCCAGGAAGTAACCCAATGACCATCAACAGGAAAGTGAATAAGTAAATAGTGGTGTCCCCATGCAACACACACACACAAAAATGACTCACACCCAGATGGACAAGGATGAAAGTCACACATTATGTCACGTGAAGAAGCAAGACACAAAAGATAAGGACAGGGTGTAAGAGTCATGAGAAGTAACTGTTGCATTTTCAGGAATTTTGCAAGCCAGTTGTTAAATGCAGCCTTGTTAAAAATCCAATGATATAAACTTACAACTGAGTAAATTAAATCGAAAACAAAGGTAATAAATTTTCAAAGCTCTTCCCCGCCTAATTCTTTTACTACATTTTGACTATTATCTATGCATGTCAGGCAATTTACGTCGCTTGCCTCTGGGTGATGGAAGTTCTGTCTAACTGTGTTTCGCTGCACATCCTTCTCAGCTTAGTGTTCAATGACCTCCCCTTGATGGGTTCAAATCAGTGATAGTGACGGCCGGGGAAATGGATGAAAGCCACAAACCAGCTTTATTACTATTATTTTACTATTGTTACTCATGTTGGAGAGCTTATTGTCAAGCACCTGCCAGCAAGCCACAGGCACAATTTTATTTTTATATTTTCTTGCATAGGAAAAACTGATACATGTTATTAGAAGTCAGCAAGGACAGTCCCTGGAGGGGCAGCCACCTACCTGGGAGGAAGCCCAGGGGACTCTAATGGAGGATGGTAACCTTCTATGTTCCGATCATGGTGATGCTTCCATGGGTGTAAACATATGTAGGCACTTTACTCTATGTAGTCAATGATATCTCGGTTTAAAAAGTAAATTAAAAATTTTTCTTCCCAACCTGCAACCCTTCAGGGGAGTCCCCTCTGTAGGAAGGCAGGAGTTTTGGCCATCCTCACAATATCTCCCATTCTGTCTCTGTAGGACCACCCAAGAAGCAGAAAAAGTCTCCAGGAAATATTTTCTGCGCCTTCCGGAGACCAGGACCTGCACAGGGTTAACTTTTATAATTGGCCACAAGTCCTCACGTGGTACAGGTAATGAACAATGACTCATGTCTTTTGAGTACTGTTCTAAGTGTCTCACCTGGGTTAACTCATTCAACCCTCTCAAAACCGAGGAGACTTTCTGTCTCATTTTTCAGATAAGGCAAGAAGGTTGAGGGCCTGCATCCTGGTCATGCAGCTGGGAGATGGCAGAGTTGGGATCTCAGCCCAAAGAACCTGCCTCTGCTGCTTGTGTTAATCACTCCACCCTCTAACAATAAATAATCGAAATAAGCTATTAAGTTGTTAGGCAGTTATCACTCAGATAACATGGCATGTGTCCTCTTCTTTGCCTCCCATTGCCTGTACCTGTGAAAAGAGAGGAGAAGGTCCAAACACCTGGCCTCAGTGCCTACTCTCCTGTCCATTCCAACATGGTGGGCGTGTTCTGGACCTTGTCTGATGTGAAATTAAATTTAGCAGCAATAGACATGGTCAGCTGTAAATTATCCAAAGAGGGTAACTTGACTGGCAATGTCAGGGGTGGAAGTTGGTGATCTGTGCCCAGCGAGACCTCCTGCTCCACCCGGGAAATGGAAACTCGAAGATAACACATTGTCATTGAATGTGCCAGGTTGAGTCCAGCTTCCCTGGCCGGAGAACTATAGAGATCCTAATGTGTAGCTGCTGTCTCTGGAAATTAATTATCATGACCCCTCCCTGTCTGGGCATGTGAATCTCCTCACACACAAATAAATGTGTACTGTGACCTGTGCACAATGAGATCCACTCATCTCTGAATGAACCTGGGTGACTTACGGAGGCATAGGTGGGCAGAAGTGGGAGGTGCATTATGAATTACCGAGTCCTTCCTTTCTCAGTGATGATATTCACTGAACGCCTGTTTTGGGCCAGCGTTCATCCTGACTGGCTTTTCAGTTACAGGATCTTGCCATGGAAGAGTCCTATCTAGCGCCAAATGCAAAGGGGGGGTATGGGGGAGATGTGGATGGGTCCAGAAAAATCTGGGAAGCCAACCAGAGTCTGTCTTGGGCTACTGGTGGTAGTGGGGCTCTGCTGGGTGGCTACAAGGAGGATAGTGTGGATCCAGCTCCCGGAGCTGAGTGCAGGGGAAGATTCCTGGTGGGGGGAATTGTCCCTCTCCTAAGCTTTCCTCCAAACCCTTATCCAACCTTCCCTCTTCTCAGATCCTGTTTCTCCTCTTCTCCATTTCCATCTCTCTCTCTCTCTCCTCCTGAGAGAACTGAAAAAAATCAGTGAGGTGGCACAGAGGGGAGGCTTTAGTGCTCCATATGCCTGTGTACCCACCTAAGACCTTGAGCAGCTTCCCTGTTGGTCTCTACGGGATCCTGATCTAGGAAGCTGGGGAGTTTCATAATGCTCTTAAAGCATTTGGGAGAGGTTAGTTACATACTTGTAATTGTACATACATGCACATATGCTATTTGTTTTGGTGTGATAGGCTCACTAAGAAAAAATAAAAGTTAAACTTTCCCCTTCATTGTCTCACTCTCAACCTCCCCCAGCCCCTGGAAAGAGCAATCAGGCTTTTAGTTCTAGAAATAGTCCCCCGGACCCAATTGAAGGGCATTTTGGACTTTTAGGGTCCTTGATCTCCCAGCCTTTTTACATAAGATGGGCTTTCAACCTGGCTCTACTTTCTTTTTCTCCTTCTTTATCTGGCATTCCTATTAATAGATTAAGACTCAGAACAGGAGTCCCTTCTTCCAAGAAGCCAGAGATATCCACCTGTTCATATAACATGGCATGGCATAGCCTTTTTCCAGCCTTGCCTTTAACCCCCCTTGGACACAACCTCATCATTGGGAGTCACTGCTTTGTCATCCCTTTCTGGACCACATAAATCACAATATCCACAGGTCCAGCAGGACACCTGCCACAGAGTGGATAGATACCTGGGACAGAATACCATCAGGTCAATCAAATCACTGATTTACACTAAAGTATAGGTGACTTAAAGTCGTGTTTCCCAGGTAACTTCGCTCCCTCCAAACCCTTCACCATGCCCAACCCTGCCCAAATCACCATCCTTTAAAGAAGAGGGGAAAGCTGAATTGATGAAATCATTGGGTCTTGTGATTCCCTTTTTCAGATAATAGCACCAGGGCTCTGAGTCCGTGGCTCATCCTTAGCGACCCTAGGCTAATGCAAAGTGAGCAAGAACCTGACAGTCAGAGTGAGATCCAGAATTACAAGAGCTCTTTCCTGAGACTCCAAAAAAAATTCTGTGATCACTCATTCCTTCTGCTGAGACCATTTAGAGTAATTCCACCACCCCCTACAAAGTGGTGAGGCCCTTCCGGCTCCTTATATCAAATTAAATATTGCCTGCTTGCTCAGACCTGCCCACGACTGAGCCAAAGAGACAACACAAATAAAAGGCACAAAGGGTCCTGTCATCCTGGGGGATGTTTTCCTTCTGTGTCTTCTGGAAACCAGCTGACAGAAGACAATGGCTCTTTAAGGATTTACCACCAACTGGAACTACAAATTATCGTAGGTGCCTCTTGAAAACCCAAGACAAAATGCTCCACGGGGAGAAAATAAACAAGAGCTATTTCATTTTATGTGGATTCTGACTTTTAAAGTGTCCTTCCCTTATAATAACAATTTTTTTTTTGTATTTTTTTCCCTGCCTCCAATTTGTCTGCTTTATTGTTACTGTGGGAAATGCAGTCCCGTGAATGAGCTCAGATCAGGAGCCAATGAAGGCATGTGAGGCATTCACAAACAAAAATATTAATAACAGCGCTAAGGGTTTGGCACGTGCCAGATGCTACTCCAAGAGCTTAACATGTGAGAATGTGGCTCAGTCGTCCAAGAACTCTGTGGGGTGGGTGCCTTCAGTGTAGGATGTGTTTTGCAAGGGAGGAGGCTGAGCACAGAGCGGTCAAACAACTTGCCTAAGGGCACACAGAGCTTGTGAGAGGCAGAACCAGGCTTCAAGCCCAGGCAGCCTGGGTCCAAAGCCACAGCCTCAACTACTGTGCTACACAGTCTGGGCATTTACCAAAGCTACCGGTCACGGTCACTCTGCTGTAACTAAGCAGACCACACAAAGTAGTGAGATACCTGGGCATCAGGAACTTGGCTGGCCTGACTGAGAAAGGTGATCAAACATTCCTCTGGGCAGGGACTTATTTATTCTCCATCATAGGAGAGAGCACCTGGGCGAGTCAGACAGAGCAGGGAGGATAGCAGGAGCCCTGAGAGCAGGAGGCGGAGAGAAAGGGCAGGACTTCGCAATGGGGACCACAGCCCCACTTCTCCACTCTCTCACTAGGCATGTAATGGGGAATGGGGAAATTGCTGTCCATCTCCAAGGGCCACTAGGAGGGCTAAAGGAGAAAACACAGCCACGCCCAGGCACTCGGGACGCATGATCTTCTTTCCCTTCCGGCCATTCTCCTCACACCACCTTGAACGGAGGTCACCACCCATGGTCTGACCAGCCCCAGCTCATGGGCATGCTGCCCTTTGTTGCCGTCTCCCAGCCTCAGCTGGGCTTCATAGAAAGGATGTGGACTTTGAAATAGAATCAATATATTAATCTGAAGCCTGGCTCTGACATTCACGAGTCTGAGCGAGTGGCTTTCTGTCTTTGAGCCTCCCTCTCCCAATGAGTGAAATGGAGTTACAGTAACACCTGTTTCTGGGACCCTCGGTAAGTATGCATGAGCTAACTGCTAGCTATGTGAATTTCCCTCTCACTTCCAGCCTTGATTAAACTAAAAGCTGTTTCCTTAAAGTTCCTACCCTTGGATCCTACTTGAACCCTGCATTACTTTCCAAAGGCTGCTATATTAAAGTACCGCAGACCAGGGGGCTTAAACATCAGAAATGTCCTGTTTCACAGCTCTGGAGGCTAGAAGTCCAAGATTAGGGTGTTGGCAGGGTTTGTTCCTTGCAAGGGCTATGAAGAAGAATCTGTCTGTGCCTCTCTCCTAGGTTCTGTCTTGGCCTCAGGCATACCTTGCAGATGGCTGTCCTCTCTGCTATGTCTTCACAGCAGCTCCCCTCTATGCTTGTTTGTCTCCATGTCCAAATTTCCTTTTTTATAAGGACACCAGTCATATTGGATTAGAATCTTCCCTAATGACATCATCTGAACTTGATCATCTGCAAAGACCCTATTTCCAAAAGGCTACATTTACAGATGGTGGAGGTTAAGACTTTAATACCTTTGCGGGGAGGTGGGAGATAGGGGTGGAACGCAGTTCAGCCCATGCCCACACACTATGGAATTAGGCCAAAGAAGCCCAACTTCCTGCTCCAAACATCAATACTTCGAACACAAACACCGCCATCTTGCATCCACTTTGCCTCCCTTTTCCCTGTCTGGGGAGATTGGTCTTAATTGGCCACAATTTCCAAATGGCTCAGAGTCTCAGGAACTCTCGTCTGGGCATCCTCAACTTTGGTAGGATCCTTTTTTAGTTCCATTCCCAGAACAGAAAAGGTTTCTCCAAGCACAGCATGACTGCAGGGAACACAGTGACTCCAACACTTGTCAAGAAAAAGAAATTCTCGTTCAGTGAATGCAACCCATCAAGCTGGTTTCCCCTAGGCTGTCCACGCAATTGAATTTTTGAACTTGGGTATAGGAGTTTATACTGAAAGCTTGTTGGTGAGAATCTAATGGTTCTAAATACTTCTGAGTCTGGATTCTGTCATCTGTTATATTCCCTTCTCTCTCAGTGTTGTTCCCCCTGAGTGTCGTTGACATGCCTTTCCTGTCTTTCTCTCCAGGTCATCAGTAAGACTGTTGACAGCATGCATTCACAAGGAGGGTGATATCACTCTGAAGGGACAAAAGCCATCTTCCTTTTTTTATATCTAAAGCATAGATGTCCATTTAGTACATAAATGAGTACATAGTATAACATCTGTAGTGTTAAAATTTCCTAAGAGGCATGGGTATTTGGGAAAATGGTTGAGAAACACTAATCTAGAGGGTAAGACACAGAGCAAACATCATGAGTCCACTGGAGGTCTCCCCAGAGCTACCAACACCCACTGATATGATTAACTAATTGCTACAGTGTCCCTCTGCTTTGATCAGAGCTGGCTGACCATTTTCAGATAGGCAGGAATCTGTAAATGTTTTAATATATTCTAATACAGTGTGTGACAAAACTCTCAACAGCTAACAAAGAGGACACATAGATTAACAAATCACTCAGCTCCAAATGGTCATTAAGTTACTCAGCCATTCATTCATTCATTCACTCATTCATTTATCATTCAACACATATCTATTGAGTGCCTACAGTATGGCAGACTAAGGTCTAGGAGCCGGGGAATGCAATAACAAACAAAATAGATCAAAATCTGTACCTTTGTGGAGCTTGTACTTTAAAAAGTGAGGGAAAGACAGCCAACATACAAATAATATTAATACTAATACTAATACTAATTCAACTCTACAGTACTTTCAGGTGTAGATGAAGTGCCATGGAGACAAAAAGGCTTTCTGAAAGGGATGGTCTGAGGGGATTGTTATTTTGGTACAACTATTCTATAAGAAACTGTCCTGATGGATATGTGTCAATACTGGATTTGTCAAAACCCATAAAAATGCCCAATATCGAGAGTGAACTTTAACATAAACTAGAGACTATCGTTAATGATAATGTATTGGTATTGGTTCAGCAGTTGTAACAAATGTACTGTGAGAATGAAAGATGTTAATAACAGCAGAGACTGCGGGGGTGGGTGGGTATGGTGAACTCTATGTACTGTCGGCTCAGTTATCCTGTAGATTTAACACTGGACTAAATAAATAGTTTTTTATTTCTAAGCTGGAGATCTGAACCCATGCAAAAATACTGAAAAGAAATAGGTTACCTCCAGTATGCTTGGAGTGGGAAACTTTGCAAGAAGAGAGCATGGAAGGGAATGTGAGTGTGATTGAAGCTGACTGTGGTTGGGTGAAATGAATCCATGTGCCAACAGGAATTGAGTGAAATTAACAGGATCACAAAGCCAGAGGAGGAATGAATTCCGAGAGATTAGGTGTAACCACGAGAGCAGAGGAGCTCAAGGAGGCTACTCACAGCAGTTCTGAAAAGAGCTTTCATCATAAAATAAAGAAGCTACACACCAATTTAAGGAGGAGAAGGAGAGGGAGTCAAGTTGTGATCCAACTTAAAGGGAGGTTCAGGGTGCAAAATAAGGAAGATGGTAATCAATGCACAGAGCATAATTTAGGAATTGGGACATGGGAGGAAATTGTGTGCAGTTTTTTAGTATCTTTCTTCCAGACACAGTTTCCAGCTTACAATGAATTACAATTCGTTTTATGAGTTTTCCTGACCACACTGAACTATGAGAAATAATAAAGAAGAAGATGCATATTTTATTATACCTAGATTAATTCATCACAGGAGTCCAAACAACGGATAAGTTGCTGGTGTGGGAACTTGAAAAGCCACAAGTGGGCCCTACGTAGATTTGTGAGGGAAGGAATCAGACCTCATGGGTAAGCTGACAGTTAAGAGTGACTTCATCAACCCGAGAGCCTCACAGGGGATACTCAGTCTCTCTAATCATCCATGTGCCCAGAAAACACTAGGGATTCTCAGATATACGAAAGAGGTGCTCATCTCCTGCCCCTGCCCTTAGGGGGACTAAGGTCTTATTGGAAAGGCTAGATTTGGTCACAAAGGGAATAAAGATGAATCAAGAAGTGTTCATAGAACAGAATAAAGGAGGAGTGCTATGGACTGGGTGTTTGTACCCCCACAGTCACATGTTGGAGCCCTCACCCCAGTGTGATGGAGTTTAGAGGTGGGGCCGCTGAGAGGCAATTAGGTTTAGATGAGGTCAGAGGTGGAGCCCCCATGACAGGATTAATGTCCTTATAAGAAAGAAAAATACTAGAGCTTCCAGAGCACTGGCTGGCTCAGTCGGTTAGCTGTCAGGTCACAATCCCAGGATCCGGGGATGGAGTCCCACATCAGGCTTCTTGCTCAGCTGCTTACCCTCTCCCTCTGACTTCTGCTCCTCCTGCTTGTATGTGCTCTCTCTCTGTCAAATAAGCAAATAAAATCTTAAAAAAAAAAAAAAAAAGACTAGAGCTTCTAACAACCCAGCAAGAAGGTGATTGTCTGCAAACCAGGAAAAGGGCTCCCAAACAGGCTGGCAGCTTGATGTTGGATTCCTTGTCTTGAGAATGTTAAGGAACAGAATAGTAAGCCTATTGTTTAAGCCACTGCCCAGGCTATGGTATTTTCATTATAGCAGCCCAAACGGACATAAACAGTGAGGAAGAAGGGAGTCAGACTGCGGGAGTTCAGCTAGCCTCTAGCATTCTCATCAATAAGAGGAGATGTGTATATTAAGCCAGGAATGGAGACAAAAGATTATTAAGATTATGGCTGCAATCAAGAAACCCGGGCAGACCACCAGTGGCTTCCAGCTTTCTTCTGTCTTTAAGGACCAAGTTAAAGTTCCATCTCTGCTGAAAGCAGATCTGACCTTTCTTAGAATTCCACGGATACTCATGACCTCTACCATTTACTCAGTATCCTCATGAGCAAGGTGGTGTGATGGGCAACGCTGAATTTGCAGCAATATTTGGGGTTTAGTGGAGATCCACCTCTCACTGGCTATGTTCTGGGGTTTTTGACATCCCTGAGCCTCAGTTTCCTGATTTTTAAATGGGGTGAAATGAGAGGATTCAAAATATCTGTCCTTGAGGATATGGGGCAACAGGAACTCCCATTCATTGTGGGCTGTGTGCAAACCGATCCGAGCTCTTTGGAAAACTATTTGCAAATGTCCCCCAAAGTTAAATCTAAACCTACTGTTGGAACTAGCAATTCCACCCTTCAGTATATAACCTATAGCAATGGGTGCTTATGTTCACCAGAAGATATGCATAATATTCACAGCAATTGTAATCATAATAGCCCTAAACTGGAAATAAATCAAATACCCACAAGCAGTGGAATAGATTTTTCAAATGATCTATTTATTTGTAGAATGGCATGCGATATAGCGATGAAAACAAACTACACCTACACACAGCAATATGGGTGAGCCCCAGAGGTACAGTGTTGAATGAAAGAATCCAGATGAAAATAAAACAAAAAAAAAATTCCATGTTAAACGATTCCATTTATACAAAATAAAGAATCAGTAAATCTGATGATAATGGGTGTCTAAAGAGGTTACTTCTGGGGTATTAAGTGGGAAAAACATAAGGGAATCTTTTGGATTCCCTTATGGGATCCCTTATGGGAATCTCCCTTTAGGAGAGCTAAAAATGTTCTCCATATGATCTGGGTGGTGGTAACCTACATATATGAAAATAATATGCAAAATGTATTTTTAAAAGTATAGAAATTAACCAAGCTAAGCCCTTTAGATTTGTGCATTTTACACCAAGCTATATGTACTTCAACTTAAAAATAAGTCCTTAGGAAAGAGAGTAATTGGCCTTGCTCAGAGTATCAACAATAACCAACATATGCCTCAGTAATGGCAGGAGGGGTCTTGACTGCTGGGTGTCTTATTCCTTCAAGAATCAGCCCCATTGGGCCTGAGGCCACCCTCCCATCTACTTCCCTAACCCACTGTCACATTCCCTTGTTTTCATTTTCTTTATAATACTTACTAACAGAATTGGAAATGATCACATTTCCTTTTGTGCTTTTACTGGTTTTGTGTCTGTCCCCAACCCCGTGAGGTGGCGACATCTGTCCTGCGACCCACACCCAGCACGGGCCTGAGCCCTAGTTGGTGTCCGTTGCGGTGGATGCATACATGAATGAAGGATGCATGTCTGATACTGAGCTAGAAAACCTGGAGTACAAAGATTAAGGAGTCCTATTTCTATCCCCGAAGATCACGGTGATGGATTCTGGTTGCTCCTACCTTAAAGAGGTCTTTAGAAACCCAACTCTCTTCTGTGTCTGATCCTCATTGTCAATCCCCTGGGCTTGTTCAGCAACCCACACACACACATGCACGCACCCTACACTCTCTGTATTGTCACCAATTGGCCTATGGAAAACTAATTTCTTGTCCTAGAGCCACACAGCTTCAACTCTCTTCTGGCTCCTCTCTCCAAGTTGGAGCTCCTCAGAAAGCCATAGGCTGTCACCTCTCTCTCTGACACTACTCACCTCCCAGCTCTGAGCAGTCCCTTTTACTCTTGTCCCCATCCTCCTCCCCATGCTGTTCTTGGCCTCTTTCATGACATTCAGCCCCCTGCACCACCCTTTTGCCCGCCTGGTCCTTTGGCCTCTTTTTCAGCCTCCCAAAATCCATGCATGATGCTTCTCTGACCAACGAGCCTCTGGTTTGAGGGTCTGGGACCATTGGAGTGATGCTGAAAATCAAGGAAAGCTCCTAAGTTTGTTTCATTAACTTCTATTATTTTTCTCCTGATTTTTCTCAAAATACACATGCATATTTCAGATTATCACGAAAGAAGGGAAGAAAGGAAGGGAAGGAAAGGAAGAAAGAGAAGGAAGAAAAGAAAGGAAGGAAGGAAGGAAGAAAGTCAGATTACTGAACATTTGTTTTGTAAACTACATTTTCCCCAACATGTATACATAATAGGTATTTGATTTGAGGGTAGAAGCATGCTTAGCAAATACATAGTCCAGCCACATTTTGAATCACAAATCATTAAAAACTCCATCTAGTTGGAAAATTATGTGTGTGTGAAAATGTTTCAGGGGCACTTCAAGAATGAGTACTTTCTCATGACAGCACAGAGAAGGAGAGAAGGTCAGATTTACAGAGGGTTTTACTCTCCACTCTTTACTCCCTCGGTATTTACTCCAAGAAATGAGTTCACAGAGTCAGGGTAACAGCCATTCTCATTCCAGCTCAGGGGAGCAGGTGCTGTGACCCCCACAGGCTGACACAGGGCTGGAACCAAGCAGACATAAAAATAAATCACAAGTTGAATAGGAGTCAGTTAAACTCTTAGCTGCAAGCTGACAGTATCCTACGCCTCTCTTCTCCAACTACTCAGACCAGAGAACTGTGACACATCCCTTTTTCCATTACCCTCCTGTCTCTCAGGCATGGTGAATCTCCTGTGCCCATAGCATCTAACTTACAGTCCCCCGTGTTCCCAACCCCTTTGTACACCATTAGGAACCCCAGCCCAGCCTGGGCTTTGGGCTTTCCAGCTCCCCATCCAACACTTAGCTTTCCCGAAGCCAGTTCCCCACCAGGTGCCCTCTGCTAAAGGTCATCCTCATGACCCCCTTTGCCCAGGGTGCAGGTCAAATTCCTTATCCTGATATTCTATTATTCAGAGCACTACATAATCAAGATCCACCATCTACCAGGGTGGAAACCACTGAGCATTTGAAAGGAGGCTGGTGAGACTCCGGACAGTCTTTCTGGAGTGAGAAATGCTCTTATTCTGCCATTGGTACAATGTTATTGTTATGCTAAAACTACATTTCATTTTAACCACTGCATTACACAATACATTACTATAAGAGTGCACACGTAGAGCACAGATGTCATTTTTACATGTAAACTTGTCAGTGAATTGTTCTGGTTCAAATGGTTTTTCTCTATGGACCTACATAACATTATAATGCGAGTCTTTGAATATTTTCTGCAGACAATAACGGTCCAGAGATACCTGTGTAAATCATAATTGGTGATTAAGTTGTATGATATTATTTTAATTATAATGTAATTTATCTTTCTAGTTTAAAAGGGTTTAGCCCAATTTTTGAAAAATTATAATTATTTATTTATTTATTTATTTATTTGAGGGGGTGAGGGGATAGAGAGAGAGAAACCCAAACAGACTCATGCAGAGGGTGGAGCCAGTGCAGGGCCCCATCTCACGATCCCGAGATCATGACCTGAGCCGAAACCAAGAGTTGGACGCTTAACCAACTGGGCTACCCAGGGCCCCACCAAATTTAAACATTTTAAATGAAGGTATGCCAATGATTCAGAATCAAGTGGAGATGCAGAAGCTGGTACCATAATAGAAAGAGTAAAGCAGGAAAAAAAAGATAATGAAAAGCAATTATAATTTACTGAGGCAGATTATGGTGTAAAACAAATTTTTTAAGATGATAAAGTTGACAATATTAAGAGGCATTTTCAGCAAATGCACAGTGAATTTCATAACAAGTTTCTTTTCAATGGGTCCAAAAAAAATCAATGAGATTAGCTGTCTAAACACAGAACTAAAGTTCCACAAAAAACTAATTTTTTTAATTAAAAAATTTTTAAACTTTTTAAACTTTTGAAAATAAATTTAAATGGAATCTGTGCTTATCAATTTAGCCAGCTATAAGAGCTTGGATTCTTACACAAAAGAAAAATGCTTTTAGATGAAGAACTGGTAAAAGAAATTATTTTTCACTAATAAAAATATTACTGAAAGATCCTGAGAAAAGGCTAAAAGAAGATATTTTATAAAAAGTGAAAGCCCTTTCACTAAGTCACCAAGTAATTGCCCATAAAATACAAGGCTTTTCTAACAATAGCAAAGACCAATCAATAAACTTGAAAAATCACACTTATTTTCCTTAGCTTTAGATGAGTCATGCCATATAATAGACACCACCCAATTAATACTTTGGGTACATTTTGTCTCAAAGGACTTCCAGTTTATGAAGACACGTTATCAATTCACAGCCTAAAAGATTTAACATGCCACATAGATATCTTCAATTTTTTACATACTATAAAAGAAGTATTCCAGCTGGACAAGAAAAAATTAGTTTCTATCACCACAAATGGTAGTTCCATTACACTAGGTCAAAAATCTAGGTTTATGGGAATTGTCTTTTTTTTCTTTTTCTTCTTTTTTTTTTTTTGAGAGAGGTAGGTGTAGGAAGCAGAGGGAGAGGGAGAGAATCTCAAGCAGGCTTCATACCTGGTGCAGAGCCCAACACGAGGCTCAATCTCAAGACCCTGAGATCATGACCTGAGCCCAAACCAAGAGTCCAATGCTAACCTACTGACTGAGGCACCCAGGTGCCCTGGATTTGTGGGAATTTTCAAATAAGAAACCAGTATTTTCCTTATTGCTTATTCCACTATATAATACATATTGAAAATATTTATGCTTAGTTGCCTACAGCTGACTTTATGAAAAGCATCATAGTGGTTCAAATTGTTTATTATATACATTTAAATACTATAAATTATCTTTAGTTTATGAAACAGTTGGAAGAAATAGAAGATGACTTTAATGGACTTCTGTTCCTTGCCTATGTTCTGTGTTGGAGTCATGGAAGAGTTTTACAAAGACGTTTGGAATTTTTAACTCCAATCTGAGATTTTCAAAACAAAGAGTACTTGTCAAATATTAAATAATCAATGACAGAAAATAGCTGTGTGATTTACATTTTCTCACCAAAATCATACAGCATATGAAAGAACTAAATTTAAATTCCAAGGTAAGATAAACTTTTCGTGATAGAGATGAGAATTTACATTGAAACTGAAATTGTTATAGTACAAAACAAAAATAATGATTTTATACTTTTTCCTAACATGATTAGTATGCAAATTATTTTGATTGTAATTGACAGGTGTTATGTAAATTAGATTTAAATACAAAAATATGTAAAGAACATTTCATTATCATTGATAGACTTTAAGTTGCTTTTCAACTTAATGCAATAGACTTCTGAATTGGTCCAAGAGTTAGTAAATTTAATTAACTTGGACAGATGTCATTTTGAAACTGATAAGCTTTAGTTTCAAAGTCAGATTAATTCTTTTAGAAAAGATGAATAGATTTTGTCTATATGGATGTAAATATTAAAGAAAAATTGTTTCTTTAGTACTGTTTTTGGTTAGTGGAAACTTTTATGTTTGGAATATATTAGGTATGTAAACTACTTTTTAAGCTGTAAATTTTATGAAATATAACAGAGATCAAATATATCCAATGAAAATTTGACTACATTTGAGTCAAAATGTGTTGTACATAAAAACGAAACACTTAATCTCCAAGGCTTAGTATGAAAAAATATATATGAACTATATCATTAAGAATTGTTTTTATTGGGGTGCCTGGGTGGCTCAGTGGGTTAAGCCTCTGCCTTCGGCTCAGGTCATGACCTCAGGATCCTGGGATCAAGTCCCGCATCAGACTCCTTGGTCAGTAGGGAGCCTGTTTCTCCCTCTGCCTGGTGTTCCCCCAGCTTGTGCTCTTTCTTTCTCTGACAAATAAATAAACAAAAAATCTTTTCAAAAAAAAGAAATTTTAAACTACATGTGGAGCTCACATTATGTTTCTATTGGATAGCTTTGCCCTACAATGTAATTTCCATGATAATATGACAAAGGTGACATGACCTTTGTCTTGTTCACTATTGTATTTCCAGAGCAGGACCTGGCACATGCTAGGTGTTCAGAAAATATTGACTAAATAATAAATCTGAGGGGACCTCGGTAGTGTCAGTAAGAGCTCAGTAGCAGGAAATAGAAATCATTCCAAACTACTTCAAGCAGAAAGGGATTTAACCTGAGGAATTAAGAATTTACAGACATTTCTTATCAGATAGAGGGCTAGTATCCAAAATCTATAAAGAACTTATCAAACTCAACACCCAAAGAACAAATAATCCAAATCAGAAATGGGCAGAGGCTCAGTGGGTTAAAGCCTCTGCCTTCGGCTCGGGTCATGATCCCAGGGTCCTGGGATCGAGCCCCACGTCGGGCTTTCTGCTTGGTGGGAGGCCTGCTTCCTCCTCTCTCTCTCTGCCTGCCTCTCTGCCTGCTTGCGGTCTGTCAAATAAAAAAAAATCTTTAAAAAAAAAAGTTTAAAAAGAAATGGGCAGAAAACATAAATAGACATTTCTCCAGAGAAGACATCCAAATGGCCAACAGACACATGAAAAAAATATTCCACATCACTGGGCATCAGGAAAATACAAATCAAAACCACAATGAGATACCAACTCACACCAGTCAGAATGGCTACAATTAACAAATCAGACAACAAAAAATGTTGGTAAGGATGCAGAGAAAGGAGAACCCTCTCACACTGTTGATGGGAATGCAAGCTGGTGCAGCCACTCTGGAAAACAGTATGGAGGTTCCTCAAAAACTTAAAAATAGAGCTACCCTATGACCCAGCAATTGCAATTGGTATTTGTCCAAAGGATACAAACACAGTGATTTGAAGGGGCATCTGCACTCCAATATTTATAGCAGCAATGTCCACAATAGCCAAACTATGGAAAGAGCCCAGATGTGCATCAACAGATGAATGGATAAAGAAGATGTGGTATAGATATATGCAATGGAATAGTAGTTAGCCATCAAAAAATGAAATCTTGCCATTTGCAACAACGTGGATGGAACTAGAGGGTATTATGCTAAGCGAAATAAGACAATCAGAGAAAGGCAATTATCATAGGATTTCCCTCATATGTGGAATTTAAGAAACAAAACAGAGGATCATAGGGGAAGGGAAGGAAAAAGCAAACAAGATAAAATCAGAGAGGGGGACAAACTGTAAGAGACTCTTAATCATAGGAAACAAACCAAGGTTGCTGGAGGGGTGAAGACTGGGGGGATGGGGGTATTAGGTGATGGACATTAAGGAGGGTACATGATATAATGAACACTGGATATTATATAAGACTGATGAGCCACTGAACTCCACCTCTGAAATGAAAAATACACTATATGTTAATTAATTGAATCTGAATTTTTTTAAAAAAGAATAGAAAGGCCAACCGACACATGAAAAAGTGCTCCACATCACTCGGTATCAGGGAAATACAAATCAAAACCACAATGAGATACCACCTCACACCAGTCAGAATGGCTAAAATTAACAAGTCCGGAAATGACAGATGCTGGCGAGGATGCGGAGAAAGGGGAACCCTCCTACACTGTTGGTGGGAATGCAAGCTGGTGCAACCACTGGAAAACAGCATAGAGGTTCCTCAAAATGTTGAAAATAGAACTACCCTATGACCCAGCAATTGCACTGCTGGGTATTTACCCTAAAGATACAAACGTAGTGATCTGAAGGGGCACGTGCACCCGAATGTTTATAGCAGCAATGTCTACAATAGCCAAACTATGGAAAGAACCTAGACGTCCATCAACAGATGAATGGATAAAGAAGATGTGGTATATATATACAATGGAATACTATGCAGCCATCAAAAGAAATGAAATCTTGCCATTTGCGACAACATGGATGGAACTAGAGGGTATCATGCTTAGCGAAATAAGTCAGTCAGAGAAAGACAACTATCATATGATCTCCCTGATATGAGGGAGAGGAGATGCAACATGGGGGGTTAATGGGGTAGGAGAAGAGTAAATGAAACAAGTTGGGATTGGGAGGGAGACAAACCATAAGTGACTCTTAATCTCACAAAACAAACTGAGGGTTGCTGGGGGCGGCGGTTGGGAGAGGGGGGGTGGGGTTATGGACATTGGGTAGGGTATGTGCTATGGTGAGTGCTGTGAAATGTGTAAACCTGGAGATTCACAGACCTGTACCCCTGGGGAAAAAAATATATATATATGTTTATAAAAAATAAAATTAAAAAAAAACAAAAAAACAAACCATAATGACAATAAACCTAATCACAATAGCAAAGTAAAAAAAAAAAAAAAAAGAATAGAAAAAAAATAATTTACAGACATTTCCCCCAGAAAAGACACACAGATGGCCAATAGATACATGAAAAGGTGCTCAACATCACTACCCACCAGGGAAATGCAAATCAAAACCACAGTGAACTATTTCCTCACACCTGCTAGAATGGATGTTATAAAAAACACAGGAAATAACAAGTGTTGGTAAGGATGTGGAGAAAAGGGAAAGCTTATCACTGTTGGTGGGAATGTAGACTGGTACAGCCACTATAGAAAATAGTATGGAGATTCATGAAAAAAAAATTAAAAATAGGACTACCACATAAGCCAACAATCCCTCTTCTGGATATTTATCCAGAGAAAATGAAAACACTAACTCAAAAAGATACGAGTATCTCCCATGTTTGTTGCAGCATTACCTACAGTAGCCAAGACGTGGAAGTAATCTGAATGTCTGTGGAGGGATGAATAGACAGAAAACGTCTGGTGTGTATACATATCTCCACATATCTCAGAACATTATTCATGCATAACAAAGAAGGAAATCTTGCCATTTACAAAATAGATGCACCTTAAGGGCATTATATTCGACGAACTAAGTCAGAGAAAGACAAATACCGTATATTTTCACTTACACATGGAATATGAAAAAATTTTAAATTAAATAAATTAAACCAACCTTACAGACATAGAGAACAAATTGGTGGTTGCCAGAGGCAGGGAGTGGGAGGTAGGCAAAATGGGTGAAAAGGGTCAAAGGGCACAAACTCCCAGTTATAAAATAGATAAGTCATGACATGTGATGTTCAACACGGTTATTATATACATTGGACACCTGGGGGGCTCAGTCGGTTGAGCATCCTACTCTTGGTTTCAGCTCAGCCCACGATCTCAGGGTCCTGGGACTCAGCCCCGCGTTGTCAGGCTCTGTGCTCAGTGGGAAGTCCACTTGAAGATTCTTTCTCTCCCTCTGCCCCTCCTCCTATCAGAGGGGGATACAAACCATGAGAGACTGTAGACTCTGAGAAATAAACTGAGGGTTTTGGAGGGGAGGACAGTGGGGAGTGGGATGAGCCTGGTGGTGGGTATTATGGAGGGCACGTATTGCATGGAGCACTGGGTATGGTGCATAAACAATGAATTCTGGGACACTGAAAATAAAATAAAATTTTAAAAAATAATAATAATAAATAAATATTTTAAGAATATCATGTTGTACATTTGAAAATCGCTAAGAGGACAGATCTCAAAAGTTTTCATAGCAAGAAAAATAATTTGTAACTACGTGTACTAATGGAGGTTACCTTATTGCTGTGACCATTCCACAATATATACAAATATTGAATCATTATGCCATACACCTGAGACTAATATAAGACATGGTTATATATTATATGTCAATTATGCTTCAATTAAAAAAAAAAAAGAATTTACAAAAACTCGGGGGAAGGGCTAGGGCAGTGAGCTCGAGACTGACAGATGCTCAGACCACGGTGCCAGGGACAGCAATGCAGAAGTAGCTGGCCAGACGAGCTGCTATTTCTGCCACCATCAGGAAGGCAGGATTAAAGAAGCCCCTCTGGGAGCTGCTAGCTCCACCAACACACCTTTTTAAGCACTCCGAGTTCTTTCAAGCATCAGATGTTATATTTGGAACCACATCACACCTGAGAGCACCAATCTAGCAGGAAAGATGGCCTAGGGAGCTGGTGTCTGGACGCTGGAACATAGTGCAGAAAATGAGCAACACTATTCTGTGCATGGCCCCAAGTGGGTTTCTTCCAATTCTCAAGCAAATGTATTTTAGTCATGAAGCCTAAATCACACATAAAAACCATGACAAAGAAGTCTCTCCCATCTCCTCATTCTCCTTACTGGCTGAACTCTTCCATTCTAAACGTCCCCTCCTCCTGGAAGCCTTCCTTGACTTCTCCAAGACTAAGTTAAGTACGTTCTCCAGGTACTTCACATGCAAACTTGACTCACTTGATTGAATTTATTTATTCTAAGTGTTTTATTGTCTTTCTCTTCTGATAGACCTTTAGCTCCAACTATGTCAGCTTATTCACCGTGATGTTCTCCCCACCTAGTGGTAGATGCTAAATTCACATGTGTTGAATGAATGAATGAATGAATGAACCCATGCACAAAGCACCCGGGGTGGGATTTGAGCTCATCTTTCTCCATGCCTCAAGCCTTCTCACAACATATTCCGTGTGCCCTCACAGATGCCCAAGACCTGCCAGAGAAAGTCCAGAGCTGGCTCACCTATCACCCGGAGGCAAACTTGCCCTCCCAATGAGGATGGCCTGGGGCTGCTTCTAAGAAACAGGAAGGGACTGTCATCTGCACAGTGACTTTCAAGAAAATGCCTTGGGCTGTTCAGGCTGCAGAACAATCAAGGACAGATAGAGCCAAGGGGTTATGCTGGACACTGCACAAAACACACCCAGCCACACTCGGTCAACAAGGAAGATGTGTGTCACTTCAGTGAGGGACCAGGAAGAGGATGGGGGTCATGCTGATGGTGGCACTTGACCCCGGAGCATTTTCACAGCTCAGGAAGCTTATTCGTGTGCATTGGCTCCTCCGTTATGACCCCTCTCCCATTTTATGGATGAGGAAACTGAAGCAGAGCAAGATTAGCAACTTTTCCAAGGGCAAGAGTCAAATCTGGCTCATGAACCTAAGCAGCAGAACTCCGTAGAGTCACAGCCAAGTTCAAAGTCATGTCTTGCCACACACCAGCAGGCTATCCTGGAGCGAGTCACTCTCTAAGTCCCCATCTTCTCCCACAGAAAACAGAGATGGTACCATCTTGCCCCCAGAGTGCTTGTAAAAATTAAATGAAACACTCATGCAGAGAACTTCGCTTGACACCTTGTGCAGAATAAGGACTCAGTCCTTAGTATGTATTTATTATTATTATTACTATTCTAAATGTAAGACTTCATCTATTATCTCAGGTTGTCCCTTAATTGTATAAATCTTACTATGATATTAATGATTTACTTTAAAATACTTCAGCTAGGGGTGCCTGGGTGGCTCTGTCGATTAAGCATCTGCCTTTGGCTCAGGTCATGATCTCAGGGTCCTGGGATAGAGCCCCATGTTGGGCGACCTGCTCAGCAGAGAGCCTGCTTCCCCCCTCTCCCTCCGCTCCTCACCCTGCTCATGTTTTCTCTGTCTCTCTCTGAAATAAATAAAATCTTTAAAAAGTAAAATAAAATACTCCAGCAAAGCCAGTATGATACTGAATGAGGGGGATTGTTCACGGGCATGACAGGGGACAGTCAGTCACCCTGACTACCGGGTGTGCACACTTCAGGCCTGGTAAGCAATCACTAAACCCCAAAGACTCCACCCCGGGAACCAGGACTATAAGCACTTCCTCTATTTTTATGTATAATCATGACACCTAGAGCCTCTGTTAACCCACATAATGAATGTGAGAATGAGTTTCTATAGGGGGCATTAGAGACTTTTTATCTGCATAATGGATGTAGCAAATGGGCTCCACTGATAGAATTAGTGGCATTCAATATACCGAGTAAAATACAAGGTAAGATACTTTAGACATGGAGCGCCTGGGTGGCTCAGTCCGTTAAGCGGCTGCCTTCGGCTCAGGTCATGATCCCAGACTCCTAGGATTGAGCCCCGCATCAGCTCTCTGCTCAGTGGGGAGCCTGCTTCTCCCTATTCCTCTGCCTGCCACTCTGCCTACTGTACTGTCTATCTCTCTGTCAAGTAAGTAAATAAAATCCTTTAAAAAAAGAAAAAAAGATACTTTAGACACTTCCTGGCCTTACTAGATCTTTCACTCTTAATCTTTAGGGCTGGTACCAGAGGGTTGGTCCCTAAAACACCCAATGTCTCACATAGAACGGCTGTAGGACTATTCTGCAGGGCTCTTCTGAGCCCAAAGGATAATATCTACCTCTGTAGTAACATTTGGTCTGATACATATTTCGTTTCTTGTCTTTTATCTAGGTTGTAGATGAGTAGCTAACCCTCGCTGACTTCTAACTCCCTGGGGCTACCAGATTTACCAAAAAGAACCTAATACCAATGTACCACCAAATTAGCCTGGGTCAGTTTGCAACAAAGGTTCTACTAAGTAGCTCAACAGGACTGTCAGGAAGCCCAAATAATAAAGCACATGGCTAAGTCTCTTATGAATTTTCAAGAGCTATAAGAGATTAGAGTAAGATACCTAATTGTATCTGTCTGCTCAGCTTCTTTTGCTGGTTCTTCTCTAGGACCCAGTCTTTAATCCTTATTTTCTCTCTAGGTGATCTCATCCAGTTCCTCATCCCTATATTTCTATCATATGTTGAGGACTTACACGGTTTTGTGTCCAGCCTGGGCCTCCCAACTCAGGTCTCAATGATGCATACCCAACTGTCTACTAGACATCTGCTACTGAAGATATTAACAGGATCCTAAACTCACCATGGACAAACACAGCTCTTGACCCCTTGTCTCCCAACCTCCCTCAGCTGAATACCACCACCTTGCGTCTTACCCATCTTAGAAGATGATGTTACTCAGGCCAAAGACCAAGGAGTCATCATCCTTGGTTCCCCTCTTTCTGTCATTGCCCTATCCCTTCTCCCTACTTATGCCCCCATACTCATTGGTGATGGTATCACTCTAATCACCACCATCTCACACACACCCTCCAGAAGTCTCCTAACCGAACTCATGGATACTCTCCTCCCCCTGCCCTTGGACAGATGGCCTTTTAAAACTATAAATCAGACCATCTCACTCCCTATTTCAACCTTCCACTGGCCTTCCATCATTCCTAGAATAAAATCTAAGTTCCTTTTCCGCATTCATCTCCTCTGCCTCTATGGCCCCATCTCCTGACACTTCTACTCATATTCATGTCATTCCAGTCCCCCTGACTTGTTCCTGTTCCTTCAACATTGATGTGGCTCTTCCAGGCCTGCCTTATGGCCTTTTCACCGGTTGTTCCCTAGATCCAAATGTTCTTTTTCTGAGTCTTGACCTACACCTGGCCACCTGTGTATCACCTCCTCAGAGAGGCCGGTCCCAAACACCTAAGCTAAATAAGACCCAGCGTCCTTACAAGACACTTGTCTGCCATTGCAGTGATCGAGTCCATTCACAGCACTTCTCACCACCATCCCGCTCATTGTTTCGATTGCTTGTATATCATTTCTCTTGTCGCTGGAATAAAAGCCCTATGAGGACAAAGCATTTGTCTTGTTCACCGCAATTTCCCAGCCCCTCTAACACCACCAGGCATAGAGAAGGCTCTGCAAAAAACATTTGCCTGACGAATAGATGAGTGATTTATGTATGATCCCCTCTATGTGACTTGTAGAAGTCACCAGCCTTCGAGAATGGATAAACTGTGCACATCATATTACAGAACACCTTACAGTCACAAGAAAGAATCACTGCTGATACACCAGGACATGACTGGATCTCAAAAGCATGTTGAGCCACAGAGAATGTACTGTAGGATTTGCTCATAGGGAATACCAAGCCAGGGGGCACCTGGCTGGCTCAGTCAATAGAGCATGTGACTCTCGATCTCAGGATCATGAGTTCAAGCCCCATGGGTATGGGGCTTACTTGAAAGAAAGGAAAGAAAGAAAGAAAGAAAGAAAGAAAGAAAGAAAGAAAGAAAGAAGAGAAAGAAGAGAAAGAAAAGAAAAGAAAAGAAAAGAAAAGAAAAGAAAAGAAAAGAAAAGGAGGGAGGAAGAGAGGAAGGAAGGAAGGAAGGAAGGAAGGAGAAAGATAAAGAAATAAATACAAAGGACAAAGTTAATCTACATCTTTAGAAAGCAGAACAGTAACTAGTTATCTCTGATGAAGAGAACCAACCAGAGGGGTACATGGAAATCTATAACGTTGAAGCTACTCTGTTTTGATTGGAATATAGTGTACTCGGGTTTATGCGTTTGCTGAAAGTCACCATATTAGTATGCTCCAGATATGTATGCTTCTCTATATGGAAATTTTCCCTCAAGACAAAACAAAACCTGTTCTTATAAATAGACCAGCCAGGGGCACCTGGGTGGCTCAGTGGGTTAAAGCCTCTGCCTTCGGCTCAGGTCGTGATCTCAGGGTCCTGGGATCGAGCCCCACATTGGGTTCTCTGCTCAGCAGGAAGCCTGTTTCCTCCTCTCTCTCTGCCTGCCTCTCTGCCTACTTGTGATCTCTGTCAAATAAATAAATAAAATCTTTGAAAATAAATAAATAAATAAATAGACCAGCCAACTTCTTAGTATCAATCGATTCAGAACAAAGTATCAATTTGCTTTAGCTCCAATTCAGAGACTACTTTGGAATCCTGGGTCTCTACAGTTTTAGAAAGCTACCTAAGCTTCTTTCAGCTTCTTTTGGATTGTTCTGAGAGGAGGCAACAGTTTGGCACTGTTTGTCGTACTATAAAAAATGATGTTTAGTGTGGTTCTGTTCAGAGACTGACTCTTTTGGGTTTTGTTGTTGTTGTTGCTTGCTTTGTTTTTGCCTCAAACCCTTGCTCCTGGGGAGTATTTTCAGGCAACTAATACTGATGCCAAATATACACCAATCACCCCAGACCTCTAACTGGCACTCCTAAGTACACAAACCTAAAGGAAGGGATCATCTCAAAAGTACCCATCAGTTTGGGCCAAACAGACAAAGCTGCATTTGCCAACAATAATGATATTTTATTCTTGCCAGAGCCACTGCGATCCCAAACTCTTCCACGGGGTCCCCCTCACCACACTCACAAGAGGTAACTACTTCTTACCTGCCTGCTCTATAGACTGACAAAGAAAAGCTCAGGGGAGTTGGGGGGCTGTGGGAGTCAGCACCAAACAGGGTTCTGGATTGGTATGTTGTTCAGGAGGAGGCTTCTGAGTGGAGGTAAAATAAATTTTCCAACTAGAAACAGACCCTGAAGGGAGGTGCACAGTCTACTATCCTCCACCTGCACGGCGAACATGGAGTTTCCAGATGGCCTTCTCAGCTTACAGTGCATTACAAAGAACCTGCTTCTTCTCTCTGAACAGCCTCACCTACCAGATGAACTACCTCAGACACTCAGGGCCAGGTTGCTGGGTGGTACATGGGGCTGGACTGGCATGATTTTTGAGGGTGGCATCCTTCTATTCTTCTGACACCCTTCAGGCATGTTTTTCTGTGGGCAGGCCGGCCGGGTGTGGAGGGCTATCTGTCTGAGAAGCCACACAGGGCCGCCAGGCAGGAAGGCTTCTTGCCCTGGGTGGTCAAAACTCTGCTGCTCCAAAGGCAAGCAGCTCCTTCCCACTCAGCAAGAAAACGAGTGGGAGGTGCCCCCAGTCTGTCTGGGAGAGCAGGGTGTTGACAGGAAGAGACACCGCGGTGTTTCTCACTCCAAACCAATGAGCAGTTCAAGAGTCACTCAACCTTCCAGGCGAAGGACGCACAATAGGGAAAAAATAAAGCTGTATCTGACAAAAATTCAAAGCTCTCCTACAGATCGGATGAGTATTAGGTAAACTTAAGATGTCGTTGATGTGTTCACAGCATTTAGCTCTTGCCCAAGCAAGGAATGTTCCAAAGGCAAAGGGAGATGATCCATAAATAAGAGGAACCAGCCATGCTCTAACTACCTCTGCTGTTTTCCTCCATGATGCAAGCCACCAGCTCAGGAGGTGATTCCACGGTCATGGGCATGCGGGCTTCCGAGTCAGCCAGGCCTGAGCCTAAACCCTACTGTGCCACTTGCTGGCTACATGAACTTGGGCCCTTTCCAGACCTCTCTGTGCCTCAGTTTCACCATCCATAAAATGGGAATAATTTCAGGTTTACTGTAAGAGCTAAGTGCCTGCAAATCACTTAGTACAGTGCATGGCTCATAAAAAGGGCTCCGTAAATGTTATGCCTTTACTAATAGATTCTTTAGTAAGGAGCTACCAGAGCATAGGTGATTAATTTAACTAAGTGATTTAATTAACCAATGGTAAAATGGCTCTTCCTGAATTACTAACCCTGGAACCCACCCCTCTAGCTTTGCTGGACTGCAGCCATGCCCATAGTAATTTGGGAGGGAGGGATATTGTTGAATCATAAAGGGACCTTCTCAGTAGACAATGTGTTTAGAAGCCTACAGCTGAGATATAGAGAGGGGAGAAAGAGTACAATTGTCTGAAATTACTCCGAGGTAATTTAGAAGTCTGCCGTTTAGGGATTACATTTAAGCCACGGACCCCCAGCAAGAGGATTAAATCCAATAGGAGGAAATTGCAAGGAACACACTTCTTCAAGGGTGAGGAAGGACTTTTCGTATCTCAGAGCTTCCTTCCACCAAAAAAAAAAAAAAAAAAAAAAAATGGGCTCCCTCTGGAATGAGCTCCCCATCCCCAGGTGAGCAGCCCTGGGGTGGATGAGCCCTGTGGCATGAGCCCTTGAGTTCTATGTCTGTGTAGCCCTTTACAGGTTCATAGGCACGTTTGAGCTGTCAAGGGATTTTGTTGCCCTTATTTCTTTTTTACACATGAAGAAACTGAGGCTCAGACAGTATGCATCCCTTGCCCAATGTCCCATGGGGTGAAGTGGCACCACTGGGTGGGACCCCTGAGCCTTTAGTCCCAGCTCCAGTGCTCAGGCCCCTCAGCCAAACCTCTGTGAAGATAGGCATCGCCCAATTCTGGCTCATCATCAAATGGACTTGGAGAACTGTTTAAAAAACCAGATTCCTGGGGTGCCTGGGTGGCTCAGTGGGTTAGGTGTCCGACTCTTGATTTCAGCTTAGGTCATGATCTCAGGGTTGTGAGATGGAGCCCACATCTGGCCCTGCGCTCACGGGGAGTCTGCTTCTCTCCCTCTCCCTCTCCCTCTGCTGTTCTCCCCGCTCGTGCTCTCTCTCTCTCAAATAAATAAATAAATCTTTATAAAAAAAAAAGTTTCCTGTGTATCATACAAGGTCCACTGGATCCAAACTTCCAGAGATACCTTTTATTTTTTAATTTTTCCCTAACTGGAATGATAAACACTCAACTCTAGGTGAAGTTACCTTTGGGTGGGGGGTGGGATGAGGGGAGAGGGAGATTGAATTGGGATGAGGCACCCACCAACTTCAGCTGTACTGGGAAAGTTTGGTATTTTAAGCTGGGTGAAATGTACAATGATGTAGTTACATTGTCTCATACGTGTGACTAAGGCACCATAAAAAGTTTAATGCTCCCCAATGACCCCGTAAGGAGCCAGGCATGGGATCCACTAGATGGTCTCTGGGGTCCTTTTCAACACTAAAATGACGACCTAAATCAGCTGGAATTTGGGGCAATTTCTGCAGATCCACGGAGATCTCTTGTTTGTAATTGGACCCAGTTCCCGCTAGGTGTAGGAGTCACCATTGTTCCTAGAGCACCCGCCAGCCATGTCCCTGGACAGAGTCAAATGTTGAGGTAGGGCTCCTGCCGTGCCGGTCATTCAACCAGTCCTAATGAAGCCAGCCACTGTGAGGATTTCCAGGGTCATCAGTTCCCTGGCTGCTGGAGCTCTCTGGTTTGGCCAAGCATCAAGAAGAGGAGTTGCCAGGAGCCCAGGACTCCGCATGAGCGTGCTCCAAACCTGTCCTTAGGTAGTTCTGTTTTAATCAGCTGTTATCACATTTGATTAAATTGATAGCTGGTTTCACCACACAGACTCACAGGCAGCTGTTCCCATGGGCTTAAAGATCCCTGGCTTTAAGCTGGATGGGAGTTGCTTAAGCCTCGGGAGACACACACAAACAGGGAGCGAAGCCCAGGCAAGGCTCCATTCTGAGTAATGATGAGGCAGGATGGGCTGGGCCGCCAAGCACTCACCAACCCCGCGTCAGCCTGACCTGATTACTGTTTACAAGCACAGAAGCCAGGAGAGTTGGGTAGAAATGAGAGTGCACATAATCCACATGTGGGGCAATCCCCCCACAGTCCTCCAAGCTTTACGAGGTAGCTCAAGAATCAGAGTACTTAGGGACATGGTACACTCTTGTCATTGCTGATGCCAGTCGTCTCCCGAGTGCAGGTGAATGTGCCCCAGCGTTCATGAGATAACTCAGGAATGTCGTGGTTTCCACATATTAGACGTTCTATTGTTTTTTCATCTAAATTTAATTTTTTTCTATTTTCTTTGTTTTCTGTAATATACCAATTTTAGTACACAATAGTCATATTCATACACAATGCACAATGTTACTGAGTTCTTATTCCATGCCAGGCAATTTTCTTTCTTTTTTTTTTTTTTAAAGATTTATTTATTTATTTGAGAGAGAGAGAGAAAGAGAGCACATGCATAGAAGGGTGGAGGGAGAGGGAAGAAAAGCAGACTCCCCACAGAGCGCCAAGCCAACCCTATGTGGGACTCAATCTCACAATCCCGAGATCATGACCTGAGCCAAAATCAAGAGTTGGACACTTGGGGTGCCTGGGTGACTCAGGGAGTTAAGCATCTGCCTTCCCTTTGGGTCATGATCCCAGGGTCCTGGGATTGAGTTCCACATGGGGCTCCCTGTGGCAGGGAGCCTCTTCTCCCTCTCCTCCTCCCCCTGCTTGTGATTTCTCCTCTCCCTCTCTGTGAAATATGAAATGAAATGAAATGAAATGAAATGAAATGAAATGAAATGAAATGAAATGAAATGAAACGAAATGTAACGAAACGAAATGAAATAAAGAGCTGGAAGCTCAACAGACTGAGTCACCCAGGCCCCCCATGCCAGGCTATATTCTAAGAACTTACATACATGATTTAATTTAACCTATACAGCAGCCCTATGGGGTAGTATTACTATTTCTACTTCACAGGCACAGACAAGTCCAGTGATCCTTCCAATATCACCCAGCTGACATGCGGCAGAGCTGGAATTTAAACCCCACAGTCTGGCTCCAAAGTTTGCACTTATAACTACTACCTTATTCTGCCCTTATATACAAATATAATGTACAAACTTTAAACAAACATACAGGGGGGTTGCACGCTCAAGGTTTTGTTTTGTTTTTAACTGAAGAAGGTGTTCAATCAAAACAAAAATAAAATGAACAAATAAAACCCACCTTTGAGGAAAGTTGGCAAGTTCAGATGGAAAAGGAAATTGCTTCTGTGTGAACCCCTGGGCACAGAGGGTAACTGCCAGCCCCTTCCAAGCCAGGGGAACCGCCATGAGCTCACAGGCCAGCCTGTGGCTTCTAAGACCAATCATTTGCACGCCTTCACAACTTTTGTCACGTTTCCAAGCACTTTTGTCTAGTTCATCTTTCTCTTTAAATCATTTTTTAAACTTAAAAAATGACTTTTTGAGACAAACACTGCATGGCCACTACAAAGGGAAAGCTGCCATTCCTCACAGAGACACCACTGCCTCACTGGTAAGTATTATAAAAGCACTTGTTTTTATAAAGACAAGAAGAGCTAATATTTTGCAGTGTCAGGTGCTTTGTGGTGTCACACACTGTTCTAGCTGTTGGGACACTACTGAGCATACCACAGCCCCACTAGGCAGACATTCATATTGTCCCCATTCTACAAGTGAGGGACAGGGATTTGCAGCCACTTGTGCAAGCTGGCACAAGTCCTGAGGCAGAGGTAGGGTTTGAACACATGCCACACACATGGTGATGGCATCTATAGCACTTGGCAAAACAAGTGGAAGACTGGGACAGAGGACCCTTCTACCCTCAGCTTAGTGAGGGAACATCTGGAAACCTGAAACCTGGCCTCCATGGACTGGTTTAACACTCCCTGGTCAACTCAGGGAAGCTACTGCTGTCTCTTCCTCCAATAGTGGGGCAAAAATGGGACCTTGACTCTCCTCTAACACCAGGACCAGCCTGGTACCATAAGAATGTTGCAATAAGAATGTTGGCCTGGGCCAGTTTAGAAGGGGTCCTCCCAAGATGGCGGCCTTCAGCCTGCAAGACCCAGGTCGTAAGAGGCAGTGGCTGGAACCACTGGAGGTAGAAACTGAGGCTGGGTAGAGAGCAGCAAGGTACAGAAGAAACTCTTCCTATCACCCCAAGTTGTTGTGGGGCAGGCCTGACACAGGAATCCTGGAGAACCCATAGAAAGTGCTCACAAAACAAAACCAGCTTCAAAAATGTCCCATGTCTGGAGGGCACAGGGTCAGATTATTCCAGCACCAGCCAAGTAAGACCTCTTCACCCCTTAGCTCCCTTCCCTCGGAAGAGGTGAGGCTTACCAGGAGAGAAGCTGGCCACCACTACTGCCTCCTTGGCTAGAGGCAGGAAGACAGGGAAAAAAGCCAGTCTGCGCCCTCATTCAGAGGACAGGGGAAGGAAATTCCATCCCACAAGACATTTTTTAAGGGACTTTCATGATTGCATCCAAAGAGTCCTGCATGTTCTATTTCCAAGAATCTTTACTGAGCTGTATCCTTTGGGGTTAGGGGGAAGGAGGTTGGACACCATCCATGTGCCCAGGCTTGTGGGAACTGCAGTATTTCCCAGTAAACTGAAAGTGTGTCTTTCTCTCCTAGTCCCTCTATATTATGGTATTCCTGACATGAGCATGACTCAGAATACCACACGACAGATGGACTCAGAAGGCGCCCTAGGGACAATCAGCATATTAGAGATGCATTACCCAAGCTGAATTTCTTTCTTAATTTTTGGATTAAGTATTAATAGAATGTCTAATATTTCCTTCCTGGTTCCCAATATAACATCTGTGAACTCCATTTTGAAAATCCAGTGGGGAACTATTATAGGTTTTAAAGCAAGAGAGAAATGTGATAAAATCCGTGCTTTAGGAAGTTGAACTTGACCTTGTTGTGGCAGGAGACTAGGAGTAAGAAGACACAGGAGGGTTTATGTGGGAGAGAAAGGGATCATGGCTGAGATGAACAGGTTTTGCTAAATCCCTGAATCAGCTCTTGGCAGGGGCGGGGGAGGTGGTAGTTAGGGGGATACTTGCTAACAGGCAGTCAGCCTTTCTAGGACATTCTAAATAACGATGACTGCCTCCACAACAACATAGGATAGCCCACATCTATCAGTCAGAAAAGGAGGGAGCCAAAGCAGGGAGGGGACCCAAGAAGGATATGGAAAAGCAGATCAAGCTAATCAAACAGAGCCCTGGGTGAGTCCACCCTAGCATGGTCAGATGAGTTCCATAGGGCTCCCCCAAACTCTACTCTTCCAGTCAGGAGTAAATGCAAAAGGGGAAGAGAGTGGGCATGGCAGGACCAGACAGAGACAACCATGCCCAGCTCTCCCTAGTTCACCCCCTGAGGCAATAGCTGATAATAAGGCACCCCAGGAAACTCAGATGCCAAAGAAGAAAGTGGTATTTTGTCCCCCAAGAGCTCATGAGAAGACATATCACAAAATCAAGAGATTTGGGCGAAGTATTAAAATATCACATCCTCAGTTTCTTCATCTATAAAATGGGTAGGTCCCTGCTACTTCAGAGCCTGAATTTGAAGGTCACATGAGCGGACATAAATGAAAGTGTCCCACACAAGGTCTCACACACAGTAGATTCCCAAGGTTGTAAGTATTATTACCCAGTAGCTATAATACATAATATATCCAAAATCAATTATTTTCTCCTCATCTGACACTTGTCTTCACATTTTGCTTGTCTATTTATTCATCATGCAAAATTTTTAAATGTTTGTATACTCAAAACTGTCAATTTTTTCCTCTGAAGTTTTGGGGTTTTATGTCTTGCTTTAAAAAATGCTTCCCAGGGGCGCCTGAGTGGCTCAGTGGGTTAAGCCTCTGCCTTCGGCTCAGGTCATGATCTCAAGGTCCTGGGATCGAGTCCCGCATTGGGCTCTCTGCTCATCAGGGAGCCTGCTTCCCCCTCTCTCTCTGCCTGCCTCTCTGCCTACTTGTGATCTCCCTCTCTCTGTCAAATAAATAAAAAAATAAAATCTTTAAAAAAAAATGCTTCCCAAATCCATATATCCATATTATGAAATTATTCTTCTCTCTTTTCCTCAAGTACTTTTTAGATCGTGTATGTGTATTTGTTTTAGAATGTGCCCAGATATGGACCCTCAACTCTATGGTCAAATAATCTTCGACAAAACAGGAAAAAATGTACAGTGGAAAAAGACAGTCTCTTCAATAAATGGTGCTGGGAAAACTGGACAGCTATATGTGGAAAAATGAAACTCGACCATTCTCTTACACCATACACAAAGATAAACTCGAAATGGATAAAAGACCTCAACATGAGACAGAAATCCATCAGAATCCTAGAGGAGAACATAGGCAGTAACCTCTTCGATATCAGCCACAGCAACTTCTTTCAAGATATGTCTCCAAAGGCAAAGGAAACAAAAGCGAAAATGAACTTTTGGGACTTCATCAAGATCAAAAGCTTCTGCACAGCAAAGGAAACAGTCAAGAAAACAAAGAGGCAACCCGCAGAATGGGAGAAGATATTTGCAAATGACAGTACAGACAAAAGGCTGATATCCAGGATCTATAAAGAACTCCTCAAACTCAACACACACAAAACAGATAATCATATCAAAAAATGGGCAGAAGATATGAACAGACACTTCTCCAATGAAGACATAAAAATGGCTATCAGACACATGAAAAAATCTTCATCATCACTAGCCATCAGGGATATTCAAATTAAAACCATATTGAGATACCACCTTACACCAGTTAGAATGGCCAAAATTAGCAAGACAGGAAACAACATGTGTTAGAGAGGATGTGGGGAAAGGGGAACCCTCTTACACCGTTGGTGGGAATGCAAGTTGGTGCAGCCACTTTGGAGAACAGTGTGGAGATTCCTCAAGAAATTAGAATGTGTTACAAAATAGTGATCTGACTTTATTTTTTCCATATAGAGTGCCAACTGTCCCAATATCTTTAGTCAAAGAGCTCACCCATTTCTCCCTGACTCCAGTTACATTTTATTTATATAGAGAGATCTCCATTCATGTATAAATGTATTGCTGGATTCTTCATTCAGGTCCAATTGATCTATTTTATCATCCCTGTAAAAATACCACAATATTATCATTACAATAATGTTGAAGAAGCTTTTGATATATCTAGGACAATTTCTCCATCCCTCATTATTCTTCTTTTCTTTTTATTTACTAGAATTCTTCTGCGTGTTCTCTGCTTGATGAATTTTAGAATCTATTGGGTTCCATGAAAAATTGCATTGGCTTTTTTATTGAGATGACAGTGAGTTTATATATAATTTATAGAAAATGGATTCATTTACAATATGGAATATCCCCATCCTGGAGCATAAGATGTC
The DNA here is from genome assembly GCF_010015895.1 of Lontra canadensis. Taxonomy (NCBI): domain Eukaryota; kingdom Metazoa; phylum Chordata; class Mammalia; order Carnivora; family Mustelidae; genus Lontra; species Lontra canadensis. The sequence continues at coordinate 47,366,304 of NW_022630995.1, forward strand.
TATTTGTTCAAAAGTCCTTTTGTATACTTGTACGTTTCTTCAGTTTCACTCCTTGGCTTTTTGTTTTGGTTTGGTTTGGACACTTTAATGCATGAGATTTTTTCATGACATTTTAATATTGCCTATTAGTTGTATATGGAAAAATCTATTAATATTTTAACTCCAATGTTATATCTAGCAATCATATTAAACTCATTAGTTTTAATAGACTTTTTAAATTTTATTACCTTGAATTCTCAGCAAATAATCATATCATTTGTAAATAATGACAGTTTTGTCTCTTCTCTTGAAATATTTACATTATTTTTTCTGCTTTTGTTACAATGGAAGAAACTATCTTCTTCTGGCTAGATTTTAGAATGTTGAATAGATATGGTATTAGTGGGCATTCTTTTTTTTTTAGGATTTTATTTACTTATTTGACACAGAGAGAGAGAGAGAGATAAGTGAGAGAGGATAAGCAGGTGGAGTGGCAAAGGGCGAGGGAGAAGCAGACTCACCACTGAGCAGGGAGCCCAATGCAGGACTTGATCCCAGGAACCAGGACCTGAGCCAAAGGCAGACATTTCACTGACTGAGCTACCCAGGCATTCCAACTAGTGGGCATTCTTACCTTATTCCTGACTTTAACAAGAATGCTTGCAGTTCTCACTATTAATATGATGTTTGATACAGAATTTTAGAAGATATCCTTTCTAAAGTTAAGGTAAATTTTTTCATTTCCAAACTTGCAAAGATTTTTAACCAGGTATTGGTCTTAAATTTAACGCCCTTTTAGTCAGTTTCAATGAAGCATAATTGACATGCAGGAATTGTATCAACTTAAGGTATGTAAGGTATAGCTATATATTATAGCTATAATACTTATATATGTGTGTGTGCATATATATATATGTATATATATATATAAACTTTAGTGAAATGATCACCGCAATCAAGCTAATTCACATATCCATCATCTCACATAGTTACCATTTCCTCTGTGTGTTGAGAACACTTAAGTTCTACCCTCTTAGGAAGCTTTAGTAACACAGTATTACAGCCACACAGTCCTGTTAACTATAGTTAACTATAGTTACCATGCCGTTCTTTAGATCTCCAGTGTTTATTCATCTTGTATAACTGAAACGCTATATCTTAAATATTAAATACTTTTCAACATTTATTCAGATAATCATGAATTTTTTTCTCCACAAGTGTATTGCTGGAAAGGATTTCTTAATATATTTCCTGATATTGAACCATCCTTGAAGCTTTGGAATCAACTCTACTGGCTTTTTACTGATTCAGTTTGTTAATGTGATGTTCAGGATATTTGCATCTTGGCTCATCAATATATTGGTCTATAGTTTCTCTGTTCTTTTTTCTTTTATGCTATCATCATCTCATTTCATTACATTATCAAGTAATACTAGCCAAGTCAAGTGAGTTGGGAAGTTTCCCATCATTCCCATACATAATGATTGGAATAGCTTACAGGTTTTATATAACTTGATTCTAAAATACTCTAGACTTAGTATCTTTTTCTTAGGCTGAAGGGAGCAGGGTGGGGATGAGATAAATTTTCAAATATTTTTAAAAAAATTCTTCTAGGATTATTCAGCTATTCAGGTTTTCCATTTTTTCACAAGTCAATTTTTTTTACCTTTCTGGAAAATCACCTACTTCATCTTAAAAAAAAAAAAAAAAAAAAAAAAAAACCGGAAAAAAACCCAGCCTTATGGAAATAATATTCAAATACCATAAAATTCACACATTTCATGTGTAGCATTTAATGGTTTTTGAATATTCACAGAGTTGTGAAACCATCGCCACAATCAATTTTAGAACATTTCCATCATCCCCAAAAGAAATCCGTACCCACTGTAGTCACTTTCCATCTCCGCTCCCTTTCCCCCACCACCAGCCGTAGGCAACCAACTATAAAAATAATGTCATCCACAAATAGAAATCATTTGACTTCTTCCTTTTCATGTGAATGCCTTTTATTTCATTTTCTTGTCTAACTGCCCTGGCTAGACCCTCCTGTACGATGTTGAATAGAAGTGGCAAGTGAGGACATCTTTGTCTTATTTCTGATCTTAGGGGGAAATCTTTCAGTCTTTCACTATTAAGTGTATTAGTTATGGGTCCTTCATAGATGCCTTTTATCAGGTTGAGGAAGTTCCCTTTTATTCCTAGTTTTGAGTGTTTTTCTCATGACATGGTGTTGGATTTTGCCAAATGTTTTTTCTGCATCTATTGGGGTGATCATGTGATTTTTTTTTTCTTTTATTCTATTAACAGTATATTATGTCAATTGCTTTTCACAAGTTCAGCTAGCACTGCATTCCTGGAATAAGTCTCAGTTGGTCGTGGTGTGTCATCCTTTTTGTATGTTGCTGGGATTCAGTTTGCGAGTGCACTGTTGAGAATTTTTATGCCTGTATCCGTCAGATACTGGTCTAGAGTTGTCTTCTTTCGTGATGTCTTTGTTTTTGGTATTGGGGTAATGCTGGCCTCATAGAATGAGTTGATAAGTTTCCTTCCTCTTCTATTTTTTGGAAGAGTTTGCGAAGAATTGGGATTAATTATTCCCTATATATCTGGTAAAGTTCATTAGTGAAACGACATGAAACTGGGCTTTCGTTTTGGGAAGTTTTTATATTACTAATTCAGTCTATTTACTCACTATGGGTGTATTCTGATTTTCTACTCTTGCATCAATTTCAGTATTTTGTGACTTTCTAAGAATTTGTTCATTTTACCCAAATTATCTGCTGTGTTGTCATACAGTTTTCACCAATTCCTCTTGATTTTCATTTTTCAGGATTGAATTTCTCAAAGCATTCTCTCAGTTTTCTTTTCTTTTCTTTTTTTTTTTTTTTTTGCTCACTCAGCTTTCAAACTATTTTTTTAATATTTTAAAATCCTTTTCACTGAGAAGATTTGTAACCTTTAATTCATTTTTATATTTGGAACCATTCCTGTCACCTATTTCACGTTTTGCAATTTTTATGTTTTCTTATTGTTTCCTTTCTTTTTCTCTTTATATTTTTCCTTTGGTTTGGATTGATCAGTTTTTATGACAACTTCCCCTCGCCACACTTCTGGTTAGGAACTTACAAATCCTATATCTACCCTGTTAATGGCTACCCTTACATTTTTAAATACCCAATTCTCCATAAAAATCTAAAAATCATCATTATCTCCCTCTTACTTTGAATAGGATAGCAAATTTCACAGTTTCACACCCTTCCTCACCTCTGCCCACATTGTAATCACTTCCCATCAGATCTAGATTGCTACTTCTTTTTTTTTTCTTTTTACATTATGCCTCTCATTTAGATTTAACACTAACTTTGCACATTTCTTGGCTTGCTACTGGTCCTCATAACCTTCATCTTCTTGTTTCTTGTATTTATTTTTTATGTTACTGGAATATGAACAGTAGTCTGTTCCCAGAGACTCTGAGGATGCCAAGTTTTCTGTCCTTACATGTCATGAAATATCTACTTTGCCTTCCTAAGTGAACTGAGTTCAATACTAGCAGTTCTCCCAGAAGACATCTTCTACCCTCTGAAGCTGTCTGGGCAGGAGGCTAAGAAGACAAATAGATAAGTCTCAGGAAGTAAAAGCAGGATTTGGCAATCTCACAGTGGTGACAACTCAAGTATAAGATTCAAGACCTACTGAAAGAGAGAATCCCTGCTCAATACCCCAGATTCACAGCTGGGATCCCTGGAGAGATCTACCCTAACATTGGGGAGAAATAGAGCTATTTCTCAGAAGCTTGCCAAAACTGCAACCCAGCCCAAAGACTGCCCAGTCTCTGATCGTCTTAAGATAATCACCGCCCACTTCCCCTGACCCGCTAAGAAAAGGATAACTCCCTCTGGAGGAAGACAACATTGTTTGTAGTCTCAACATTTTTTCATACAGTATGTTCATCATTCATTTAAAAATTACCAGACACGCTAAGAGACAAGTGCAAAAACTAAGAGGAGAAAAAAAGTAGAAATAGACCCACAAATGAATGTTTTCTTTTTAAATAGCAAAAAGCAATGGCTAAAACAGATGAAGAGTGTTTCACTAGATAATCAGAATCTATTAAAAAAAAAATCAAATCAAAACATGAGGACTGAAAAATACAGTAAGTGACCATTTACAATTTGCTAGATAAGATAAACAGCAGAGTTAGACCCAGAAAGAATAGATCAGTGAATTTAAAGAAAACAGAAAATATCTAGACTAAAGACAAAGAGGAAAAAGGATGAAAAATATAGAAAACCGTGTAAGAGACAAATGAGACACAGTGAAAAGTGTCAGCATTTATGTAATTGGAGACACCGAAAGAGAGAAAAGGGCAGAAGCAATATTTTTAAAGATAATAGACAAGAATTTTCTGATGAATCTGATGAAATATTTTATAACTCAGATTCAAGAAGGTCACTAAATTCAATCATGATGAAAACAGAGAAAAACCACACTGAGGCATATCACAGTCAAACTGCTGAAAATCAAAGAGAAAAAGAAAACTTGAAAGTAAAGAGGACCTTCAGTGCAACAATATTATGACTCAGAAGTGATTTTCAACAGAAACAATAAAACTCAGAAGACAAGGTGCCAAAAGAAAATGACTGTCCACCTAGAATGGCATGCTCCGTGAAATTATTTTTCAAAACTAAAGTATCCTTCAACGACAAGCAAAACGAAGAATTCTTAGCCAGCAGAACTGCACTGAAAGAAATCCCGAAGGGCACGTTCTTCTGCTAAAAGGAAAATTACTCCCAAGAGAAATGCACAAGTACAGAAAGGGAAGGAAAACTGACAGAAAGGGTAAATTTACATGAATATTGACTTACAAAACAATAATAAAAATGCATATGCCTTTGAGTCAGCGGTCCTGTTTCTAGAGATATCCATAGGTTGTACATATGCTCCACGCCCAGCCCCGATCCCTTGTCTGTTCTCTGTGCCCACCTCTATGCCAGGAGGGTGACGACTCTGGTCACCGGGGTCCCCTGCCAGCTGCCTTCTGTGGTTCGCTTTGGCTGGCAGGAGGCACTGGCAAGACACTGGAGGGCAGGAAGAGAGAGTGGTGGAAGTGTACTTTCTCTGCTCCCTCTGTCCTTTGATGCTGTGTTTCTGGAACTGTACAGCACTCTCTGGAGGCTCCAAGGCCCCATTTTTCCTCTTCAGGCTTGGGGGTGCTAATAGCTTCCTGCTGCTGTCTGTCCCTGGATGCCTCAGTATCCACTGATATTCCCGTGTTTATTTTTTTTTAAGATTTTATTTGTTTATTTGAGAGAGCGCACACATGGGTGGGGGAGGGGCAGAGGGAGTGGGAGAAGCAGACTCCCCGCTGAGCAGGGAGCCCTGACATGGGGCTGGATCCTTGGACCCTGGAATCGTGACTTGAGCTAAAGGCAGATGCTTAACTGACTGAGCCACCCAGGTGTCCCTCCACTGTTAATTCCCTTAACCCTGCCCACACCTCTGCCAAGAAGTCCCTTTCATAAGTCTCTTAATTCGAGCCTTCTTAGTTGCAGTGCTGTTTCCTTCCAGAACCCTGACTGACGCAGGTTCCAATTTCATTGATTTCATCAAAGCACTGTTTGTAATAAAAACATGGGAAACAGCTAATATCCAGTTGGGAAACAGGATATATAAATGACAGTCCTCATATAATGGAACACCATTTCACATTTTAAAAGAATAAAGTAGCTTACTAGGAACTCCTGGGGAGTGTTTTTCATGACTTATTAAGTGGGGGGAAAAAAAAAGCAAGAAAGGAGTTTGTATCATAAATTCTCATTTATATAACAAAAAGTGTTTATGTGTGTGCATAAATATGAGTATCTCTACAAGGATATACAACAAGGCGTCATTATTCATTGACTTTTTTATTTGAATTTTTGTTTTACCACGTGGGTGTATCACTTTCTCAAAAATCCTTTCAAACATTTTCTAGAGAACATTCTTTTTTTTTTTAAAGATTTTATTTATTTTATTTGTCAGAGAGAGAGAGAGCTAGCAAGCACTGGCCGATGGAGGCAGAGGGAGAGGGAGAAGCAGGCTCCCCGCCGAGCAAGGAGCCCGATGTGGGACTTGATCCCAGGACGCCGGGATCATGACCCTAGCCCAAGGCTCAACCAACTGAGCCACCCAGGCGTCCCTAAAGAACATTCTTTACTGGAGTCAAACCCCCTTCAAATCGTTTATCGAAGCAGCTTCCTCTTCCCTTCTCACCTGGTTTCACTCTCTTGAAAATACACCATCGGCCAAACCAAGCGTCTCACCAAAGTGCCCCTTCAGCCTCTGATCTGAGTGCCACCGGGGCACTTGAATCAATCAAAGGAAGCAGAACACCCAGAGGAGGCAGATTTCATCGACCTTTGCCAGGTTTCTGTTCATTCCCCTCGTTTTTCCTTTCTGAAGTACAATCGACCTACAACGTCATGTTTGTTTCAGGTGTACAACATGTAACTTTCCTCTTTATCAGTGGAGATAAGACCTGGAGATGGATAAAGGTTCTCAAGGGGACAGAAGGACAGGAACTGACTATTTACATTCCTCTATTTACCCACTCCAGCCCTGGAGTGAGTGTCACTTAACCTGTCACCAGATGCTTCTGGTTCGGGTAAGTTTCCCGTCACCTCTTAGTGTCAATGCCTGTCGTTACATAGCAAACTAAGTTTCATCCAAAACAGCCAAGGGGTTACCAAGCAGTGCCCCCTCCCCACGGGCAAATTTTATGGCGACTAAAACTGATGGGTTCAGAGTGTCGTTATCCATGAAATAAAAGGGCTGCTTCTTTAAGTGACATTTTTGTCGAACGTGGACTGTGGATCTCACAACTGACTATGTTTCACTCTTTGCCTCGGCTGGTCAAGCAGCTCAGGCAGGCATCAGGCTTCCCACTTTGAAAGTGTTAGTGCTGGGGACACCCACATCTGTTTACTGACTCTCTGGGCTTTAGGAGTCTATTCAATTCTTTTTCTGCTAGGTCTGATTTCTCTCTGTTCTTTCTGAATCATTCTGTAGTGTATCTATTTCTAAAGCCACCTCAAATGCTTTTTAGAATGAAGTTAAGTTTAATCCACACATGAAAATGGGAGCTCTCTGACCATGTTGCCCAGTTCAGTCCCATAGTCAGCAGGAAGGACCTCAAGCTTATTTTATTTATTTATTTAAAATCAGTGAACATTTACTGAGCACTTACTGTATACCAGGCACTGTTCTGACACCAAGGCTGCAGTAAAGAATGAAACAAAAGCCCTGCCTTGTGGAACTTTCGGTCTAAGGGAAACAGATAATAAACACAAATATATACTCCTGTATTCTGTCCTGGTCTTTCCTGGGTGAACACAATACACTTCAACAACTTGTCTCGCCGGGGCACTGGGTGGCTCAGTCAGTTAAGCATCTGCCTTCAGCTCAGGCCCTGATCTCAGGGCCCTGGGATTGAGCCCCGCATCAGACTTCCTGCTCAGCTGGCAGTCTGCTTCTACCTCTCTGCTCATTCTCTCTGCCTCTGTCTCTCTCAAATAAATAAATAAAATCTTAAAAAAAAACAAACCTCCTTTCCCCATGTCCTGCCTCTTGAAGTTAATTCCATCCTTCATGTTGAAACCAGAAGGGTTTGATTAGGTCAAACCCCTAATAAAGTTCATATTTCTCAGGTTAGCACTTAAGGTCCTGTAAGGTCTGGCTCCAGCCGGCCTCCCTCTGAGTGCGCAGCTCCCCAAACAACCTTCCTCCCCTTAGGATCCAATACAAGTATCACCTTCCCCGGGCAGCCTCCAGGCATGCCCCAAATAGCATTAATCTGCCTTTCCTTTGAAGTCCTAGAAGCTTGTTCAGATAACTATTAAGCACAACAAACATCACCTAATGGTCAGTTATATAGATACGTAAACACGCAATGTGCGTCTGTTATGTGCTTCTAGAAGGTCCTGCATGTAGCGGGCACCCAAGAAATTGTGACTAGGTTAATCACTAAAAATTAATAACTTTGCAGGTCACACATATTATCTCCTTTCATCCTCACATTAACCCTAGGAAATAGTAAAAGCAGTAATGTTTCCTTTTGCTGGCTAAGGAAACAAAGATGCAGATAGGCTAAGGGATTCATGGTAATAAATGCCACCCTTGGTCTAGAAATCTGACTCCACTCTTTGGACCTCACTAGCTGGCTCCTTGTAAGCACAAACAGTGCTAAGAGGCAGCAGCTGCAAACCACAGAAGAATTCCAAACATCGAACCAAAGAACAACGTGAAGTTCAACGACACAAGGATGGTTCAACTAGGCTGGTCTTAAAACGAACCAGCACGGGAGCAAAGAAGACTATTGTCGTGCACACATTGAAATCAGAGGTATGTTAGAAACCTGTACCCACGGGAAGTAAGTTAGGACGAGAAACCATTGTGTCATTGTGTCACAGGGACAGGATCAAAGACCTGCCCATTAGAGGAATATGCCTGACTCATAGTAGGAAGAACAACTGTCATGGTTTGCCCAGGACTGCAGACTTTCAGGGCTGAAACAGAAACATCCCCCCACTCCCACCACCCTAGGCAAACTGGGACAAGCTGGTCATCTACAAAGAAGATGATTGTTTCTGGGGGGAAAAAATCATGTGTATCTTGGAAAATGAGCTTTAGAATTCCTCCCTAGGGACTGCCTTCCGAACCACTGGGTGGTTCCGGCAAGAAAAACAGCCTTGTTACTTTCGTGACACCTTGTCTTTGACCAAAAATGGCGTGACTTCAGTGAAATCTAAACAACGTTCAGGTCTTTTCAAAACCTTTCCCTTTAAAGGAAAAGATTTTTCACCAATCAGGATATCTGAAGGAAGGTACCAAGAACTAGGAAGGCAATCCCCAAAAAGATGTTCCCAAGTGTTTGGAGCATCCCCAAGGATTCCAGGGTGGCCCTTCCACGTGGCTCCGTCAGTTGAATGCCCGCCTCTGGATTATTTGTTTATTAAAACAAACAAAAACTGTTTCATTAACTTATAGCCAACCCTCATAAATACTTAGTAGATACAAAAACACATTTCAGAAACATTCGATGATTAAAGCAATAAGCAAAGATGGCATCCTGTCAGAGGCTCGGTGAAGCTGGTGTCCTATGTGTGCCAGCATTTTAATATGCACAAGCACCATTTCCGGTTGAGAAAGAGCAAACTCCTGTCCAGGACATCCGTAGGAAGAAGAGCTACGGCCAAATTCATTCCTCATGACGGATTTCCCAGACCACCGTCAAAATCAATGGGCAGTGTGTCTTTACAAGTGAAGTAATCGATCTTGATTAAAGCCCCAAGTCCCAGGTCCGTGAAAATGTTTGAGGCACTCGCACGTCCGTCGGTGTGCTTGGCATTCACAGATCTTGCATTGCAAAGAGTCTTGGATTTGGGCAACACTTTTGGGTACTGAAACCTGTTAGCAATGCCAGAGAGCTGAAGTCCCTTATTGCCTATCGTTTCCTAGAGGAGTCTTCGTGCACTCAAATGCTAACGTATCTCCCATGATACACAGAAATCCACGTTTGGCGTGGAGTTGTAAACTCTAGGTAGAGCCACAGCAAGCCAAAGAAACAAAAAGAGGGAAGCCCCTATGAGAAGCTTCCAAGTAGACAAGCCTTTATGATTCACCTTCCAATTGCTTTTCTTTCTTTCTTTTTTTTTTTTTTTAAGATTTTATTTATTTATTTGACGAGAGAGAGAGCGCGCGCACGCAGGAACACAAGCCCGGGGAGTGGGAGAGGGAAAGCAGACTTCCTGCCGAGCAGCGGGCCTGATGTGGGGCTCGATTCCAGGACCCTGGGATCATGACCTGAGCCAAAGGCAGAGGCTTAACAACTGAGCCACCCAGGTGGATTTGGGCCCTCATCTTCCAATTCTAAGAATACCTATTTATTGAGTACTTACTGCGTGCCAGGCATGAGTCTAAGAGTTTAATGTTTAATGTTTTATTTACTCTCCATAAACACCCAACAAAGGGGATGGGTTTTTAGCCCCAGTTTGAGCAAGGAGAGAGCTGAGAACTGCAGAGATGAGGCGGCAGGCCCAAGGGAAATAAATTCAAGGCCAGGCAGCATGCAGAGCCCACAGGCTCAAACTCTGCGTGCAGAGGTCTGGCTATCCGTGTGTGCACCTGCTTTTCCCTTTTCATCTCTCATCTCTGGAGTCTGGAGCTCCTCCTGCCCCATACTAATGGCTCCCCCGGCTTTCCCCTGGTACGTCTCTCTGCTGGCATCCCCAGGCAACTTCAGTTCAACACAGCCCACAGTGAACACATCGTTCTTGCCTCCAGACCCACGGCCCCCTTTATCCCAGGCATCCAGCGGCAGACTGTGTAATTCCCCATCACGTGTCCTGAACCCTGCAGTGGTTGGCTGTCTTCTCTCCATTCCAAGTGCTGCTCTGTCATGTGGACACTGCTTCGATCATGGCATCATTCCCACATACCTCTCCTTCTGCCTGTACCCCTGCCCTCCTAGGCTGCCCTGGTCCATGCTCATAATGGCCTGCCACCTTCTGCCCCAGCCCCCATGGGTCCTCACTCCAACTCAGCCTCCATGCCTTGGCCTGACTAATCTTTCCAAAAGGGGACTCTGGTGGGCAAAAGCACCAAAACCAGTCTTGTGGTTGACAAAGTACCCCAACTCATTGGACTTCCACAACCTATGAAAGGTTCTCCAGGGAAGTCTGGTGTCAGACTGAAGGTCATAGCTGCTGATGAGAGCCCAAACTCTTTCCTCAGTCAATCGTATACTGCCTCCTGCTCCAAAAAATTCCGTTTTTCCATTGTGTACAGAATTAGAGAAAAACTCAAATTTCTCAGTCCAAGTCTTTCCATGGCTTGTCCCAGCCAACTTTTCCAGTGTCCCTTGCCTAACACCTTGTAGGGCAGGCAAGCCCCCCGGGAGGTTGGGTTTTCTCTCTTTTTTGCAATGCAAGTGCCTGAGTTGAGCTCTGATTGCCAAGACATCCACTTCAGAGATGGTCAGCCACAGGACTAGATAAAGAGCCAGGCCACCTCCCCACACTGAGGCTCCTTTGTTTTCAAGATCTTGGTGGATTTTGATAGCTGAGAATTTGGGCCACTTGTTTTTGTTCTTCCCACACTTTAAATTCCTGCTCTTACATTTCATTATCTTATTTAAAGATTTTATTTATTTATTTATTTGTCAGAGAGAGAGAGAGAGCACAAGCAGGGGGAGCAGCAGGCAGAGGGAGGAGCAGGCTCCCTGTTGAGCAAGGACCCCCAATGCAGGACTCGATCTCAGGACCCTGGGATCATGACCCAAGTCAAAGACCAACGCTTAACCAACTGAGCCACCGAGCTATCCCTGCTCTTATGTTTTAAATTCACCAATAAGGAGTGAGCCTGAGAAACCTTAGGTCTGTACCCTCCACCCCAACAAAAGCAGAACTCCACCCAATCCTAACTCTAACCACCATCCCTCACACTCCACTATGCTCAGACTGTCTGTCTGTCTCTCTCTCTCTCTCACACACACACACACCACCCCTGGGGACCTCACTATATGGCCCCAGGTATGCTGTGTAATTTCTAGGTCCTGTAAGCAACAAACCTTTATTTTTTTTAAAGCTTCCTGATGGTTTTTACAGGGCATCTTGCAATTATAGAGAGATCCTAGAGGGCTGCTCCAAAGAAAACACCTGTTATTGATCAGCTGAGCCTGGCACAGAACACGCCCCCCACACTTAGATGTAAAAAGGTTGGATAGAGGGAACAGGTCAAAAAGACATTAAGTGAAAAAACTATTATTTTATCCCAAGGACATTATTTTATCCCAAGGACATTCTGAGCCAAAAATTCAGTCCTGTTCTTTCTCCTGGTGAAGAAATAAAGCTTCAATCTATTCTGTCTGGCTCTTTAAGTAGGCGAAGAAAATGGATGTTTCATCTGTTTCTCTTATTACCTTTGTTTTTTCTAGAATGATTCCTTAATCAGGCCATTAATGAGTCATCCGCCTTATTCTTAACTTAGGAGGAAATGCACAAAAGCCCTCCTAGAGGCCCCTGCAGCCAAAGACCTCCTGCCTTGTACACTGTTAGGCCAGGTACTTGGGAGCCCCAGAGCTGGTGTACGTTTTCTCCAAGGTCAAGTGTGTGTTTCCAGCAAGTTAGGTGAGCAAAGCCGTGAGCCTCAGGGCATAGATTCCCAGGCAAGGTTATCTTTTTTCTTCATTATAGTGAAAAATTATTCATTAATTTTTTAAATGGGCGTAAATTTCTCTAAATCCCACTATTCCTAGCATATAAATTTCAAATGTTTGTTAAGTGAGGGAATTACTGCCCTCCATGCTCAGCCAAAGCCAGCTAGCTATCACTCCTAAATCAGGCAGCATTGCCTTTCAGGTCATCTCCATTTTCCTTGGACAGTACCACAAAATCACCAGCTTAATAGCCCCTTCTAGACTTTTCCCTGGGCCTTTGGCACAACTTTCTCCAGGCATGGTTTTTGTTATCATTGATCATAATAATGGCCACAGATCTCATTTAATTCCATAACAATTCAAGGAGTGTTGTTCTATTTTATTTCTCAGAGAAAATGGAGGTGCACAGATGAGAGGCAGTCTGCCCCGAATTCCATTGCGGCTGAGTACAAGTCCAGCTCCAAGCCCTTTCCGCCCTGAGTGCCCTCTTTGAAGAGGTGCTTTCTTTTTAATCCTGAAGTCTTTAAGACGAAGCGCCCCCTATTCACTTGAGGGAATGTCTTGTTTATCCCAACACCCAGGACAGAGTGTGTTAACTGATAAATTAGAAATCCCCATGATAATGTCTGGAATATCTTGAAGGCTGCCTGATTCAGAATGTGTCCGTGGAGTCTTAACTTCAACAATGTGGCAAGTGCTTGAGTTGATTTCAAAGATATGCTCTGGACTGAATTTTGTCTCCCTACAATTCCCATGTTGAAGTCCTAACCCTCCCCCTCCCCCATGTATTTGGAGTAAGGAAGAAATTAAGGCTAAATGAAGTTCTTGGGGTGGGGCCCTGATCCGATAGGATTAGTGCCCTCGTGAGAAGAGAGGTCAGAGAGCGCCAGTCCCTCCTATTCCACTTCTGAACTGTGTGGCTTGAGCAAGTCAGTTCACTTTTCTGAGTCTCAGATTTTTTCATCTATCAGACAGGACTGAAAATGTCCATATTGTACACATGGGGGTACATCAGAAGATGGGTACAACATAGTGATTAGATAATAAATTCTAGTGGCCTGGAACTCAGTGGTGTAAGCATACTGGGTAGCCTCAGAGGATGTGAGCATTTCCAGATCCCTTTCTAAAGAAAAAAAAGGTAGAGGCGCCTGGGTGGCTCAGTTGGTTGAGTGTCTGATTCTTGGTTTCAGCTCACGTCATGATCTCAGGGTCCTGGGATCCAGCCCCATGCCAAGCTCCACGCTCAGCAGGGGGTCTGCTTCAGGATTCTCTCCCTCTGCTCCTCCCCCTGCTCCTTCTTTCACTCTCTCCAAAATAAATAAATATGTCTTAAAACAGAAAAAAACAGAAGAGAAAAAAGGATAAAGACAGAGTGTAATAATAAGACTTCTGTATATCCTGGGTCTGTTACTCACCAGATACCATGTGATTCATTTTACACCCTTTGACACAATATCACAATATCACAATAAAACGTTTGATCGTCCAAAGCCAAAATCAACAGCACAAGAAAGTTCAGATAATATTAGTCCTGAGATGGTCAAACATGAAAACACCAGCGCACACCAGGCTTCCCACACTCCCCAGAGCCCAGCCTTATCACAACATCTGGTTTGATACTGTGCAAAACTGAGGACAACCCCCCACCCCTGGGGCCCTACCAGGTCACCCCTGCCAATAAAAGTATCCTCCCCTCCACTGAGAAGGCAGGAAGGACGACGACAGAAATGACATCCGGCACCGAGCAACCCCAGGCTGGTTCTGGGGACGGATGTCAGGCTCAAGCAGAGAAAGAGGTGGAAATGGAGGTCCTGGCGACTGGAGGAGTGAACGTACAGGAAAGGATCCCAAGGTGGGGGAATGTTCTCCCAGCCTCTTGGAGATGGAAGCAAACCAAAAGAAACCACGCCAATCAGGAAACATGGGTCACTGCTATGGGCTGACTTGTGTCCCACCCAAAATTCCTTTCTCAAAGTCCTAGCCCCCAGCGCTCCAGAATATGGCCATATCTGGAGATATTTGTGCCCATCTTTTAATGCCACAGGGTCTTTAAAGAGGTAACTAAATTAAAATGAAGTTATTCACATGTCCCTAAACCAATGTGGCTGGTGTCTTTATAAGAAGAGGAGATTTGTACATAGACACGCACAGAAGGGAGAAGGTGTGGGGAGAAGACAAGCATCTATGAGCCAAGGAGAGAGGTCTGGCCATCCGAAGGAATGAATCATGCTAACACCTTGATCTCAGTCTTCAAGACTCCAGAATATTTCTGTTGCTTGAGCCACCCAGGCCCTGGCACTTGTTATGACAGCCGGAGCCAACGAATCCAGTCATTTCTTTGGAGGAGACTCAAGAGGCAGGGGACCTCTGAACAGGTCACAGAGCCACCAAAGAACAAGAGGCTCAGATAACAGGGGGACAAAGTGTCCGAGACCGGGCTTTGCATTTATAAAACCTGGTTTCAGCGACAGCCAACCCCCTCGCCAATAAAGGACACCATCCCCAACCAGCCCTACCCAGAACCATCCACCAGCCCACACCCACTGGAGGTGTGTGCCTGAGCTCACCTCCCACTTGTCACCTGCTCCACGGCTGCCACTTGTTCTCCCCACCACCACCATGAGCCCCACGGGGATGACTGCAATGATTCTTAACTGGCCTCCTGCTCCCACTCTCGCCCAGCAGCATACCCTGCCCCTGCCTATGCCCCGAGCAACACTTGGAATGAGCCTTTTGGGACCTACAACCCTCCATGGCTCTCATCCTGCTGAGAACAAACCCTGCATCCTTCCCCTGATCTAAAAGACAACATGTGATCTGAGCTTCGCCTGTCACGTGTGCCCTCTCTCAGCCATCCTGGCATGCGGCCGCCTTCTCTACTCCTTGAGCATTATCATGTTCCCATCTCACGGCTTTTGTACTTCCTGTCCTGTCTGCACAGGAGGGAGCTGCCCACTGAAACCCACCTGGCTTGACCATCTTATGCCATCTGTCTTCCTCCTCGTCTGATACAAGGCACTCATGCCTTGAATACTCCGGATGTTCACATGCTCGGAGGCTGTCCATTCTACCGACACCACAGGGTCCCAGGGCGCTAGCAACTGCTGAATAATTGCTGTTGTACATGTCCCCTGATTTGCCCCTGCAGGCCACTGTGAGCCGGGGATCTGCCTGGCTCCCTCCCTGGCTGGACTCAGGTCTCTGCTCAGAAGCCCTTCCTCAAACCTCAGAAGACCATCCTCAGAGCTCACCCTCTGCTTTTCATTGCTCTCCTCCACTATGTAGCTTTCCTTCAGAGCATATCTCGCTGTCTGCGGGCAGTTTATTTATTATCTGTCACTTCCTCCTGGAAACAAGCTTTGAGGGCAGGGGTCTGAATGGCCAGGTCAGCGCCGAGCCCAGAGTTGCCATCCTACAGTGAGTGGGTTTCCCAAGGGCACGTGGACATTCACTCACTCACCTAGAGACTGAAACAACCTCTGGTCAAAGTCCCCTCTGTACAAACCCTAATGGACTTGAAGCTCTGGCCACAGCAGAACTTATAAAACTCTAGGCGCCAAATGTAATGGGTTGTTCAATGTGTGATTAATCGGGATTTTCTGGCAGATGCTGGGGGTGAGTCTGATTGCTGGCCCACATGCACTGGGCCCCCAGATCCGACCTCGCCAAGAACATGCCTCACCGTAGCCAGACTTCCCAGCCAGCCGTGAACATGCCCCCAGCCCTCCCACCATGACCCCTGATTTCTGAGCCCTGGCCACAGCTCACTGAGCAACTCCCACATGCTCCCCGGGTGCTAAGGCCTGGACACGTGAGTTGCCCAGAACCTGTGTCACAACACAAGAGGTGTTGTTTCCCTATATTTTTAGATGAAGAAGCTAAGCCTTCGAGAGAGGGAGTCAAGCACCCAAGGTCACAAAGCTCATAAGTGTCCTTGAATCCTGCCACCAGACTCTGAACCCCCATGCTGTGTCCAGTGCTCTCCCACCTCTGACCAGTGGGCCCTAACTGCAGGAACTTTCCATCTGCTCTACTCCTCAGCCACAGTGGGCACCCAGGCATCTTCCAGTGTTTGTGGGTCTCTGGTCTCCCCATCTGTACCCGGCTTCTTGACCTCACGACCCTGGCCTACTGTGTCCATGCCATCAGCCTCCAGCAAAGGCTCTGTCTTTGGGGAGGGGGGAAGGGAGTAGGTTTGCAAATCTCTGTTCACTCAGACCCATGGCCCTGTTGTTGTCAGGGAAGGGGTGCTGATCTCGTCACAAGTCTTGACCCATGTCACTGAACAGCCCAAAAAAATCACATGACTCCAGTAGGACCATCAGCTTCCTGTGGGCAAAGGATTTTGTCTGCCTCATTTCCTGTCTCATCCCAAGCCCCCAGAAAAACACCTGTAAACATTGCAGCACTGACAGCACGTGGCCGATGGTCAGTCAACAAGAATGGCTCATGCCTGTCTCCTTCCCTCTACTGTGAGTTTCTCACAGAACAGACCAAGCTGGTTCCTCTTTGTATCTCCGAACTCTAGCATTTGTTCCTTATTCATTCAACAAATATGTATGATATGCACCATTTCAGGCATAAAATATACAGCAAGAAAATAAAAAAGGCCCCAATCCCCCTGCCTTCAAGTTTTCCTGGAGGAGTCCCGTGTGCCTGGAACAATCCCAGGCCCTGGCAACCTGCCTGGAAATGAGGCGAAGAGGTCCCAGCTCTCAGGAGCTTCGTGACAGAGGGATAAAAGACAATAAGCATGCAACCAGATACCTAAACGAAACCATCAGTGACTGGGAGAACAGCTATCCCAGCGTCCAGCAGGGCTCAGTTGGTGTGCAAAAAGGAGAGGTAGGGGGTGGCTGCTCGAACACTCGGCAAAGAGGAAGGTCACAGCTCGAAAGCCAGCTGTGCCATTCACCAGCTGAGTGGCCTTGTGTGGTCTCGTTGGATCTCCAGGACCAAGTCGCTTTGCTACTGCCCTTACGGTGTGGGGTGGCTAAGCTAAGCAAGGAAGATGAGCACGGGAGGGAGGCAGAGAGACAGGAAACAGGCAAGCCGGTCCCTATGCCAGGTGAAGGGGAAGCCAAGCTGACAGTGGTTACTTATGACCCATACTCACATCCCCTCCTGGGGCTGACACCAGTCAAAGGCAACAGCTCTTCAATACCCAGCCCCACCCTAGGCTTCATGAAACACCGGGGACTGCTCTTGCAGGAATTTTTCCTCCAACATTCAGATGCCAATGAACATTAATGTTTGGCTGAAAAAGTCCAGCCAAGCCCTTCCTGTCCCAGATTCAACTGGGATTAAGCAACCCAGTGTCTCCCTGGATCGGCCGAGTGTACACAGAGCCCACTCCACGCTCATCAAATGCAGAACAACTCAAGGAGCAGAGAAGACCTTGCCTGGGGGATCAGTCTTCAGATCAGATCAACTCTGTATCTGCTCACTCATTCACACAACAAATATTTATCCAACCTCAAGGTAACAGCCATTGTTGGACTAGAGTACAAAAATGGCACAAGTCGCCATGTTTCTACAGGGGTCAGTTACTGTCCTAGAAAGTCCTTATGGATCCTTTACTATCACCGCTTCCCCATCTGCCTATATCCCTTCATCTGCTGAATTTCATCCCTCAAGGCTAAGTTCAGGCACATCTTTGGCCACCCCTCCTAGTCTAGATGCTCTTCTGCTATGCTCCCACATGACCCCACTCTGAGATCAGCTCTGTCCTGGGCTTGGCCCTGCTGTGTGGTAACCACCACTGCTGGCTCTCCAGTCTCCCCAGACTGTGACCTTCTTGAGGTCTTGAACTGTAGTTGAAATTGGTAAATATGTGCTGAATGGGTATATCCAACCCATGTTCTCCACCACAGATTCAAAAAAGCTTTATGTCTGAAAAATTGGTCCATAATATATAGAAAGGAGCCCCTACTATCTGTCCTGAAGATATCCAGCCAAAATGCTTCTAAAGGCAATGTATATAAAATACCCCAGAGCACTGAGCAGTAACTGAGTAAACAGTTCTGTTACAGTATCATTGCTGTTATCTTCTTGATGATGTTAATAATGATTATGAGAGAAGATATTTAAATTTGGCTGGAGGAAAGGACTGGAGGTCAGAAGACCATGACTTCCAACCATGACTTTCAAACTGGTGTTGTGACCTTGGAAAAATCCTGCTGATTCCAGCAGCATCATCACCTGTAAATTGGGAGTAGAAGTACTTTCCTAGTCCCTCTGAATTTGTGACAGATGACACAGTCTAAGCCTGTAACCCTCATCCTACCCCCCTTCTGGGCCCAAACACTGATTTAACTCCATTTTGAGCCAGGTCAAGAGGAGGTTCCAAATCTCAGGGTCTGCAAAGCCATCCACAGTGACATCCTGTTCCTTTCCTAGTCTGTGCTGTCCAAACCCTTGTGTTCCTACCATGCATTTCCCGAGGCACATGGCTAAGGACAGTCCTACCTGAAAGCAAGCCAGAAAAAGTCACCGCCAAAGAAATGCTTGAATAGTTGTTGGACGCCCTTTGAAGAGCCCCAAACTGGGTCACGATAAAGAGCTACACTTGTGACCCAGCCAGCCAGCACGATGCACACAGCATAGTCAAGGCTGTCACCTGCTGGAGAACAATGACCAGAACCTTTGGGGACACCATGGCCAACTACAGAGCAAGTAGTGATAATGACACCCATCATTCTGCAACCCACATTTTCTGGGACATTCAGAACAATACTCCCAGAGCCTGGTTTTAGCCCACTCTGCCCTTCCCAACCCCCAGAAACTTGGGGCACAGATGAAGGGTCTGAGACATTTAGGGACATCTGGGAGTTATTTTGGTGGATACCAGTAAAGACATCATGGTTCTATTGGGGGAATCCATTGATCCACATGACCCTCTGGACCTCTCTGGCCAGGCCCTCAGAGGAGCTCTAAAGCTGGGCCAGAAGAAGAAGGGAAAATGGAGAAGAAACAAGAGAGCTTTGGAGGTTCAGGGTCTCCATAGTAAACTAGAGACTAAGCTGACCTCCTCTCTCCCCCTGAACTTGGAACTAAACCTCTCTTAAGAACCTAAATGACCTCTCTACAGACCATCCTGCAGGGGCATGATGTAACCTCTTCCAGGAAGCCCTCCCTGACCTGGTTGCATAAGTCTGGCCAGTTTTGGCACTGGCCATTGGAGCTCCCCATACCATCTGTGCTTATCACTGCACTCACGCCACAGAATACTAATTGCCTGTTTGCATGTGAACTCTAGGGCATAAGAATAAAGATACAGTGATTAAGACACGGAGTCAAGCTGGAAAAATGGCCTGGGGCATATCAGGCAGTTGAAGAGCCATGCACAAGTGAAAAACAGAAGTTGTAAGTGGAACTCTACTTATTGAAAGGTGAGACCATCCCCCCTCATGCTCCCGCATACCCTCAGCTTCCAGAAGAGTGGCAGCCAGGCTTGCATGTCCCGCACTAAAGTCTGGGGGGGAGGTGGTTTTACTGGAGGATCAAGCTCAGAAACCAGCCTAGGATAAAAGACCCACAGGTTCTGCATTTGTAGGTTTGACAAGGAAAAACCCTGGCCCTTGCTCAGTTGTCCCACCATGATTCCCACTGGTCATCCCAGTCCTCCCTTCAGTTTGTTAGAGCCTGGTTCTTGAAGATGGACGGGCACTCAGTGTGTAGCAGACATCTGAGGAAGTCTTCCCACAAGAAAGACAGAGACGGGGACGTTTGCGTGGCTCAGTCAGTTGAGTGTCATTTCAAGGTCCTGGGATAGAGCCCCAGATCAGGCTCTCTGCTCAGCAAGGAGTCTGCTTCTCCCTGTCCCTCTGTCAGCCACCTCCCCCACTGTGCTTTCTCTCTCACACTCTCTCTCTGTCTCAAGTAAATAAATAAAATCTTAAAAAAAAAAGTCAGAGACAAAACCAACACCAAGAAGAAACTCACAGAGAGAAGAGCAACTCAGGGAACAGAAGAAAACATTGGAAAGCCTACAAAACTTCAAAGGCAAAAGAGAACAGATTGTCCCCATGGAATAAGAACAAGATGCTTGAAAGAGATACTCTGAAAACAGAAAAGGCACTTGGAAATTAAAGTTATAGTAATTGAGTATATATGCATATATATTCAACAGAAGAAAATATAGAGAAAATAGAAAGGAGAAAATTATCAAAGAAAGAAGATTTTCCCCAAATTGAAGAACAATATTTTCCAGATTTAGAGGGCTTATCCAGTACCTAGAACAGTGGGGGAAAAAAAAGTGCCCCATAGAAAACTGACAGAGGCGTTAGGTAACACTACAAGGGTAATCATACTGTCATATATAAATGTATCAGATCAACAGGTTGCACACCTCAAAGTCACACAATGCCATAGTCAATTACATTTCAATGCAAAAATAAATAAAAATTAAAAGTGCCACATAAAGGCCTTCATCATGAAATTTCAGAACAAAAGGGTTAAAAAGAAAATCCTTAAAACATCCCAATTGGGAATCAGAAATGCATGGGATTTCAAACTGGAAGCTACAAGATAATGGGCAAAGCCTTCACATTTCTGATGGGAATGATTTTTATCCTAGATCCTACATCCAGTCAAACCATCAAAAATACGTGAGGATAGATGACAGTTTCCGACATGCACATTGCGGTCCCTTCCTTGCCCTCCCCGGGCTCTCCTCTCCTCCTTAACGGGCTGAACCAGCTGCTTTCTGCCATCCATGCTCAATGGGGGCCCGATCACCCCCACATGGGCAAAAGTTGGTTCTTAGGTGGCATGAAAAAATCATTACTGTAAAGCACAGCAATACATACTATACATAAATCAATATATAGTCTATCTGGGATATGAAAATTATAGGGGCAAAATATGTCCTCTTGGAAGATGAAAATAGAAAAGAGGTTGAGAAATATTGGTTAGTCAATGGAAGGCACTGGCAAGAGACTGAGGACCGAAGCTGTTGGAGAGGAATGCCTCTCTCCTCTCTGAGGCCACATCCTCAGCAGTGGCCACATCTCTGCCTTAAATCCAGCAACTTCCAGCTTAGGCTGGTGTGACCCCGCCCCCGTGCTCCAGTTACACCAAAGTCCATCCATCACTTCAGACTGGGGATGACAGCCGCATCCTACTGTTGCTAAACCTTGGAGGCGGGGGTGAGGGGCTCCCCTTCCTGTCTGGCTTCTTAGTTCTTCCATCCCACAAAACCATTCCCTTGACTCAGTCCCCTCTGTTGACTACAGAAAGGAAACACGGCAGCCCCCTTTGGCCTCATAAGCTATGTATTTTACATGGCTGTGAAAAGCATTGTTGTACTTGAATTAAAAGATTTAAAACTTCCAAAAGGAATAGTAGTTCATTTTTTTAATGGTTATTTTATTTTATTTTATTTGCAACTCTTATTTTTTTTTATATTTTGTTCATTCTTTTTTTTAATCATTTTTTAAATTTATTTTCAGCATAACAGTATTCATTGTTTTTGTACCACACCCAGTGCTCCATGCAATCCATACCCTCTCTAATACCCACCACCTGGTTCCCCCAACCTCCCACCCCCCCTTTCAAACCCTTCAGATTGTTTTTCAGAGTCCATAGTCTCTCATTGTTCACCTCCCCTTCCAATTTTCCCCAATTCCCTTCTCCTAACTCCCCATGTCCTCAATGCTATTTGTTATGTCCCACAAATAAGTGAAACCATATGATAATTGACTCTCTCTGCTTGACTTATTTCACTCAGCATAATCTCTTCCAGTCCAATCCATGTTGCTACAAAAGTTGGGTATTCATCCTTTCTGATGGAGGCATAATACTCCATAGTGTATATGGACCACATCTTCCTTATCCATTTGTCCATTGAAGGGCATCTTGGTTCTTTCCACAGTTTGGCAACCGTGGCCATTGCTGCTATAAACATTGGGGTACAGGTGGCCCTTCTTTTCACTACATCTGTATCTTTGGGGTAAATACCCAGTAGTGCAATGGCAGGGTCATAGGGAAGTTCTATTTTTAATTTCTTGAGGAATCTCCACACTGTTCTCCAAAGAGGCTGCACCAACTTGCATTCCCACCAACAGTGGAAGAGGGTTCCCCTTTCTCCACATCCCCTCCAACACAGGTTGTTTCCTGTCTTGCTAATTTTGGCCATTCTAACTGGTGTAAGGTGATATCTCAATGTGGTTTTAATTTTAATCTCCCTGATGGCTAGTGATGATGAACATTTTTTCATGTGTCTGATAGCCATTTGTATGTCTTCATTGGAGAAGTGTCTGTTCATATCTTCTGCCCATTTTTTAATATGATTATCTGTTTTGTGTGTGTTGAGTTTGAGGAGTTTTTTATAGATCCTGGATATCAATCTTTTGTCTGTACTGTCATTTGCAAATATCTTCTCCCATTCCGTGGGTTGCCTCTTTGTTTTCTTGACTGTTTCCTTTGCTGTGCAGAAGCTTTTGATTTTTATGAAGTCCCAAAAGTTTATTTTGGCTTTTGTTTCCTTTGCCTTTGGAGACATATCTTGAAAGAAGTTGCTGTGGCTGATATCGAAGAGATTACTGCCTGATCCCCAAACCAGGCAAAGACCCTACCAAAAAGGAGAATTTCAGACCAATATCACTGATGAATATGGATGCTAAGATTCTCAACAAGATCCTAGCAAACAGGATCCAACAGCACATTAAAAAGATTGTCCACCATGACCAAGTGGGATTCATTCCTGGGCTACAAGGATGGTTCAACATTCGCAAATCAATCAATGTGATAGAACAAATTAATAAGAGAAGCGAGAAGAACCACATGGTCCTCTCAAGTGATGCAGAAAAAGCATTTGACAAAATCCAGCATCCATTCCTGATTAAAACGCTTCAAAGTATAGGGATAGAGGGAACATTCCTGAACTTCATAAAATCTATCTATGAAAGACCCACAGCAAATATCATGCTCAATGGGAAAAAGCTTGCAGCCTTCCCATTGAGATCAGGAACACGACAAGGATGCCCACTCTCACCACTCTTGTTCAACATAGTATTAGAAGTCCTAGCAACAGCAATCAGACAACAAAGAGAAATAAAAGATATCCAAATTGGCAATGAAGAAGTCAAACTCTCTCTCTTCGCAGATGACATGATTCTTTATATGGAAAACCCAAAAAACTCCACCCCCAAACTACTAGAACTCATACAGCAATTCAGTAACGTGGCAGGATACAAAGTCAATGTACAGAAATCAGTGGCTTTCTTATACACTAACAATGAAAATAAAGAAAGGGAAATTAGAGAATCGATTCCATTTACTATAGCACCAAGAACCATAAGATACCTGGGAATAAACCTAACCAAAGAGGTAAAGGATCTGTACACGAGGAACTACAGAACACTCATGAAAGAAATTGAAGAAGACACAAAAAGATGGAAGACCATTCCATGCTCTTGGATCAGAAGAATAAACATTGTTAAAATGTCTATACTGCCTAGAGTAATCTATACTTTTAATGCCATTCCAATCAAAATTCCACCGGTATTCTTCAAAGAGCTGGAGCAAATAATCCAAAAATTTGTATGGAACCAGAATAGACCCCGAATCGCTAAGGAAATGTTGAAAAACAAAAATAAAACTGGGGACATCACGTTACCTGATTTCAAGCTTTACTACAAAGCTGTGATCACCAAGACAGCATGGTACTGGCATAAAAACAGACACATAGACCAGTGGAACAGAGTAGAGAGCCCAGATATGGACCCTCAACTCTATGGTCAGTTAATCTTCGACAAAACAGGAAAAAATATACAGTGGAAAAAAGACAGTCTCTTCAATAAATGGTGCTGGGAAAACTGGGCAGCTATATGTAGAAGAATGAACCTTGACCATTCTCTTACACCGTACACAAAGATAAACTCAAAATGGATAAAAGACCTCAATGTGAGACAGGAATCCAGTAGTTCATTTTTTAAAATAAAATGAATAATAGCTCTCCCAAGACAAAAAGGGTGGGAGGCGGGGGAGAGAAGACGAAGAACAAGCCGTGTTTTCAGGGATGAGCCCAGAAACCATGAGGTACTTCCCCAGCTGTTGGGGAGCTCAACACAGGGTCTACAGAACACACAGCACGTCCTAACGGAAGCATCCTGGATGAGATGAGAGGGTGCAGGTGGACCAGAGGGACTGGCAATATAGGCCAGTGACTGTGGGGCACCAATGTACCCCTCACAGACCAGGGGGAATGACCAAAAGACTTTCCATTCAATCAGCCCAGCGTCCCCATAGATGCACGGGGAGAGTCCCACCCAGGACGTCTTCTCCCACTTCTGGGTCTTCCCCCATGGATGAGCCAAAGTCGTTAAAAGAATTTGAAGAGTTTGTATTTTTATTTTTGTTTAAATCAATGAAAAGATGGGTCCCCTCTCCTTTTCACGCATCAGGAAAGCACAAAGTTCCCCAGGACAAGTTAAGCTTACCCTTCATTGCTGAACCCATACCCTACACTAGGGATTTTTTTTTTTAAAGCACAAAATATCCCTCCAAAATCTTTTTTTTTTAAAGATTTTATTTATTTATTTGACAGAGAGAGATCAGAAGTAGGCAGAGAGGCAGAGAGAGAGAGAGAGAGGAGGAAGATGGCTCCCTGCCAAACAGAGAGCCTGATGCGGGACTTGATCCCAGGATCCTGAGATCATGACCTGAGCCAAAGGCAGAGGCTTAACCCACTGAGCCACCCAGGCACCTTCTATTCTTATTTCTACAGTCAGTGAGGAGATTCACATGGGCTCTATTCTTTCCCAGCTTCTGCTACCCAATGTGGTAATAGTGGACATCAAGTGAAAAGCAAGTACAAGGCAGTCAGCTGTGTGTTCCACCAAGCCCAAGGGCTCACCTTCCTGTTCACGAAAGCTAGGAAGGAAGAAAGAAAAAGAACCAGAGGAGCAAGGGAAGGAATGACACAGACATAGGTGGTCTTGGGAACAGACCTGGTGACTGTGATCATTTTTCTCTTCTTTCTTTTTATTTGTATTCATTTATTTGCTTATTTTTGTTTTCTAACATGGTGCAGCATAGAGAGAAAAAACTAGAGTTTTCCTTGTTTTGTTTAATGTCAGAAACTAAAGTGGGCATGGAAGTAGCAAGGAAGACACAAAGGAAACACACGGAAATGTTAACACTGCAGCTCATTGGTGAGCCTGAGGGCAGTCATTCTTATTTTTCTCATTTATCTTTCCACCCTTTTTACTAGGACCATTCTTGGCCTTTGTAATAACAACAAAAATCCCTGTACACAAAACAAAAACAACAATAAAGATTTTGTCTTGTGTCTGAAAAAGAAAAAGACTATAACTACTTTAAACTATAAACAGTGTTTGGGGTTTTTATTCTGAATGATAAGATTTGGGGCACATTTTTCCTTTTTGCTTATCTCTGATTTGCAAAAAATGTCAACAAAGAAAAGATATCACTTGCGTAAGAAGGAGTATCAAGGCAGTTATGTGTCATGCCTTCCCTCAGCAAATGCTATCACCTCCAGGATACGCCATAAGGGTCCCCAAACTGTAGTAGGGACAAAGACACCACAAAGACTGCTTCAGTCCCTTTCTCTCCTCTCTTTCCTTGTCTCAGGGAGAAAGGAACAATAGCATGATTTCCAAAGAGGACCTCAGCTTTGCTCGAGCTTGGGTTTGGAATCTCACTACAGAGAATTTTCTTCCATAAGTTTCTTAAGCTCAAATCAACACATTTATTTTTCCAAGAGGTTATAGGTCTTTGAGGGAAGGAAGTATTTCCTAGTCATTTTTATATCGCTCCCAGTGTCTATTAAATTACCTAAACAGGGGGTCGGTGCTTTATCATTCACTCAACAAACTTTTATTGGGGGATCCATGGAGCACCATCAACTCAGTGGGGTCCCAAGAGACAGACTAGGGCATGGGCTTTGCCCAGCAGGTCCCCCACTTCTCCCATATGTGTGGAGGACAAAGTGTCCATACTAGTTACACCCCAAATTGACAAGGATTAGGCTGCTCCAGACTCAGCAGGGTCAGATGTTGAAATGTTTAATGTTGCAGGGCACTGGGCGTTTGGGAAGCTAAATCCATTCACGTGTTTATGAGGTCCTGAGAATCCCTGGATTCACGGCTATCTGTTTGTTCTGCTGACTTGCTTCAACCTAACTCCAGATTCCAAAGCCAGGGGCTCAGCCCCACTCTGTACAGAACTCTCCTCATCCACTCTCCCCTTGGTTGTGGGGTCACCCATTGTCAACTAATCAGATGGATTGGAATATCCTCCTTCACCTGACAGGATACTGGGCTCTGTCCCTCAGGGAAGGCTGATGGGATTCTAGTAGAACAAACAAAAAGTTCCAATAGCACATTTGTTGATATGAGGGAGTCTGATCAAAATCCTCAATAAAGTTCCTCAGAATCACATTACTCCTGCCATGAGCAATGTGAAAACCCCAGGACAATGTTCCTGAGGAGCAGAGTGCCTCTTTCGTGGGTCATCTCATCATCCACCGTTCAACACCTAGACTGCCTACCATTGGCCAAGTCCTACCGGCTCTAGGGACACACAGAAGAGGAGCTATGGTCTGGTGGGAAGAGGGAAGTGCAAGCAATCCTGTAATAAGAAAACCCATAGAAAGCAAGGTGTGTGGACCTGGAGGCCGGGGAAGTGGAAGACATCGGGCAGTGGAGTCCATGTATGTCAGAGATAAGGACAGGTGGGAGACTGACGACTGGGGAGACCATGGGGGCTGGAAAGAGGAATAAAGAAGTGAGGCTTAGCAGGAGTCGGGAGCCAGATCGAGATGAATCCTGTATACCACAAGAAAGAGATTGTGCCAGGTCCCATGAGGGCTGGAGTCACGGAAGAACACTGAACAAGGGAGTGACACATCTAAAGTGGGAGAGAAAGTCAAGGAAAAAGTCAAGAAAAAGTAGTCTTAGAATGGTCTAAAAAAAAGAAGTTAAAAATTCCTAAGCATCAGACTTGGAAAATTAGAGGTGATTTGGGTCATTCTGGCATCTGCTGGGGAGGACAGAGCATCTGGAGAGGGGACAGACACTGGCAGGGAGAAAGGTAAAGGGAAAGTTTACTACCAAAGGCCAGGTGAACAGGGGCCAGGGATGAGCCAGGGCTGGGGAAGCAGTGACAAAGGAGGGGAGTAGATGGGAAATTGAGAGGACAGAATTGACAAGATTTGGTAACCGATTGCAAGGGAGGAGGGACAAGCTACAGTCAGAATGGAGAAGTGAGCCCTGGATCTGGCCATGCAGAGATCACCGGGATGCTTGACAAGACTAGTTTCTAGGCAATGGTGGGAACAAAGGAGAGTTTGGGTCAGTTCAAAAGAGAAGGAGAGGACAGGAGGTGCAGACAGTTGTTTCCAGTTTCATGGGGAGACAGAGACAGTGGGCAGCAGCTGAAGGATCCTGTTGGTCAGAGGAGGAGCTTTTATTTCAGGCTGGGGGTGTTCTAGCACACTTGTATGCTGAAAGGAAGAAATCAGAAGAGGAAGGGAACCTAAGGGTGTAGGAACGAGGAGACCCCGGCGGGGTGAGGGCTGGTAGGACTGGTCCAGAAAGAACATGGAGGGGTCATCCATTGCCATAGGAGGGGAGGCAGGGAGGTAATGTGTCAACAGAGGCTGGTAAGTGCATCTTCCCTGCTTGACTTACTTCACTTAGCACAATCCCCTCTAGTTCCATCCATGTTGATAGGTGGAACATAAGGAATAACACGGAGGACCACAGGGAAAGGAAGGGAAATTGGAAGGGGGGGAACCAGAGAGGGAGATGAACCATGAGAGACCATGGACTCCAGGAAACAAACTGAGGGTTTCAGAAAGGAGCGGGTAATGGGGTGATGGGTATTAAGGAGGGCACGTGTTGTGATGAGCACTGGGTGTTACACGTAACTAATGAATCATTGAACACTGCATCAAAAACTAATGATGGAAAAGCCCCAGGTCTTTGTACATGCTGTTCCCTCTGCCCAGAAAACCCTTCCTCCTTTCTTCACCTGGACATCCCCAACTCATTCTTCAGAACCAAGCTCAGGGTGCTGTCCCTCCTCTGGGAAGCCTTCTGGCTCCCACCCAGGCCATGCTGGGTGCTTCCCCAGCTAACTGAACATAACTTTCAGTGGCTAACTGAACATAATTTTAAAAAGAGCATCTTTTCTGTTGGTTTATATTTTCTCAATGAAATAGAAAGCTCAATGGGGGAGCTGAGGATGAGAATGGGGAGGAAGTTTGGGGAGACTTGGAGGGCAGGCAAAGGAGTGTTATTGCCCTCTGAAAGAAAATGGTAATCCAGGTGCCCTCAGCCCCCCAGGAGATCATGCAGGGGTGACCAAATGACCAAAGGAGAGGGCAAATGTGAGCCCTGGGAGAGGTGAAAAGCCCCAATGGGACTAAACCCTCCCTCCCCACCAGAAGCATAGAGAGCATCAACCACTCTGGGTTGGGTACAGAGAGCTTCTGCGGAAATGGGGCCTTCAAGCCCAAGCCTGGTTTTTATTTGGGTGAAGGGAGGGAGTGTGTCAATAATTGGGGCACCATGGAAAACATTAGGAATGAAGCCAGTAGTTACAAAAAGGCCATTGAGAAGTTACTTTCCAGTTCATAAAAGTGGACATTTTCCTTCACAGTTTTGCAAACAAAGCCAATATCGTTTTGTGTAATTGGTGATACCAGTGAACAAATGATAGTTATCACAGAGGTGGGTCCTGGGTCACCTTGGATCATCCAACATCCTTTTCCCTCCTCAAGGTGACTGTGACTAAGAGCTTGTTCCCGAAATAAACCACAGAACTCTGATGGCTCCTTTCCCAGGAAGACCAAGGTGTGGTTCCTTCACTGTTCCTGGAAGACAGACTGCCATTGAGGTGCCCGCCGCCCCGCCCTGACACACACACACACACACACACACACACACACACACACACCAGGGCACCAACAGTCCCTGCAGAGAAAGAACTCATCCAGACCCAGGAGCCCAGCTCACTGACCTCGTCCCTCCCTGGAAGGCAAGTGGGGTGTTTTCAGCCACAGAAATGTATGCATCCATGAGTCACAGGACAGGTGATCTTACATCACTCCCTTGGGCATCAAGGCGGGGTTCACTTTCTCATCCACTTCTGATTTTACATGCCCAACCCCTGACCTCTGCCTCCACTTTGGCAGAGGCCTTTTCAGTGCCTAAATCTCATTTGTGGAGCTCATGGGTGGCCTCAGCCAGTTGAGGGTCTGACTCTTGGTTTCAGCACAGGTCATGATCTCGGGGTCATGGGATAGAGCCCTGCACTGGGCTCCACGCTCACCATGGAATCTGCTGGTGATTCTTTCTCCCTCCCCACTCTCTCTCCCTCTCTATATCTCTCTAAAACAAATAAATCTTTAAATAACTCTCCTTTGTCTCCACTACCCTTGCTCCGGCCACACACTCATGTCTCTGCTGTGGATGCCATGTGCATGACACAGCCTCTCCCTGGCCAAGCCCTGGCAGAAAAGACACACACATCATCCCAGGAGAAGCAATCATTCCTTCCCAGGCTGCAGGATGGGCACCAGATTCCCGGTTTCATCAGCAACACACAAGTGTCCTCTTCACTGCCTGGCTAGTTGATCAGAGCCAAGAAGAGCGTTAGCCGTGGTTCACCATCTTGTGAGAGGCTTTAGAAAGAAGAATGGCCATCAGCTGATTGCTCCCAATACTTGGACCAGGCTCCGGGGCGGCTGCCGGGTGAGATGCAGAAAGTGACCGAATGTGGTAGAGGACTCCAAGGAGTTAGGAGGAGTCAGAATGTACAAGTCTGTCCTCCGGACCTTGGGAACACTGGGGCTCAGGCATCAGTGGATTTGAATTTGAACCCTGACTGCACCAAGATGATTTTGAGCAATGACTTAACTCAGTTGGACACCCGGGTCCTGGCCTCCCAGATGGACCTGCCAGCCTTTCTCTCCTCCTCCCCACTCAGGGCGCTTGTGGGGATCCCATTTCTAAGGCAAAGCAAGACGCAGACACCAGGGAGCAAGGCTTGGTAAATGTCGCGTCCATCCCTGGTGAGGTTTATATTTATGGGACTCCGAACGTCGCTGATGGAATTCCAGGCCCTGCCGAGGTGGAAATGGGTCTGATATAAACGAAGGCATCCCCTTGGAATGTAGGAAAGAAATGAGACCATGCAAAGAACAGCTCTCCAGACCCATCGGGGATCTGCCAGCAGGCCAACACGGCCCTAAGGACCTGCGCAGGGCCTCTCTCAGGACCCCAACCTCATCCCACCTCCCATGCACTAACTGGCTGAACTCTCCTAAAGGTCAGTGCTCTTTCTACCTCCAGGTCTTTGTACATGCTGTTCCCTCTGCCCAGAGAGCCCTTCCTCCTCTTCTTCACCTGGACATCCTCAACTCTTTCTTCAGAACTAAGCTGAGGGGGCTGTCCCTCCTCCAGGAGGCCTTCTGGCTCCCACCCAGGCCATGCTGGGTGTTTCCCTGGGCACACAGGACTATCTGCTTGCTTGTCCATCTTCCATTGGACCAGGAGCCCTGGAGCCAGGGACTCGAGTTCATGAACGTATTAACATTCCCGGCATCTGGCACATCGAAGGCTCAAAAAGTATTTACTGAGCACCTGCTACATGCCTGACGCTTGGATACTGCAGTTAACAAATAGTAGGACTCCCTGCCATCACGAAGCCAGGAGACAGACATTAAAAAGTAATGCAATAGGGGTGCCTGGGTGGCTCAGTTGGTGGAGCACCCAACTCTTTGATTTTGACTCGGGTCATGATCTCAGGGTGGTGGGAGCAAGCCCTACATGGGGCTCCACGCTGGGTGTGGGGCCTGCCTAGGATCCTCTCTCTCCTTCTCCCTCTGTCGCACCCTCTCTCCCTCAAAAAAAAAAAAAAAGTACTCAAGTAAGTATAAGCCAAGTCGTACAAAGTGCCAAGAAGGAAAACTAAAGCAGGTTAGTAAGGACCGGGTGGGGGGTTGTGCTGGGCAGGGACAACCGGTATTTCATGCAGGGCGTGAAGGAGGGTGTGGTTGCAGGCTGAGCTTTTGAGCAGAGCGATAGGCCATATGAATATTTGCAGCAAACAGTCTGCCCAGATTTAAATTCCAGCTTTCTCTCATCATCCGTGCGATTTTAATAACATCTCCTAACTTCTTTATGCCTCAGTTTCCTCATCTGTAAAATGGGAATACTAATAAATGCCTACTTCATAGATTTGTTGAGAGGTTTGATCTTTTTTGTTGTTGTAAAATACACATAAATTCATTTGCCGTCTTAACCATTTTCAAGTGCACTGTTCAGGGGCATTAAGGACATTCGCATTGTTGTGCAAAACATCACCACCATCCATCTCCAGAACGCCTTTCCTGTTCCCAAACTGGAGTTCTGCACCCATTGAACAATGACTCCCCTGTCCCCTGGGCCCTGGCAGCCACCATCTGACCTGTGTCTATGGATTCCACCAAGTGCTTCATTCACAGAAGTGGAATCTTACATTATTTGTTTTTTTGTGGCTGGCTTATTTCACTTAACATCGTGTTCTCAAGATACGTTCATGTTGGAGCCTATGCCGGAATTTCCTTCCTTTTTAAGGCTGAATAATATTCTATTGTATGTATACATCCACACACATCCCAGGAGAAACAATAATTCCTCCCCAGACTGCTATAAACATTTTGTTTATCCGTTCATCCATCAGTGGACACTGGGGATGTTTCTACCCTTTGGCCATGTGGGTAATGTTGCTATGAACACAGGTGTACAAATATGGCTTCAAGACTCTGCTTCCAGTTCTTTTGGAAGTATACCCAGAAGTAGAATTACTGGATCATATAGGAATTCTATTTTTTACTTTTTGAGAAATTGCTGTACTATTTTGAATAGTGACTGCATCATTTTATATTCCCTCCAACAGTGTATGATTCCAGGCTCTCCACATTCTTGCTGATACTTATTTCCTTCCTTCTTTCCTTCATTCCTTCCTTCCTTCCTCCCTTCCTTCCTCCCTCCCTCCCTTCCTTCCTTCCTTCCCTTCTTTCTGTTCATAGTAGCCATGCTGATGGCCATGTGTTGATAGGTTTGGTGACTTCATACCTCGTCTCTAGGAAGTGCTCCAGAAATGTTAGCTGAAATTCCCCGGGTTTTGACTATCTTCTGTGACTCTCCCTCCAGCAATTGGAATTAGGTGCATCCAAATGACACGCCGTTCCTTGAGCCGAGGCTCAGTCTTCTCCCTCTGCTTCCTACCCACATTTTCCTTCCCTTAGACTGCCCGTCCCCCATCTCTGCCTGGTCAGAGCCCTTCTCTTCACCCCAGCCCACTGCACTCCCAGCTCCCTGCTGGCTGCTTCATTCCCACCTTTAGATGTCCTTCTCTCTCTCTCTCTCTCTTTTATTTTTAAAGATTTTATTTATTTATCTGACAGAGAGAGATCACAAGTAGGCAGAGAGGCAGGCAGAGACAGAGGGGAGCAGAGAGCCAAGCAGAGAGCCTGACATGGGGCTTGATCCCAGGACCCTGAGATCATGACACAAGCCGAAGGCAGTGCCTCAACCCACTGAGCCACCCAGGCACCCCATGTCCTTCTCTCTTCATCCTCATCTTTCCTTCCACTGCATCCAGTGTGAACTTACCTCATTCAGTTAGTTGTTCTTTCGTTTATTTTTTAAAATTGTGGCAAAATATGCATAATGGAGTATCTACCATCTTAATCATTTTTAAGTGCACAGTTGAATAGTACAAAATACATTCATACTGTTGTGCCACCATACACTGTCCACCTCCAGACCTCTTTTTTTAAAATATTTCATTTGAGAGAGAGAGAGAGAGCACACACCAGGGTAGGGGCAGAGGGAGAGAGAGGGACAAGCAGATTCCCCATGGACCATGGAGTCTGATGTGGGGCTTGATCCCAGGACCCTTAGATCATGACCTGAGTCAAAGTCAGACACTTAACCGACTCAGCACCTGGGTTACCCCAGAACTTTTTATGCTGCAAAATGGTATTCTGTCACCGTGAAACACCAACTCCTCTTCCCCGCCCCCTTGTCTCAGCATGTCCCAGGCCATGGAAGGCCCAGAGATGAAAGAAGCTGTCACACTTCCACCAAGAATTTGAAGTTCTCATATTATAGTGTGTTCTCACTCTCCTCCCCAGTGTCCTCTCACCATGGCAACAAGATCCTGTAACAAACAGAGGGGAAGGGATAATTCTATCTCATCCAGGGTCCTTGTCCCTTGATGAAGCCAGACCGGAGCCCCCGTCAACTGTCCTGCACCGTATCTGGAAGATCCCAAAACACCTAAGTGGTTGTATTGGTGGAGTTGGTTTTACACCCATAGGGTTCCAGAAAGAGCAATGGTATTCTAGAGCAATCCATGGAGAAAAGGATCTGTTCATTGCTTGCCAATGACCTGGGGCAACCTGGTAAAGAACAGAGAGGGTGAAGGAGACCTGAACTGGTCCAGGCCTTCTGATTTCATTTATAAATCAAGGTTTGTTGGTTTTGTTTGGTTTTGTTTTTAATTTTATATATTTGTTGGAGAGAGAGAGAGAATGCAGGGAGGGGCAGAGGGAGAGGATGAGAGAGAATCTTGACCAGGCTCCACGCCCACGACCCTGAGATCATGACCTGAGCTGAAACCGAGAGCCACAGGCTCAACCAACTGTGCCACCCAGGAACCCCCATCACCTCTTGGTTCTTATCAGGGTAAGATAAGATATTTACTAATATTTCTCAAGGATCATGAGCAGGAATTCAAGAGCTCCAGCCTCTTAACTTGCAAGTGTCGGAACCACTCACTCCTGAGTTGCACACTCTTTGGGTAAGGACAGGGAGCTTGGGCCCAGGCTGGCCACTGGGTGTGGTGCCACCCCAGTGCCCTGTCTTCAGGGTGTATTCTCCCACCATCCCCCTTCAGCCACTAAAAGCCGGCACGTAACAGCCTGTACTGGATGAAGATGAGGCTGAGGAAAGTTCCATTTCCTCCGCTGTAGAGGGAAGCTGATAGCATGACCTCGTAGAGTTTCTGGAGCCAAACCGGAGTCCTTACATGCCCAGCTGTCGGTGCCGAACACGGCGCACATGTTCACACCATCATGAGTTTAGTATCACTAGTGCCCACTCACTATACACTAACACGTCAAGATTTTCCGGAGAGAAAATGGCCCTCCACTCGGTGTATGCCTGAAGATCTTGACCCCGATGCCTTAGGTTTCCCCTGAGGAGGAGAGAGAGAGAGAAAGGGAGAAGGGGAAGGGAAGGGAATTTGCTCTGGACACCTACTTAGTAACCTACTCCCTCTCCACCGTGTTTCTTTTACGCCTTGCGGCAACCCTGCCCGGGACGTGTCGTGTGTGATCTTCTCCCCTTCGGAGGAAAACCCCAAGCAAACCTGAAGCCCGGAAGGTTTGTCTGAGTTCACAGAGTTTGTGTGATCTGAACCCCTATCATCTTGGGGGTTGGCGAGAATCAATGAGGGGGGTTCGAATCAGCCTCTAGGAACATTTTATATCATTGGTCTTTATGTCTTCTTCCTCCTTCACCTGACAGGTGCCCGGGCCTCCACAGAACTGACACCTGCAACCCCAGCTCCTGCTTTTATGCCCTGCTGTCACGGGGAAAGTCTTTGTCAGCAGGAAAGCGACTTGGGTCTGGGAATACTTCCTCCCATCTTTTTATAAAAACCAAGGCTGTGTTATGTGCATAAGATGACATTTTATGTGATTTAATGCTCTCCACTCCCCATTGGTGAGCTGAGAGAAAATTCTTACATCTGTCTGTACCCATCCTGAGCAAAAGCATCAAAATGATCCCATCCCCTCTGCTGAGAGTTGACCTACGTTCCCCCACCCCAACCCCGCAAAAAAAAAAAAAAAAAAAAGATTTGTTGAAGCCCTGCCTCTAGTCAGTTCCTGAGAATGTGATCTTATCTGGAGATAGGGTCACTGCAGAGATAATCCGCTGAAATTGAAGATGAAGTCCTACCAGAGTAGGGTAGGCATTAAACCCAACGGGACGGTGTCTTTACAAGCAGAGTGAGACAGGGAGCGGGCAGCCAGGTGGTGACAGAGAGGGACAGACGCTGGAGTGAGGCCTCAAGAAAGCAAAGGAACGCCGAGGACAGCCAGCAAACACCAGAAGCTGGAAGAAGCAAGAAAAGATTTTTCCCTAGCACCTTGGGGAGGAGCATGGTGCTGCTGACTGCTTGATTTCAGACTCATAGCCTCTAGAACTGTGAGACAGAATACATTTCTCTTGTTTCAAGCCACCCTGTTCATAGTACTTGATGACCACAGCCCTAAGAAGCTAACACAGCCTCCATTGGTCAGCAGCCTGCCCACACAGCCACCCAGGCCAAGGCCACTGGCCACCGGCCATCTGCAGGCTCCCAGCCCTGCCTCTGGCCACCTACCCATTTCCCACCACAGCTCTGGGCTCTGCAGCAACCATCAGAGCTCTGATTGGAGGGGTACCCAGGCAAATTCCCCAGGGGTCCGTCATTCACCCAAATCCACACCAGAATCCCAGAATCACACAGTTGGGAGCGCTGTTCTTCCAACGGTGGCACCCTCTGGATCAGAATCACTGCAGACAACTGTGTGAGAGGCCCCAGCCCAGCTGACTCCAGCCATATCCGGGGCCCAGGAGCCCACATTTTTTTAAAGATTTTTTTAAAATTTTTATTTATTTGAGAGATAGAGATCATAAGTAGGCAGAGAGGCAGGCAGAGAGAGGAAGGGGAGCAGACTCCCTGCTGAGCAGAGAGCCCCATGTGGGGCTTGATCCCAGGACCCTGGGATCATGACCCAAGCCGAGGGCAGAGGCTTTAACCCACTGAGCCACCCAGGCACCCCAGGAATCCACATTTTTAACAGGCACTTTATGGCCCTTTTTGGACAGAAAAGTGTGAGGAAAAACAGGCTCAGATGTATTTTCTGGCACTGGCCATCTCCCTCCCCAGAAAGTCATGTGGCCCCAAGAACCCTACTGACGGTCAGGCAGGGAGTAGGGACATGTCCACACAGTTCCTGGAGAACACAGTAAAGGAGAAAGTAGATCAGGAACAGACGTTCCAGGACCAGGGCCCCGGGTTGAAGGAGGGTGGATCTGGGGCCTTGGGGCACAGAGTGGGATGGAGTGTAGGGCCTCATGGGGAGCCGCAGCAGCTGGGGGTCACCGCTGGGGGTGGGGGTGGCAGGAGAATTGCCCAGAGGAGCAGGAGGACCTTGCCCCCTGTCTCTCTCTGTCCTCACTGAGCCCCCATGTCCCCATCCGTAAAATGGAGGTGACAGCAGCTCCTGGGGTTTCAACTCCGCAGGGCACCTGGTGAGAAGAAGGATGGGAAACAGTAAAGGCCTCTGGCCGCCCTGACTCCCAAGGTGACAGGGAGATGGCACCAGTGTTCCTGTCTGTGCCCACGCACAACAAGAGATCTGGAGAAACTGGGGTCCCCGGGCCACCCAGCCAGGGGTCAGGGCCCAGACTCTGCAGCCCGTAGCCCTTGGCCTCTCTCCTTCCTGGCTGTGTGTTCCCAGGCAAGTTATTTAACCTCTCTGTGCCTCTGTCTCTTCTGTAAATCACGACTCACAGTAGTTCCCGCTTCACAGGGTTGTTATCATTAAATGGATTCCTGCTGCTAAAGGACTCAGGGTCTGCTACCGAGGAGTGTTTGTTACAACAAGTGATCAGCTGTCACAGAAGCCATGGAAGAGGGACAGGGGTCCGGGCTCTCCTGGGCAGAAACACACGTGGGGTCATTGCTCCACCTCCTGATCCCTTAGTAGGAACTGCTCCTGTGGGACGCTGTCACCACCGCTGCTCCCTAGAGGGAGCCACCTTCCCTCCCCTTCCATTCTCCTCGCTGTCTCTGGGAGTCTGTGTCTCTTCTCTCCCTCTACTTTTCTGTCTCTGTCTCCTTTCTCTTTCTCTCTCTCCCTGTGTCTCTCTCTGTCTCTGTGTGTGTGTCTCCCTCTCTCTCTCTGTCTCGTTCTTTATCTCTGTCTCTGTGTCTCTTCTCTCTCCCTATGTCTTTCTGTCTCCCTCTCTCTCTCGGGGTCTCCTTTTCTGTCTCTCTCTGTCTCCCTCTCCATCTTTGTCACTCTCTGTGTGTCTGTCTCTCCCGCTCTCCCCCTCTTTGTCTCTTTCACTGTATCTCTGTCTCTGTCTGTCTCCGACAAGCCTGCTTTGGAAAACACTCCTCTTTCTTCTTAGCAAACCCACATGGCTTCAATCTTTCTAAAACAGTGAAACCAAGACATCTCTATGATCACAGAAGTTCAAACGAAAGTTTACCAAGTCTGGGGATGCACTTTGCCCAGATGCCACGCTGAGCCAGGCCAGCTCCCCAACAGAGAGAGTGCTGGCCGGTTGGGCCCGGTGGGTCCTCATGTCCTCCTGGAGTCTTGGCCTTTCTCTCCACTGCCCTGTCTGGAGAGCTCAGCCTGACCCCCACCCAGGAACAGAAGATTGATTCTGGGTACCTGGGAGGTGGGGGGCACTCTCGACCTCCTCACCGTCTCTTCCTTCCCTCCCAAACTCTCCCTCCTGCGGCAGAGGCTGGGCAGAGGCTGGAGAGGCCAGAGGCTCCATTAGAGGACCCAGCAGTTACTTCCTTCCGGGAGAGCCAAGAGGACGAGAGACCACCCAGCACACGGGCAGGGGCACAGACTCTCCAGCTGGAGGGCGGTGCTTGGCTCGCAGCTCAGAGGCGAATTCCCGCTCTGAAGCCCTCCTGCTATAACCTCCCTTCGCTGTGCCACATTGTTTCCCCTTTTGTAGCGAGAGCTTGGTGGAGGAGAGTGGTGTTCCTAAACATTACAATTATCTTTAAAACCTCAAGAAGTGTATCATTCAGGGAAAGAGGGAGATGGCACACCCTGAGGGATGAGTTGATGAGCTTACTAAAGGGATCACAGTTACTATTTACAACAAATGGGTCATTCTGGAAGCCCTTGAGGCTGGTCAAGGCCCCAGAGAGGAGCCAGCGTGGGAGCCGTGACTCCGTGAGGCCTGGCGGGTGGCGGGGAGTGGGGGGGGGGGGGCAAAAGGAACTGGAACCCAGGGCTGCTGGAGCTGTCCCGGCAGAAACTCAGGCCAGAGAGGACCCCACCTCTGCCAGGAGGGGGGTCGGTAGGAACAAACACCCCCACCTCTTTCCCCTCTTGTCCATCTGCCTCCCATCTGCCCCTTGGGTCAAAGTCAACCGGAAGGCAGAAGGCCAGGGAGGCTGCATGATACAACCCATCGCTGCCAGGCTGGCCGGCACAGGTTCGGGGACTCAAAAGGCGGAGACCAGGTAGGGGAGCGAGGGGAGGGCATCATGGGCCTCTGCTCCCCTTTGATGACTGAAGGGCCCTCCTTAGCTCCCGGGAGTCCTCAGCTGTCAGCCCTTGTCCGGGCACCAGGTCCTGGAACCCTGCCCTCAAGGGGGTGACACATTTCGGCAACACTACAGAGGTGGTGAGGAGGTAGAGACAGGAACTCTGATGCTCTGCTGAAGGCGTGAATTGGG
The DNA here is from genome assembly GCF_010015895.1 of Lontra canadensis. NCBI lineage: Eukaryota > Metazoa > Chordata > Mammalia > Carnivora > Mustelidae > Lontra > Lontra canadensis. The sequence goes on from NW_022630995.1 coordinate 47,404,987, forward strand.
ATGGACCAACTGGAGACCCATCCAGCAGGACTAAGTGCGGTGGGATGTTGGCAGAGCACTTGAGCTAGAATTCTATTCTGAGATACGTATTCTATAGAAACTCAGGCAAGAGTGCGAGGATACCGGTACGAAAATGGTCATCAACGTATTGTTTGTGACAGCAGAAACTTGCAACAGTAGAAATGCCCGTCAACAGAAGAAGGTGTCAATAACCTGCCGTGTATTAACATAATGGAACGTTCTACAGACACAAAGTGACTGAACTCTTGCTCTATGTCTCGACATCAGGCAAATCGCCAAAGCATAATATTCAACAAGAAAAGGTGAGTTGCACCAGGCAGTATATAGTGGTATAACAGTCTCTAATGTGTGTGTGTGTGTGTGTGTGTGTGTATACATATTCCTATTATATAATATTATAGAATAAAAAACTTAATGATATGTGAACTTTAACACCCTATGCAATAGCATAATTATTTATGGAGACAATATTTGTATTAACAATGTAAAAACACACCTGGGAATAATAACTAAACTCAGAGGGAGGGGAGAAAGGGAAAAATCAGGGAAGGGTATGGAGAGGACTCTGACTGTGTCTGTATTGCTTTTTTTAAAAATCTGAAGAAAATCGGGCAAAATTAAAATTCTATAAACCTAGGTAGCAGGTACACGGGTGCTCATTAGATGACTTGCTCTTTGGCTCACTGGGATCTTGCGTACATTTTCAAGGTCTCTAATATTTCATTAATATCATTCTGGGACCCTGGGGCTGAATATTTTAAATCACCCTTCAACTAACTAACTTGGCTCACTCATCCCGAAGTGCTTGCAACCTCCACTAACCTAAAAGCCACCCCGGGCTCCCCCAGCCCAGCCTGGAGTCCTGGAGAACGCATCTTTCTTCAATCCAGCATTTACTCCAATTTGTTTCAAGCATCATCTCATATGCAGCCTGATTCCACTTTACTTCGTTCTGCGTGATCCCTCGAGAGGCTTCCAGCATGACAAAATGAGTCCAGAAAAATCGTCTTCCTCACCAGCTGACTCTGGAAGGCCCCGGTACCGGGAAGCCTGAGGACCCCTGTGCAGAAGCGAAGGCTTTTCCTATCCTTGTCACCCCTGGAAGGCCTGGCTCCCCTCTGAGCCCTCAGCTGATCTCCATCCTCAGGAGGTTTGGGGGGCTGGGGGGCTGTTGTCTGCCTTTGCCAAAAGCAGAGACCAACCCCCAGGGTTTGGAGAATTTCACTTTGAGGCAGAAAGAATGGCCCTCCGAGTTATTTCCCCAAATCCACAGCAAACAGGCATTTAAGGACTTTTCTAATCGGCTTGTACTTGGGTCCTGACAAGAAAAACCAAAGTGTTCCTCTGTTTCCTACCTCAGAACCGCCCCATGCCCATACATGTATATCTTGGCCTCCCCCAATCTCTGCTACAGATAAGATGAGAACTCGCTCACTCCAGGAGGACAAGACAGAACCCTGGGAGGGCAGGACGGGGGGCGAGTCCATCCTGGCCTTGCCGGCCTTCTTTCCTGGGCTCCACAAGGCCCCTTTTGCAAAGGGTGCTGCTCCACCCTCTCTGTGGTTCCACAGCAAGCACAGACTGGCCCAGCGGCGGCAAATCTGTCAATGACTCCCCACCTCCTCAGAGCTCACCTTCTAGGAGGGAGACGGGCGATTTACAAGGAAACAAATAATTAGCTAACATCATGGCACACAGGGACACATGCTCGCTAGAAAAGCAAAGTGGGAGCCTGGGCAAAGGCAGGACTGAGACAGGAGGTGAGGGAGGGAGCTCAGGGCCTCACCCACAGGTTTGGGAGACCTCTCTAGGGAGGGGACTTCTGAGCAGAGCAGACATCTGAACACAGGCTGGGAGCCAGGCATGGAGACATCTAGGGGAGGAACAGTTCAAGAAGAGGGGCCCTGCGAGGAGCTGGTAAGAGGCACAGGGAGCGAGACAGCCAGGGGCAGCCCTTGTCACTGGCAATGTCCTGGCTACCATCTTACAGAAGAAGAAACAGAGGGCCCAGGAGGTCACAGGGCTTGCCAAGACCACGAAGCCAGTACATGCAAGTTGAAGTCAGGCCGCCTGACTTGGAGAGGCCTGACGCCTCACTGGGTCCTTGCCACAGAACCCACACACACGGACCCATATCCCTGCTCCACAAACCAAGGCCAGCCATGGCTCAAAATCCAGAAGGCACAGATTTTAGAAAGTCCCCGCACTACAGGTACGAGGTGACCTGTGACACCCCGCTTTGGGTGGTGGGGGGATCCGGAAGAGCATGCCGCCATTGAATGTTGCCACATAGCTCAACATGATTCAACACATTCGTATCTCAGCATCAAAACTGACTCATCTTCACACTCCATGGGCTAAATCAGGACCGAGGCCCAAAAGACAGCTGTTCCGGTGAGTTTGGCCACCAAATTCAGGTCCTGTTTGGTGCCAAATTAGTTACCAAAATCAGTACATGGCTTTTGGGTTTCAGAGTCCTTAGGTGTCCACACAGAGCATCAGGGATGCAGTGCTATAACCTCTGAAGTGACAATGGTGGGGAAGCCAGCTGGGACCCAGTGCCCCCACATTCTCACGTTGGCATGGCCCAGACCACGGGAAGGGAGGTCAAGGCGGCCTATTGCTCGAGGCACCAGCTCCCTCCCAGGGAAACAGCGGCCAGCCACATGCACACAGAGGGGGTGCAGGCAGAGAAGGTGACAGGAAAGCCCCAGGTGACAGAATAAGCTACCCAAAGGACACCTTTCAAGGATACCTTTCGTTTCCATTCTTCCTAGTGTGCCCTTGCTAGGCTGAGTTCGGAGAGATCACAAAGCCTCTTTCTTTAAATGAGAAATCACCCCAGTGCCTGGGCCTTGGTCCTCCTGCCCCCATCCCTACAGAGAAACACAAACCAATTCCAAGCCTGTCCGTGGGCACCCCCTCCCCACTCTGCTGTAGCCCCCTTTCTCCTCTGCTCAGCCCCTTGGGAAGGCGAGACCTGGAGTGAGGCAGAGGGCACTGGGTGGAGGGCCGGACTTGGGAAAGAGGCATTGGCCATCGTCCTGACACTAGGTCAGGTGGAAACTCAGTCTTTGCTTGAGTCTGCTGTAAGATTCTCTGAGGCTCAAATGGTAGCAGAGGTAAGAAGCAAATGATGGGTCCCAGGTTTTCCTTGGGAGATTGGAAAAGAGTCATTCATTCATCCATTTCTAGATGTTTCTCGAGCTCCTAATATGTCCCAGCGGTTTAGGAGACATCTGTGAATGAAATAACAGAAGTCCTCGTCCTCACTGGATTTCAATGCCCTGTGCAAAGACAATGAGAGCCTTGGAAGGAGAGAGTAAGGGAGCTCAGGGGCCTGGGGAAGGAACTGCAGTTTGAAATAGGGCATCGGATTGAGCCAACAGGCTCAGGAGAAGGAGGGAGCCATCCCGATGGTCGAAGGGAGAGTGTTTCTGGCAGAGGGCACAGGACAAAGGCCTGGAGGGGGAATGTGCCTGGCAGGTTCCAAGAGCAACAAGGAGTCCAGTCAGGCTGGTGCAGAATCAATATAGGGAAAGAAGAAAGTTAAGTGTGTGTGAAAGTGGCAGGGGAGATCTCTCAGGGGCTGGTCCCTGAGGGCTTTGTCTTTTACTCTGCGGAAAGGAACTGTTTGAGGCTTTTGAGAGGAGCAGAATCAGCATGTTGGTTAGAGGACTCACTCTGGCACCTCTAGGACCTGAAAATCACCAGACTAGAGCTGTGAGCCTCTGAATAAAGAGGTCCACTATGACCCCAGGATTGTAGGATGACAAGTAGCAGGGAGGGAGTCTGGGAGACCCGTGAGGAGTCTGCTAGAAGTTCTGGCCTGCAACGTCAGACGGTGGCACTGGGGGTGGACAGTGGGGCATGAAACCCAGGAAAAACTTCAAAAGCATAATCCAGACAGGGTACAGTGATCAGTGAAAGGAAAGCATCCAAGACAAGCCATTGTTTTTTGGTCCAGGTACATGAGCTCTGGCACATGTTCATAAAATGACAAAAATTAATACATTAAACATGAACACTTTTTTTTTTAAGTAGGTTCCATGTCTAGGGCGGAGCCCAATGTGGGGCTTGAACTACCACCCTGCAATCAAGACCAGAGCTGAGATCAAGAGTTGGGCACTTAGAAATTCTAAGTCAGTTAGAGAAACACAGTTATGATCTCACTCATATGGAATTTAAGAAACACAACAGAGGATCATAGGGGAAGGGAGGGAAAAATAAAAACAAGATGAAATCAGAGAGGGAGACAAACCCCAAGAAACGCTTAATCATAGGAAACAAACTAAGGGTTGCTGGAGAGGAGAAAGGTGGGGGAGGGGGTAACTGGGTGACGGTCATTAAGGAGGGCACATGATGTAATGAGCACTGGGTGTTATAGAAGACTGATGAATTACTTTGCCTCTAAAACCAATAATGCATTATATGTTAATTAATTGAATTGAAATAAAGAGTCAGCTGCTTAACCCACTGAGCCACCCAGGTGCCCTGCCACGAACAGTCTTCAGATGACCCGCCTCGTGACCTCATGCCGGGGCCTGGGCTTGCTCTGCTTGCCTTTGAATTAGGGGTATCCCACAGATGAAACTGTGTGGTTTCAGTTTGCCACGCTGGTTTTCTCTTCGAAGAAATATTTTAAGTTGTGATAACCCATGTGACGTAAAATGTGCCTTTGTAGCCCTTTACAAGCGTACCATTCTGTAGCCTTCATCCTTTCTCCTCCTATGTCCACCTCAGTCACACCAGCCCTCAGGGCATCCTCATCACCTCTTGCCAAAGAGTGGGTCCCCCGCTCCTCCTCCATGGGGCCCCCAGACCCCCTTTCCCAACTGACAAATCATCCAGTCCAGCTTCTGGCCCCAGACTCCTCAGGATCGCCCCCATCATGTGTGGGCAGTGACCCTCTGCTTGTCACCGAGTCACCTGAAGTGTGTGCACGCCACAAAGTGCTGGGTCCGTCCCCTGAATCTCTGGGGTCAGCAGGTCTGGGGTCAGCCTGAGACTCTGCATTGCTGGCACATTCCCAGGTGATGCCCCCATGACCCCACTTCAAGAACCATTGGCCTGGGGGATACGGCAGATGAAATCTGACCACCTCTCACCCCTCCACTGCTCCCTCCTCTGCCCAACCAAAGACCTTGTGCTGGACTGTTGCAAGAGCCTCACAGGTCACCCTCTATCTGCCCTCTCTCCCCTATACTTTGTTCTCAACACAGCAGCACAAATGATTCTTCTGGAACAGAAATCAGGTCGTGTTCTTCCTCTGATTAAAATCCTCCAGTGGTGTCCCATCTCGGTCAGGATAAAACCCACAGACCTTGCTATATCTGGCCTCTACCGCCTCTGCCTGCCCCCTCCCTGCCCCCATGTGCAAACCACAGGGCCTCTGCAGGTGCTGTTTCCTCCATCAGGAATGAATCTATCCCAGATATTCACCTGGACTCCCCTCCCACCTCATTCAGATCTCTGCTAGAAGGCCCTGCCTAACCTGAAATAGCAACTTCTTTCCTCTTCCTTCCTTCCTTCTGTCCTCCTCTTGAGCTCCTTAATCTGCTTCACATTTCTTTACAAGCAGCGCCATTATCTGAAATAATTCTGCTCATGTATTTGTTTACTTCATGGTCTATCCGCCCCCTGCATTAGCATGTAAGACCATAAGGGCAAGGATGGAGTGTCAATGGATATCTATCACCAGTGCCAACAGTGGTGAGAGCACATAGGAAGTGCTCAATAAATGTTTGTCAAATGAATAAATGACATCCTAACTTCTTAGCATGACACACAGTCTCTCCATGATCTGGCCCCTGCCCACTTCTCCAGCTGGATGTCCTGTCCTTCTCTCCAAGAATACTCCAACAATACTGAACACTGATGGGCTGGGGAGGTAACCCAGTCATTGACTGCACCCAAGCCCTTTGCTCAGAATGTACTAATAGTCTGGAATGCCCTCCCCTCCCTTGTGAGTCTGCAGACAGCTTACTCTAGTTCTAGTTCTAATTCTAGTTCTAGTTCTAGTTCTAGTTCAGCTCGAGCTCTACATCCTGACAAAGCCTTCCCAGGGTCCCACGGACCACCCTACCCCTCTCACCCCTCTGTCTGGTACCTCCCATACTCCAGCCTCTACAACTCTTATCTCACCTAGGTACTTGTCCATCTGTGTCCTCCTCCAGCCAATTAAGAGCAAGGCCAGGGCCTCCTTCATCTTGAATCTGCAGGAGCCATCCGAGAGTCTGGTACTCACATGTACCCAATGGGTGTTGGCTGAATAAGAGAAAGAATCAGCCAAATCTTCTGAGTTGTATTTCTCTTAACATCACTCTTAAAATTACAAAGGTAATCCATGCTAATTAGTTGTTGTGCAAATACCCAAGTGTGCATATACAGGGGAAAGTAAAATTCTGAATTTTTCAGGACTCTCTTGAGCTGCTTCTGACCCCAAGCACTTCCTCTCTAGCTTGGGGGAGCCCAGGCAGAGAGCCAGACAGTACAGGGAAAGGAGACAACCCCAGGACCTGGCCATGGCCTACCCCGGTCCCCCGTGCACATACCAAGTAGAAATGAGAGTGAAATCCCCTGGTGAGGAGGTTGAGGCTGACACAGCAGCCTAGCTGACTCCTCTACTAGAAACCTGTGACCCCCTCTGCCTGCCCCTCCCCCCAGTCCAGGAGAAAATGTGCGGATGCCTCTCTCTTATCCCTTTGGGGTTGCCCACATTAAAACTTCGGGAGAAGTTGCTAACATTAGCATCAGGAAAATGGATTTGTTCAAAGTTTGGCCTTTCTATTTCTTCTTCTTCTCCTGGTTTTGGAAATAAACAGATTCTTTCTCAAGCTGGACCCCCACCATGGCCTTGGGATTCCCCTTCTGCAGAAATCAAATGCTACCACCGAAGGCCCTTGGTGGCCAGGTCCACATAGCATTCCAAGGCAGCCCATCCTTCTGGTAGACCCAGGTGAGCCAGCCAACTTACAGCTCAAAAGTTGGCATCCCGCACAATTTTAGTACAGAAAAATGATGTCCCGTTTGGCAGAAACGAGCCCCTGGATGGTTCAAAAATTGTACTTCTCATTGTACGTTGTGATTTTTCGATTTTTTTCACTCCTAAAAGAACTCTGGGCATTAGCTTTCCAAAGTCTACTCCACGTCCCTTTTACCACCTTCACCATGGTCCCTGGCTCTGGCCCCCAAGGCTGACACTTTGCCAAGATCTCCTCTCACTGGTTTGCTTGACCAAATGTATCAGGTCCATACCTCAGTGTAAATCATAATTCACATCTCCCTGATACCTAAGGTTCATGATTTGCTTTTGCATCAATTATCTGATTGAACCCTCTCCTTGTGGGGAGTGGAGACCCATGTTACAGGGGAGGAGACTGAGCAGCAGAAAGGGACAGTGATTTGCTCAAAATCGCACAGCGGGTTACATAGTGCACTGAGACACGGACATGCACAGTCTGATCCAGAGCCGGGTGCTTCTCCGTCTACACTGCGGCACACCAGGGGAGATCATCTGCTTCATCTGACATATAGAGAAGAAGCTCCCTGGGCTCAGACCCGGTTTGCGGAGACAGGGCTGAAGGCACCGAGAAGGTCAGAATCCTCAGTAAATACGGAGCCAGCATGGTGCCTTGCACGGGAAAATGATGCAGAAGATTGCACTAAGCCAACACACTGAGCACACTTGCGCCTCCTGTGGGAAAACCAAGATGGAACGACGAGCCTCGGGGATCCTGCACTGTGGTTCCTGCTCCATCTGGGAGCCTTCTTCTCCCTCTCCCTCTGCCTTCCCCTCTGCTCATTCTCTCTCTCCCTCCCTCTCACTCTCCTTTCTCTCAAATAAATAAATAAATAAAAATCTTTAAAAAAAAATGAAAAAATAGAACTATAGAGAAGACTAAGAGAGGTGTTGAATTGCATCATTTTAGATTATTTATTTATTTTAGAGAGACAAAGAATGCAAGCAGGGGGAGGGCAGGCAAAGAGAGAGAGGGAGAAGCAGGTTCTCCGCTGAGCAGGGAGCCCGATGTGGGGCTCCATCCCAGGACCCCAGAATCATGACCTGAGCCGAAGGCAGACACTTGGCTGACTGAGCCACCCAGGCGCCCCAAATTTCATCATTTTAATAAGCATCACAGGGTGGGCAAATCACTGTAATGAGACTCAGTAGAATGGAGAGGATTATGTCAATTCTGACCAAATGCATGACTTGGGCCAGGCAGGGCTGGTTCATTTAGCTTCAGTAGCACTACAGCTGATGTCTTCTCGGGTATGACGGAGTCAGGCTGTGCTCCAGCCGATGGTGGGAGCTTGACATTCCAATGGCCCAGGACACACAGCAGGCTTTCCACGAGTCAGGCTAGGACATGCTCCTCACGAGCTATCATCTGCCTTATGGGTCCCAGCTCACGTGAGGGATCGAGTCTCCTGGCAGGCACCGTGTCATGCAAAAGAATTTTGCAGCTCTGGACAACTCAGAATAACGGGGTATTGTTTCCCAGTCACCTTGGAGTCAGTCCTTACATTTCAGTAAAATGGCGGCCCCAAAGTCCTCACAGCTTTACCCTGGCCCATCTCTGGATTCTTTCCCATCCCACTTCCCCAGGTAAGACCCTTGAAACAGCTCTTAACCAAAGATGACTTATAAATGGCCAATAACCACAGGAGAAGGTGTTCAACTTCACAAGTCCTATGGAAATGCGTGTGAAACCACAATGGGATAGTACCACACATCCAACAGAAAGGCTGAGTTGAAAGACGGGAGCAATGCCAAGTCTCGGCAAAGAGACGTGCTGCTGGAACATTCCTACACTGTTGGTGGCAGTGTAAATTGGTACGACCATTGGAAAAACTGCTGGCATACATCTCGTGCCTCACTCCTAGGTATATGCCAGCAGAAATGCTTACATGGGTTACCCAAAATACATGTACAAGGATGTCATGGCTGTTTCATTTTGAAGAGCCTTTCACTGAAAACTACTCAATATCTATCAGCAATAGAACAGAGCAATACATTTTGGTATACTCAGACAATGCAATATGATAAGCCAATGAGAATATCAGATTGTCACTCAACGTAACACAGAAGAATCTCACAAAGGTGCTGTTCAGAGAAAGAAATTAAACACATCGCAAAAAAATACATATAGCCTGCATAGAGGTCTGCTTATATGAAGTTCAAGGGCAGACAAAGGTCATGGATGGTCGGCACGGGATTCCCGTGGGGAGGGGGCATCTCAGAGGCTTCTGGGATACTGACAACATCCTGTTTCTTCATCTGAGGGCTGGTCACCTGAAGTTCTCGGGTCATGATAATTCATCAGACTACATGGCGATCATGGGCTTACCTTTCTGGCTGCAGGTAATACTTCCCTGAAGGATTTTAAGACTCTGTTAGTAGTTTAATAGGGGCAGAGGATAAACACAGACTTCAGTGGTGGTGGGTTGGAATGATACAGACACTCTCACATCTTTCCCTGTTGGTGGAGCAGGTTACCAGCTAGAGTCATGGGTAGGTGAAAACAGTCACAGACAGAGTAGCCTGGGTGCTACAAACAGAACAAACAGAAGTCTGAACAGGAGTCAAAAGACAGGATGGATGGCCAGTAGCAGGAACGGCTCATGGTTGCTGTTGGTCTGAACCACGCCTGCATTACACACACGATCACAGCCACAAGCCCCTACATCCAACACAGCGGAAGCCTTTTTAATAGGCCCCAGGTGGCTATCTGCCAAGGCCGGTGTCTGCTGCCCAGATCCATCCATTTATTCACCTTCTCTTCATTTACCAATCCCATCTAATGCACTGTTTCTCAAACAAGGTCCCCAGGATACCCGAAAGGTTCACTGATGGAAAACTCTCAGAGGTCTGTAAAAATTTTTCCTATAAAGGACGCCATAAATAACTTAAGTTTCAGAAATCCTGAGCAAGAGACTCAAAACTTTGTTCTAACATCAACAAGAGACTCAGAACATGTAAGTTCAAGTCCCTTGAAAACCAGGTCACAGTCCGGTTGTCCCTCTCCCTCTGCTCTTCCCCATCTTCCTCTCAAATAAAAAAATAAAATCCAAATACACACACACACACACACACACACACACACACACATTCACAGCCTTCTGCTGTGGGTAACATGATAATCCTCAACTTACAGATAAGGAAACTGAGGCACAGAGCAATTCGGTGACTGACTCAACGGCATTGCGTGGGGAGGGAGGGGTGGATCTGGGGTGTGGTGGGGGATCCTATGGCCACCAGAGTTCTCACTTCTTCTTTTGCCCACAGCAGGGGCCGCTAACATTTCAGAGCATATCTCCAAGAGTACAGGGAACTTCACACTTTCCACCCCTTGGCTTACGTAATTCTATGACACTCTCTGTGGGCCTGTCTGCCCCCAGTTTCCCACTGAAGGAGCCGAGGCTTCATGAGTGAGCCAAGGCCTCCTAAGAGGGAAGGGGGCACCAGGACTCACAGCCATCCAGTCCAGGCCTGGAGCCCCCCTCCCACCACGGGCCCACCCAACGTCTACATGCTTTTGGATGAAAATTTATCCAGGTGGTGGGATTTCAAAAGCAAGCATAGGGCTCACTGTTTTCACCCCACATTTTCCGGGAGTAGGGATGATGAGGTTCGTGTCTGTAAGTGGGGAAAGGAACGCAAGGGCAAAAAGTGTCCAAGATGTCTCTTTAGCTCAGTCTGAAGTTAGCCCGAGACCAAAGACCTGAGACTTCTCACCCCTGTCACAGACCCCCTGAGGAGTCAAAGTGGGTCTTGCCAAGGGGGTGACATTTCCTCAGAAAATGGGACAGGACGATCTAAGCGTCGTGGCTTTGGGTGCACCAGACACAGTGATGTGCTATGAAAAAGGAAAGAGCTGAAAACACTTGGAAGTTGTTCTGATGAGGCTGGGGGTCCTGTGGGCCCCTCCCCTGGGGTGACCCTGAGCAGTTTTCCCCCAGAGCCTGTGACTCCCCTGCGAATCGCTGACCTTGGTGTTGTTACAAGACTTAAAGACAGTCCACAGAGCACCGCAACTGTCCCCAGGAGGCCACCCGCGCTTCCTGTGAAGGGCAACACAGTGAGGAAGAGACACAGGTCCCAGTGCCACGTGTGATAGGTGCTAAGGACGCAAATGCGCTTGGAGAGGAAAAGCAGAAGGTGCCAGGAAGGAAGGAGGGTGTTGATGTGGAAATATCGCATCTAGGGGAGTATGAGCTCGAAAGGCATGGAACAAAATGGAAATGAAGAAGTGGCAGACACTTGGGTCTCAATGCCAAGCCACAGGGTGCCTGGGTGGCTCGGCTGGTTGAGCATCTGACTTTTTGCCTTTGGCTCAGGCCAAAATGGTCTCAGGGTCATGAGACCAAGCCCAGAGTTGGGCTCCATGCTCAGCAGGGAGTCTGCTTAAGATTCTCTCTCTCTCTCTCTCTCTTCCGCTCCCCCTGCCGCCCCCCCATCAAACAAATGAATAACCTTTAAAAAATAAACAAATAAATGATGAGCCACAAACCACTTCATGGGATTTCTCACCAGAGGAGTCTTCACTCCCTATCTTACCAGGCCTCTCAGAATCTTCCACATTTGACCACCTCTCCTTCCAGAAAGCCCTACCTGGCTTCTCTGACCGTTATGTGCCCGGGCTCCTCTGACCCTCCCAGCTGCTCCTTCTTGGGTTTCTTTGCAGCTCCTTCCCTTTTGCAGAGTTCCCACATCTGGGAGGACAACAGACAGGTTCTACCAAGACCCTGTGCTTATCTTACTCTCTGTTCCCTCCTTAGATCATCTCATCACTCCCAGGCCAATTTTGGAAGTTATAGTCAACTTTTATTTTTCATTCTTCATTTTTAATTTTTTTAAAGTAAGCTCTGGACCCAACATGGGGCTTGAAATCATGACCCCAAGATCAAGAGTCTCATGCCCTACCACCTGAGCCAGCCAAGTGCCCCTATATCCCAATTTTAAATCACTCTTCTGAACACCCCCGATAGCCAATAACCACACTTGGATATATCGAAGGCACCTCTCATACCATGTGTCCAAAGTCAAGCTAAAGATTATGCTTGGAAATAAAAACTACACACACACCTCAATCGCATACATTTTCAGGGACATCAGACAAGACAGAGACACCCATGAGACAAGGAGACAAGAACAGGATCTTGCAGAAGAAGGCAATGGGTGTAGAGAAGGAAAATCTTAATAATCGAAGAAAAAGAAAGAGCTCTTGGAAATTAAAATATGCTAGAAAAAATTAAAATTAATTCAAAGATTGGAAGATGAAGTTTAAGAAATCTTTCAGAAAATAAAGCCAAAAAGCAGTGAGATTTTTTTAAAAAGAAAGAGAAGAAAGATTTTAAAAATAAGAAAACCAGTTCACACAAATTCCAGGAGAACAGAGAAAAATGAAGAGAAAAAAAAAGTCAAGAAATCATAATTTTTTTTTTTAAGTCCCAGAGATGAAGGACACAGGTTGCAGGGGTGAGTGGGTGTGGTCTTATTCTGACCTGTGACAGCCACTTTTTAAATTTTCAGGAGTTTTTCAAGGTGTTTTCTAAACACAACTACTAAGAAAAAAAGACATATATAAACTTACGATTAAATAAATTGTATTAAAACAAATGTAATGAACATTCAAAAGGCCTTACTTCTCATTAGTTTGTGACATTTTATGAATTACTATTATTCTCTGTATCTTCGAGGTTGTTTATACCTGTTGTGTCTGCAACGTACAACATCTTTGCTGTCTGACTTTGTCTTACTCTTTAACATGAACAGAACAACAACCAACAACCCTTCAGGAAGTACACAGGTTCATCAATGGCACAAACGCCCCCTTGGCTGAACTGGCCAATAAACTCATAGTCTGATTTTGTCCAGCCAGTCATGCCTGAATTGGAGCTAATGGTTGGTTACAATTTAAGAGTTCAGCAGCAACAAGGAAAGCACTCTTTGAGAATTGATTGGCCATGTAGAATTTAGAGCAAAGCCTACTGCATATTTTATTCTTCTTTGTAAATGGAGGATCTGGCTTTCCAGATGAAAGCCCATTAAGGTCCCAATAAATGAACGCAAAGAGTCCCACATGGAAACACATCATGGAGATCTCAGAATACTGGGGCGGGGAAAGGGATGATGCTAAATGCATCCAGAGGAGAAAACAGACACAAACCCACAGCCCAGGTCATCACGTAGGAAGGACAGGTTACTGGCCAACACGGACTGCTGGGGGCTAAGGGAGCAGCACCTTCTAAACCCTGAGCAGAAGTGGTTTCTAACCTGGAAATATGCACCCAACCAAAGTGTCAATGGATGTCACAGCAAAGACTTTTTCAGAGACAAGACGTCTCAGAAAGGCTACTCTCATGTACCCTTCCTTAGGAAGCTTCTGGAAAACGTGCTCCTCCCAAATGGGGGGTTGACTCAGAAAGAGGGAGGAAAGGGACCCAGGAAACAGAGGTGAAGGGAATCCTGGGGTGTTGGTGGCAGGGAGAGTGCCGGCTCCGGCCGAGACAGCTCTGGGCAGACCGGAGTAGGACAAAAAGCTCGTCTTGGTTTGTGTACATTTTTGACAATCATCTCCCACATCAATTATAAGAAGCCTGGTACTTGTGTTTGAAAAACCCTTGGGTCAAAACCCCTTGGGTTTGGTTCAATCAAAAGAAAGTGCATCTGAATCTTGTTTTCTAGTCTGTAACTCAGGTGTTCTCAGGCTTCCCAGAGACTTTTGTGGAGGCTGCAAAGTACCGAGGGAGGGTGGGTGGATGGAGGTCCCCAAGAAACTGGGGCAGGTTAAGGCGTTTAGTGAGCACTGACTCTCTTTCTCTGGCCACTCAGTACCAAAGTAAGCACCAGGCGTTTGCAAAGCATCACAACCGCATTGTCCCACGAGCCAACCACACCGGGACCAGCCAGATTCAACAGTCTTGAAACTGATAGTGTCACAGGGGGGAACTGGGGACACCTGGTGTGGAGGAAGGTGGCAGTACCCCCGGTGCTGGTTACTAATCCACGCCATTTACCGTATCCACGTCCCTTCCGCCAACACTCTGCTTTGGAGGTGGGGCTAAAGAGTGGAGCAGCTTCTTCCAAAATAACCTTCAGTCCTGTGCATGCAAATGAGCTCTTCCTCCTTGCCAATGGCCATGGGGGAGGCCACCTTTCTACTCCAACCCAAACTACTGCTTTTCCCAAAGTTCAGGGAGGACCTCCTCGGCCGCTGCCCACAGCCCCCTGTGGCATATTCTCTTGTACCCCATCCATGGAGAAAGGCTGTTATCCTTTGAGAGTTTGGAGGGCATTCACAGCCGTGATGTCCTAGGTGATAGGAAATGGGAATATTTTTTTGACCAGAAAGCAAACCTGAATCCCAGCAGTGAGGTGATGGTGCTGATCTAGAGCTAGGCCCACAAGCGAGCGGGTTTGCAGACTGTGGGTCTGGGCCTGGGCCCCTGCAGTGCAGGACCACTGTCCCATTTCACAGACAAGGAAGCTGAGGCTCAGGGAGGTTAAGTAGTTAACCACGAGGTTAAGACCTCGTGGCTACTAGGTGGCAGAGTGTGGCCTGGAAGCTGGCTCTGTCTGCTCCCCAGGCTCTGTCAGGGCTGGGGAAGGGGCTGGGGGACCACTGCTTGGGGAGGCTGGCTTTGTGCAGGGTGCTGACACAGAGGGCCTGGCATGGGCGGAGGATGGAGGAAAGTTGGGTGACCCTGGGAGAACTGTGACAGGGGAAGCAGCCACTAATATGGACAAAAAAGCCTCAACACTTCCATGTAAGGATTTAAAAAGCCATATGTTGCTTTTTTTGCAGTGAGCCCAGATTAGCAAATTATTGTAAAAAGTTTCCATTTTCTTGCTTCTGAGAATTTCAGGGGCCCTGACGTGGCTACAAGGGTAGGCGAGGGGAGTCCCTGCACGAATGTGGATTTGCAAACCTGGGGAGTTCCCCAGGTGAAATCCGAAACTGGCCCCATACACAAGAGGGCAATGAGGCACCGAAGAAAAAGGCCACTCCAGACTGGTAGGTGGCAGGTGTCATCAAGCTGCAAGACCCATAGATCCCCGCCCCCACCCCTGCCCGCCACAACCGTAAAACTTTATGCGGAAGCCTTACAGTTCAGTTCAGTTACATCTAGACCATCCAGATGGTCTCAACACCAAGACTACATCCTTGAAACAGCTTCCCCTGTGGGAAAGGTGGGCAGAGCTACATTCCAAGGCCAGGGGAAGGGGGTGAGGATTGCTGGATTGCCGGGGGCTGGGGGGGGAGCAGCTCCTGGGTCAACCAGAGGTCACATCCTCTTAAGGATCTCTTCCAACAAAGGAATAGCAAAGAATGCCTTGAAATTGGGTTTTACACTTGTAAGGTCATTCACTGCTTTCATATTAACACGGTACTGCTGAGATGCTTGAAAATGTTGCTTTTGCAACCGATTAAATATGACCCTTCTCCCTGAAAACTTTTTGCACAGTGCATTTGCTTAGCAAATCTTTTTTTTTTTTTTCCCCCAAATAGACCAAAACTTCTCTACTTGAAATGAGTAGGATCCTAATTAGTAAGATTGGAGTAGAGGTAGACGAGCATTTTAGCCAGCACTCACGGCAAACTCGCCCGCCTGGTTCAGAAGACACTGGCCATGCCAGGAAGAAAAGAGCAAACCAGAAGATTTGCCAGCTTGAGAAGGAAAAGGGCTTGTCAGCCAGGCCCTGAGGGCTTTCTCCTGGGTGCCTGGGTGCCCCCCCAACCCCCTGCTGGAGGCCCTCAGTTCCTAGGGACAGTACCACCTCCCAATCTAAGTAAAAGTTGGGAAACCTGCAGCTCGATCAGCCTCCACCCAAAACCACACGCAAGCCTGCCTGGTCATGAGTCCAAAGATGAACCCGGGAATGATGGCCTTTACGGGGCCCAGGATGATGTGGAAATATGGAAACCCCTGTCCAGAATCCCCGGGTGACAACAGCAGGATGACAGACCGAACCTACAAATGGATGGTCAGTGGCCAGGAGCATGTATGAAAGGAGTACTCTGACGCCCAGCCTGCAGCAGCCTGGCCAGGACACCAGCACCCCATCCATGATGCTCAGCCCAGGGAGCAGCCTGCCATCTGTCATTCCTGCAGGAAGTCACACTGCTCTCTCCTGTGACAATCCGGGAGGCCAAACAGTAACGCTTATAACAACCCTCCCCAAGGGCCCGGGACTTGATCAATAAGCAAGAGCTTCCTTAGTGTCTGCTGCCAGTTCCCACTTGGCACCACCCAGAGGACGCCCAGCCTGCACCCCGCACCAGTCCCAGAGGCGGCCCAGTTTCCAGGTTGCCTGCCTCCCACTTCCCCGCCTGAACCCTCCCCTCTTCTGCCCTCCAAAGCTTCCCCACTCCTCCACCACCTTCGAGTCTCTACCAACACGCAAGGGACAGGGGCTGGCACCCCTGCTCAGGGTAAGCAACCTTTGCTTCTGCTCAGTTGGTTGGTCCTCATTTAGCCCCAGCTAAGCCTGGCCTTTCGGAGCTCGCAGCCCCGGACCCACTGACAGGTCGCCCAGCCGAGCCTCACAGGAATGTGCAAACAAGCGAACTACTGCCCTCTGCTGGGATTTCTGACCTCCTCCAACTGCCAGGCCAAGACGACCTTGGGAACCCCATTTCCAGATGGGGAGCCTCCCACACAATCTCCCCCTCAGGGATGTCCATTGCAGGCCCCTGGACCTGGCAGAGCACTGCCTGATGATCAGCATAAGCCAGAAGGCCCATGCTGTGCCTGGGTTGCCTGGGTGCAGGCATTCCCACAGAGCACCCTCCCCTCAGAAACCCATGTGGCTGTGGCTGTGGCCGTGGCCGTGGGGAGCAGTCCCTCCTACCTTGGATGGCTGGCTCTGTGGACCTGGCCCTGCGGGCTGGGAGCCTGGGGCACTGGCCCACGGGGGGCTCAAGTGAGCTTTCTCAGGCCCCAGGCAGTGCTGTGGCTTCCCAAGAAGGACTGAGGGGGCTCAGACTCCACCAGTTTCAGGGGCAGAGCTTCCCAGGGGCCATGGATCGTAAGTGAGTGGCATTGCTGAGCCAATCTGCAAATCTATTCCTTTAACTTCCACTTCTCAGATGGAAGCTGCATTATTGCATGGCCCCGCTCTGCCACACCACCCCTCCACCCCTGCGAGTCTCTCTCGCCCCATCATACCCCCTTTACCTATCGGGTGAGTAAGCAGCATCATTGGCCTGTGGTGTTCCGAGCTACTTTGTGCAAAAACAGAAGATGTCCCTGGTGTTTCCTGACACTGCATTATCACAGTTTCTAGCCTACAATTAATGGCCCAAGTGTGTTGTTCTCGTACGGGTTTCATGGAGTCTCATCGTCTTCCTCAGGGTTCACAGCTGGCCGTCCTGGGTTCAATGGCTTGCCCACCGTAGACTGATTTGCCCTCTGCTCGGCCCATGTTTTCAGCCTGAAGATCAGCTCTCTGCCTCTCCCAAGCTTACCCGCTCTCCATCCGCTGCGGGCCTCCTTACCCACAGAAAGTCTGCAGACGAACAAAACGCAGCACATTCTTGACGAATTGGGCCCTGCTGGGGAGAAAGCACGGCCCTCTCTCTGACACATGGATCCACATATTCCAGAACCTTCTCAGGAGGCGAAGGAAGAGGACACGGGCAGTTGGCTGTGGGCAGTACTGCCTGGGAGGAAACCACCCTCCTCTTGGGGGTCAGAATGTGGGCTTTGCGTCCCGGCTGGACCACAGGCCGCCCCCATGTCTGCAGGAGGAAAAGCTTTGCTCCGCCTCGCAGCCTGTCTGCTCACAGAGCTGACAGCAGTTCTGAATGAAGGAGCTCAGCCTGAGCGGAAGCTGCGTCGTCATCTGGTCCACGTGGCACAGACAGGATGGTGACCAGGCCATTGAAGGAAGACTGTGCTCAAGAGACAACTGTGGGCAAGGCAGCTGGCAGGTGGGGTAGGGGTGTTGTGGAACAAACCAGACCCCAGATGCAAGGGTCCTGCCCTGCACTGCCTGGCCTCACCACACCGCCCACTGCCCATGTCACTGCCATGGACAGGTTAGAAAACTGCCCTCCACCTCGGTTCCTCATATGTGAATTAGGGATGGCGTCAGTAAGAGCACTTGCCTTGCAGGACCATGGTGGGCATCAGTGCATTACTCATGAGTGGAGGCTGGCACGGTGCATAGTGCCTCCTAAGCCCTCGAACACAGTCAGAAATCGTTGTTACCTGGGCTCAGATCATCAGTGTTGCCTCTGGGCTCCACCACCTACGAGTGTGTCTGAGACACAGCAAAGCCCTCTGAACTTACTTTCTTTTCTATAAAACAAGGATAGCAGTGCCTTGGTTGCAGAGCTCATCAGAGGATTCTAGGGGACCCTGCAGTCCTTCCCATGCTGTTCGTCCTCTGGGACAGATGTCTGCATAGGGAAACCTGGACAAGCTGCAGGTGGAGAAGGACGAAGGGGATGGACGTCCGCAGGTGCAGGAACAGACCCTGGGATGATGAAGGCCTCAGACCTGGCCCCAGAAGGCCTGTAGCCCCAAGCACACGGGATTTTCACATACAGCCTTGCAGACCTGCAGGTTCCTAGAGCCAGGTCTGCTGACCCAGAGCCAACAGGCCCTGCCCAGCACCTCCGCACAGTAGGGCAGGCGGATGGCTCTGTTTGAGCTCCTCCAGGGCCCTGTCCAGCCCTTGAGCCAGGTTCCCTCAAGCTCAAAGCAGTCCCCTCATGGCCTGCATGCTCTGCCACACAGCTGTTTCCACAAGCAGCCCTACACCAAGGGCAGGATTCGGCCAGACGGCCACCCTAGACACAGCATGGTTATCTGTTTCCAGCTCCTCTGGGGCAGTTGGCCTAGGACCTGGGAGCTGGCATGGCCTCAGACTGCTTAGGATCAAATCCCAGCCTCATCACCTACCAAGTAAGTGAGTCGCTGACTCCCTCCAGGCCTCTGGAAGCACTGACATCTTCCCTTCTCTGCTGTTTTGCTCAGTCCTGTCCTCGCCACTCACAGGCGACCTCTGGTCCACACCTTCCTACCTTCCCCACCATGGCGGCTGTCACCGCTCCGGGACTGTCATAGCCATCCTGAAACTCAGGCCCCTCCGTTCTTGACCCACCTGGCTCCAGTGAGTCCCTCATTCCCGGGGGAAGCCCCCAGCCCTGCAGTTGCCCTGCAGGAAACACATGGGCTCCAACAGTTCTGGAACAGTCACTGAAAATGGCCCTCTCTGGCCACCATATCTCCTTGTCCTCCCAGTGCTGATTCCAGAATCCCACAATTCCCCACCCTCCAACCCACTGCCCCTGTCACAGGGTGACTACCTTCCCAACCCCCTTACCCTCTCTGTCTGGTCCTAATGGGTTGACAAAACCCCAACCTGGATTAAACTCAACGCCCCAGCAGAGAAGAAGATCCCATGAACTGGACTCCCTTGAAATGGACACCACAGGTCTCCTGGGCACCCTTGACATTCCCACCTCCCCAGCAAGCAGGGGGAAGCCACAGCTTGGGGCTGTAGGCTGAGATCTTGACACCTAAGTTCCCTGGGGAAATTGTATGGACCGCCCACCCGTGTCCCCACGCAGCCTCCATTAGGATGCAAGGGACATCGTGCTCCCTTCCAGCGCTGAGATCTCCCCTGGTCGCTGGGTCTCAAATGTTTGGGCTTCTTAAGGATTTCACTCTCACGCTTCCCCTTCTCTCTAGACATGGCCAGTCTCTCACCCTTCAGCACGTCACTGCTGTGGATGTCTAACTATGCCTCCATGTCATCGGTCTTTTTTGAAGCTTCCTGATGCCATACATGACCCCTCATACTCTTGCAGCAAAACTCTTTGTGCATTGCCCCTCTGGGTGGCCTCTGCTTCTCACCTCACCCCTGCTCCACACCCACTCGCACCCGGCTGCCGCCACCGCCTCCGCCACCCTGATAAACCATGCCTGTTGTTGTCATGACTGATTTTTTTTTTTTTTAACTATAGGTCATCTTTTAAATACATCATTTCTTAAGCTTACAAAAACAGAGGCCTTAAAAATTATGTGGAGGCTGAAAACTAGGGATCCTGATTTGGAAATATGGGTATAAGGTCACCAGTATTTGGTTGAAGGGCAGGCTCCCGGAAGATCGGTAATGGTCACCTTCAGTGGGCGCGACCTCGACCATCCATGGCGGTTTTTAAGGAGACGAATTAATCTGTCAATCAGCTTGCAAAGTTGGCGGTCCAACCTGTTTGTAACAATTCAAAGCACTGTATTGTTGTTAAAATTTCAAGATAATTTATCTTTCATACCTCAGACCAGTGTCCACTTTGCTGTGTGTTAGGATGTGTTTCTTGAGCACCTACTATGTGCTAGGCACTCTGGTAGGCACTGGGTATAGAGAGGTAAACAAAGTGGGCATGATCTCTGTCACAGGGTTTATAATCTAATTTAGGCAATAAAGTAAGCACCTGATTAGGACGTAAGTGCAAATTGTGACATCTCTCATGATGGGGAAGGGGAGGAGAGACTCTTGAAATCTCAGTGGGGTTTTTCTGAGAATGACATAGCCTGAGGAATTGAGTCAGGAGTAAGGGAAGGGCATTTGTGGCAAACGGCACGTCCCAAATCTCTGGGGCAGAAAAAATCCGGTTCCTCCAAGAAGGGGAAAGAAAACTAAGATGAGCCGCGAGATGATGCCAGGGAAGACTGCAGGGGCTGCTGAGCTTTGGGGACATGCTCGCAAGACTGAAGTTTGCTCCAGATGCAACCACCGCTGACTCTAGTGTTCAGACACACTAGCCAATCCTCGTCACTCCCTTCCTCCACTTCTGGGCAGCATTTGACAGGATTGAAGGCTCCCCTGACTAGGTTGCCATTAAAGACGTCACCTGGGTCTCCTCCTGCTTCTAGGGACCACTCTTCCCAAGTCTCCTCCGATGGCTCCTTCCCCAGCAGGGAGAGAATGGGCTCTACACCCCGTAGGACCCCACGGCCGTGGTCTTTGCCCCTTCCATGTCCACTCTGCGACTCAGAGATCTTGACTGTACAGCCTAAAACAGCAAACCGTACCATATATATTACATTTCATCCTTCATACCTCTTCCTGCAGTAGACAGGCAGGGCACAGTGGTGCAAAGTAAGCAGTGGAAGGGAAAACAGGAAAACGTGTTATCATCGTGAGAACACTTCGCAGCATCATTTGACATGCCGACAGTCACAGGTGCCAGTTCGTAGTATCTGGTTGGGCTCCTAAATACCCAGTTCTACAAGGGCGCCTGGATGGCTCAGTCGGTTAAGCGTCTGCCTTCAGCTCAGATCATGATCTTAGGGTCCCGGGATGGAGTCCCTCATCAGGCTCCCTGATCAGGGGGAAATCTGCTTCTCGCTCTACTATCTGTAAAGTGGGAAAAAAATACAACTTAAAATAATAATGGTCATTCTGGAACAAGAATTAGGAATACAGAACTGAATAGAAACAGTTCCTAAAGTTTTTCAGCCTGGTTGGGGGAATATGGGAACACTGGCAATTGGAAGGGGAGGAGGCACGAATTACAAACTTGTCTCCCTGCTTTAACATTGAAAGTATCTATGCAGCTGGTGCCACACGTCAGGCAGTCACGTCCGCAGGGTAGACTGGTCATCTGGATGGCAGTAACCACACAGTCCACTTAGCATCTGGGGTACTGTGTGTTCAGTCTGACTACACACCCCAGAGCGAGGGTGTCATTTATGAGTCATAATCGTCTATTAGCTGGCCTGCCTGGCATCTCGGCACTCAGACCCACTCGGCATCTATCATTCCGTGGAACGTGAGCTTAGGGTTGAAATGTGGCCTTCTGGGATTGGGTTCTACATGCTGCGGTGCACAGACTCAGGATAATTAGGCTCACCATCGTTTAAACAGATTTACAGAACTGTGAGCATGTTGCATGTAAAATTAATCACATTAGGGTCATTCGTAGGGAAAAAAATATGTTTCCAATGCATCTAAGGGAGCAGCTTCTAATTAAAAAATGATAAACATCTAATTATTAAAAAATAGCTTCTGTAGACTACTAAGGTTCTCAACTTTAGTGGGCTTAAGATCAGATGAGTTGGTTAAAAATGCAGGCCAGGGCCCTACCTCCACATTCTGAGTGGTCTTGGGTGGCGCCTATAAATTTGCATTGTTAATCACAGGCCGAGGAAATTTTGATGTGATAGGTGTGTGCTTCATGTAAGATCCTGTTCCAGTGACCCCAAAAAGTGAAAAACATTATCTATATATTAATAATTCATTTACTTAAAACCAACCCTTTAATAAGTGAGAATTTCTAAACTGAATATTCCTAAGAGTTCACGTACTATTGCCTGCTCTAAAATAATCCTTAATCTCATACTGTTAAGGTTTTTGTGACCTTGACTTGGTATAATCCTAAGTACCATCTCCCTCTACTCAGAACTAAAAATGGTATGTTGGACAGTCACATGCATATTCTAATAAATGCAATCAGTCTACAATAACTGTCACAAATGCCAAGAGGTGCCAAAGAAACTGATTTGCCCTGGAGAATTCATGCAACCCATGATTTCAATTATAGCATTCTCTACAAGTATTTAGCACGTCTGCTTGCTGGATTTCCTCAAGAATTGCAAGTATTCAGATTAACTCAGACATCTGTATCTGTACCTATATCTAAGAGACATTCCCTAGTTATGGGGTCATAAACCCAAGGTTATTCTATAATGAATAGTTTTCTTCACATTTATATTCAAATGCTCTGAATAAAGAAGAGAAAATGTTTTAGCATTTTGCTAAGTGTAAAATTTTTTTTTTGGAAAAAAGAAGAAAATGGAAAAAAAAAACCCTACAAAGCCAGAGCATTAGCAAGACTATTATCATAGTCCCATTAAGTCAGGCACCCCCCTCCCAAAAAAAAGGCTAGGGGGAGGGCGCTATTTGAATTCCTAAAATATCAACACATTTTATCCTGGAAAAGAGCAGCACAGAATTTTAATAAATGCTGATCTTTATCAGGTGTCTCCTATGGGCCAACCACAATGCTCTACGACACCCATTTAGTCCTCAGTGAGATAGGTAATCGATAATCCCCACTGACCCCTGAAGGTCAGGGACCAGGATCCCACATGTCCCATTTTTCTTGTCATTAACTCAATTCAAAACTCAAATTCAGCATCTGCCAAATAAACTAGAAATGATAGTCTATAATGCTCAAATTCTTTCTAAATATTAAAAGTAAAAAGTTTCTAATGGTATGGAAATCATAGCCTCTATCTAAAAATATAATGATAAAACATTATCTGCACTACAATTATTAAAACTTAAGAAGGAATTCAGGTATCAGCTCAAATTTTCTGCTTTGGTGTAACACAAAGCCAGTTCCTAAATTATTCATGATAATCATTAAAATCATTAATGGAAAAGCACTCCTCCTGAAATTAGGAATGATTCACAATTATTTAACTTGATGATAAGGGATAGTTAGTACATCAGTAGAACTAGTACTGATGCCTGGTTTGAGATGAAGGCAATTGGTTTCAGCCTGGAACTGCAGAAAGCAAGCGTATACATATCAAAAAATCTTTATAAATTTCATGCTGAAGTCACATGGGACAGATTACCATCTAATGAACTGGTGGCTCATTGTGAAATTTTAATTCATTCTAACAAGTTATAATGTCACCTGAGAGATTACCTTTCTTGCTCACAAAAGCTCATTCAGAAAATCTGCATTATGCCATGAAACTGACCAACCACCACGAAGTACTGATGTAAATCATATATTAAGCAAGTTAGAGGCCTGCTATGTGCCAGGCCACACACGGACAGATCCGGGAGTATCGCCAAACTCATGCACACAATAGTGGCTTCTCTTCAGTTTTCCCTTTGAAACCAACACAGATCAGACCAACTGAGGTACCTGGAGTATCTAAAGCATGATGTACCTAAATTCTAAGTGCAACGGGTGTTATGAAAGAAACAGACAATGACACAGAATCTGGCAGTTAGCCACTCATGTGGTTATAGTGCATTTTCCTTCCTGAAAATACTGAAAGCTTTAAAAAGTGAGGCTTTCATTCATCGATGAACTGATACTAGAATTCATATGTAAAATGGAAACTCTTTGAAAGTCTCATGAGAACACTACTCAACTTTAGGAATGAGCACCAGGAAATCAATAGGAGCTCATGTGCACTAATGCTACATTAGGCTTAGCTGATCCACATTTCTGTGTTTATAAGATGTTGCACACAAAGCCACCATGTGTCCTTGGCCAATTCTAAATAGAGGAAAAAGACACATCTAAACGCTGCCAATTCTAAGTATTCAGAGCTCAAATCCAGTAACAAAATGAGAAGATAATTACGTAGGTGTCAAGCAGTGTTTTTGCTGTTTAGATGATAAAGACAGTACCCATCTTTTGGCTTATTTAGCATTACAGTAAAGCAGTATAATTTTGAAAATATAATTCTGAAAGCATTCTGGAGACCGAGAATCAACTAGAAGGGGGACGATGGAAAAGGAATAAGTATCTATGTTTTTAAAATACTAAAGGCATCAAAAATTCTAGTGATGAATGACTACTTAAATGTAATTTCTTCTTGATATAGGAATGATTCCTGATACCTATCTTTTAACAGAAAAGACTGAAATTTTCTTCACACTCAATTTATGTTTTCTTTAAACATGAGTTCTGCACACAGTATTAAAAAGAAATCTCACCAAAAAGAAAGTCTATCATAGTGACTCTACTACTAAGAGAAGCTGAAGCAGAATAAGGAAAAATAAAATGTATGGTTTATTTCTTTGTTATACAAAGAAAATTAAAAGTGATCCAAAACATCTTCACCCATCTCCCATGTCCTTCCTGACATAATGAGGACATACAAAATCAGAGCAAGCTAGATTAGGAGTCCAGCTCAGGGTCAAGTTTTTCCACTTTGATGACTATCTCCGGAGCAGATGCGGCAGCACTGGCCTGCTGGTTCTCAACCTCTGACTCCGACAACACTTCTTCCTTTATCTTCACAGGCTTATTACTGGCTTCCTCCTCTTCATCTGAAGATTCATCAAGCTCCCATTCATCATCTATGTCCATTTCAAATACTCTTACATGACGGAGATTTGAGCTTAACTGGAGAAGAAAAGATCAAATAAAGAATCTTTAAATTAATGGCTGAACTAATAAATAATATATAAGAAATCAAAATTTTGAAAAATGGTTTTGTATGAAAGTTATTTTCCATCGATTTACAACAAAATCACTAAACTTAGCCTCATTTGCTATAAAAGGATCTCTATATACAATAGTGACAATTTTCCTAATAATTGAAATCAAGGGGTGCCTGGTGGCTCAGTCGCAAAGGCATGAGATACTTGATCCCAGGGTCATGAGTTTGAGCCCCAGGCTGGGTGTCAAGACTACTTTAAAAAATAAATAAATAATTAATTAACATCTAGAACTGTATTACTCAGTCAACTTTCTCAGAGCAAGAAAGCTACATAGCTAAGACCACAACATGTTCATAATCAATAAAAGTAATACACCATGAAATGTTTACACTTTCTGAAAGGACCTTATAGATCCAAAGTCACTTCCTCCCATTACTCTGTAAGTAAACAATCTGTAAATACTTACCACACAGGACACTTTGCGAAAACCATTCCCAGCAACATACTGTGCTTTCATACTTTCCAGTAATCGCCAATGCTTTTCAAAATGCATGGTACGTGTGGGAATAGCACTGCACTGTTCGTCTAGCCTGGAGAAGGGAAAATGCAACCCCAAAATGAAAAGGCAATCTTCTCTCTGGTTTACAAGGAGGTAATATGAGGATCTACCATGGGTTTGATTTCTACCACCATTCCCAGTTCCAAAATAATTCTATCAGCCACTGTATAAAACGCATTTTCCTATATTCTAGGAAAATACTGCAATTCCAAATAGCTAAAATGGCATCTTACTAAGGTTTCTGATTGCTGCTCAAGGAAAACAAACAGACAAAATTTTTAATTAGAGAAGGGACCTACTCACTTAAATCTAAGAAAACTAAAGCCATCTCTAGAATTGGCTGTGTACCCTCCACTGGCTACTGAAGTCCTGATTCTGGGAGGAAACCAATAGAAGCAAATCTAAAATAACTAATTCTGTTATTAACTGGGGTTCAAGCTACCCTTAAAAATAGTACAGAAGTCCCATTCGCTACTCCAAATAATTCCCCACCTTATTTCACCTAATACTCTTGATTTATTAGCAAAGCAAAAGGGCAGGAGAGCTGTTGAAGCCAGTATTTAAAAAAAAAAAAAAATAGTACTTCTGTCCAGCTGATTTTCCTACTATCCCTCATAAGCACTGCCTAGCATACCTAAGGAACCACAATGTACGATACACATTCAAAAGCATAGAACTATTTCGTCAGCAAGAGTTTCTTACTGATCAGTTAGTTACCTTGTGGAGTAAGCCCCCGTGAACTGATACTCTGAGGCATCCTCGCTGTTATACACTGAAGATAATGGCAACTGGACCAGAAGTCTATCTCTCCCTTCGCGCCCCACGGTATCTTTCAGAACTACTGTTACAGTCTCATCATCATAGAACTGTGCATCTAAGCAGCTGTAGGCGCTAGAAGTGAATGACGTTCTGTTACACCATAGATGATTGGAACAACTGAGAAAGTATTATGGTACCATGCAAAAATTTAATACAACAAAAACCAAGTGACATTCTATACTCATACACTGAAAATACATCATCAGTTTGCATTAAAATCAGTTACCAATTGCAGTGATTATTCACAAACAGAAGTAGGCCCTAAAAAACAGGTCACCATGAAAAAAGAAAAATCTGGGAGGGTGAGGTTGGTTCACAGTTTCAGAAATCTCCTGATACCAATAGTCAGGCCTTAAGGCTGTGGAAATTCCAGGAATGGCACCTTGTAGATACTGGCTAAACAAACAGGGCTAACTAGACTGAGAAGTAAAAACAAGATTGACAGAGGAAAAGTCACAACAACTGTAAAGACATTATCATAAAAAACTCCTTTTATGTAAGGAAAAGAGAGTGAGAAAAGGTTTGGCCTGTGAGGAGTGTCCACTCCACAGCCTCAGGGATGACTTTGCTACTGTTACCCTTTTATATTCTAAGAACATCCCAGAGCAGTGACAATGAGGCCACCACACGTTACTATTGTTGTAACAACAACTTCAGTCACATGCCCCCTGGAACCATCTTGCTTTCTCAACAGACCAGGAGCTTGGAAGTATTAATCACAGGAAACCACAGTTATGTAAGTTCCTGAAGGGCAGTAAGATTCTATTCAATTGTTAAGTCAATCGAAGTATAAGCTATGTAAGCAATCCTGTGCACTCTGCTGCAAGTTACAAAGGCCTCCTAAGCGTAACATAATCACTGTACCTGAGTCTGACCATATTTCTATAATTAAACATATGCACATATCATTTGTATATGTATATAATCTCATCCAAACAAGATTCAAGATTTACCTTCGTCTCACTTTTTCAGTTGTGGCATACGTGAAGCTCCCAAATTTAATAGCAATTAGTCCATTACTTACAGATCTTGAAGAAAGAAGGGGGGAGAAAAAAGACTGTGGAACAACTTGGATAGCCAATAATCTAAGTGCTTGAAAGAACACGATTGTCAGTGTTAGTATATTTACCTAAACAGCCAAGTCCCAGACCCAAAATACCATTATGCTCACTCTGCAAAACCGACAATTAATTTAAACCTCTAGATAGACAAACCTACATCAAAATTGCAACTTGTTTAAAATCTTAGTCACTGATACCTCATAAAATTAAGGACAACTGGGAACAACCAAATTATTTCTCTTCGGCCCATCTCGGGTCTCAAAACATCTCCTTCAAATTCAGATTAAAACCCTCTACGCTATTAATGGTATTCTGTACGTGATTTATTTTTTAGAACTTTTACTTCAGATTCTCAAAAGAAGTCTCTAGGCAGGCCTCTTGTTTAATGAAAGGCATACCTAACCCGAGGCTAAAATCCTTTCCATAAGGAACCCAAGCCACAGTTCCGAATGCTTCAAGTTCATGAGATATAATCCAGAGTGTTCTGCTGTTGTATTTTTCTTAATGCTAAAGAAATCCTACAAGTCACAACTATACCTGTACAAAATTAATAATCTAAAATCAAAAGGGATCATGAAGCTTGTAATTTGGCATTATCATCTTAATGATGTGAAATAGGAGACTAAGAACAGTGCACCGGCAAGCCTAAACTCATAAGGTAGCTTAACTGAACCCCAAAATATAAGGGAGGGAAGCTGTACATTTATTACTAAAAATAATAAAATCTCACTCTCTATCTCAACTTTAGATTAATACTTACTGGGAAATATCAGTATGTCTCCTTAAAATGCACATTTTATAAAGTGAATCTTCTAAAATAGTAAAAAGAAGATAATGTAGATTTGAGGTTTTATTATTCCACCTAAGGAAAAAAATTTAATGTCAAAACACGGTATTTAGCTATCACATCAGAGAACAAAACTGTATTGCTCGTATGAGACAAGAAGAAACATACACTTACAGAAAAGGAAATTTGAATAATCTGCGTGTACAGTCCTGACTAAAACAAAAGAAAAAAAGGTAAGAAAAAATTAAATTGGCCACTAAATTTTACCACCCAAAAAGTAAATAGAATTACCTTCTAGCATCCCTGTATAATGGAATACAGATTGCTTGATTCATCGATTTTCCAATGACATCCTAAATAAAATAGATTTTTAAAAGTACAATCAAAGCATTTATAACATACACACAAGTACTCTACAGAAAGTACCTGACCTTCACTATGCAAGTCTAGTAAAAAACCATCTAGATCACCAAGCTTTCACACAAGAAACTTTAATGACAGTTCTAACAGCAAGGAAAAGAGACTGAAGAAATTATGAAAAGTACACCAGAAAGAAGTATGCATAGAAGACTAAGAACACCCAGCCCATCCCCTTCTCTCATGGCATCTCACGGCATCTTACTTCCCTCCTGCAGCAGTAAGCTAGACACATGATAGCTCTCTAGCCCAGACTGTTTATAAGAAGTTTGTTCTAGGAACAAATAAAATAATAAGGATACCAACACTCCTAATAACCTTGTTATCTGTTTACTTCTTAGTTTATGTAAGAAACTAACAGTAAGAGGAAATGTTAGGGTGAACCCAGTGAACCTGCCATTTTTGTTAGCCAGAGGGTGAACAGCATTTCATAAGGCTCACCTTAGTAACTATGACCATTTACATAAGTGAACCCCATACTGTAGATATTCTCACTCCTCCACAAAGGCATGCATTGCTTTTTCAAACTTACTGCTGGTTTTTGCAAGCACAGATCAATAATGTTCTCCATCCGCCTTTTCACAAAATGCAATGATTTTCGAGGATAATAAGGAAACAGCAAAGGACTTTCTGGTTTCAAACAAGAAGAGAAACAAAAACAAAATCACAAAGTTATAGTAAACCAAATGATTAGGAGAAAATAATCTGTCAGAGGCAGCTCATCTGACAGTGGCAATCTCCCTGGCTGCTTCATTAGCCCCTCACACAACCTCACCACGAATGACCGTGGCCTCCTGCCTTTTCTTCACCATCCCCGGCTGCCGGCCCACTAAAACCTGCCGCACCCACTCCGTACTCTTTATTCTATTTTCCCCTACCCAAATCTGACGGTTTGCTTCTGCTGGGTATAAGAAGGAAGGGGTGATCTGGGAACCACAAGACACAATAAAAGAGTTCATTCTCTACTCTTTGCCACAATGGGCTGACAACAGCAGTCCAGTATTGTTTTCGAAAAGTATAATACTGAAAACAGAAACAAGACACAAGAAACTAGTGCTGTGTAAATAAGCACTTTACTTTGCAAAAGGCTACTTTACCAGTAGCGAGTAATACATAATTAAGCGCTCAGGGGTAGCGACTATGCGAGATTCCATCCTGTTACTTCTATTGCTTACAACAGCTGGACAAAGTAAGCATCGCACTCTCCAAATTACAGATTTAAAAAATGAGGCCCAGGAGGTTTGGGCAATCTGCCTGGGGTGAAAATGATAATGAATTCACACCTCTGAATCCAACCCTCGGACTCCCAGGCCCACCCTCTTCTCCTGAGCTCTTTAGGCTTCCTTCACTCCCAGCATCTCATGTCCCAGCTATGCTGGACAAAGTGAGTTTTAATCGGGTTAACATTTTAAGCTTCCCACAGGTGAGAGATGCTGTGGGAGCAGAGAAAGGTATCAGATCTTTGTCCCTGGTTCCTGGCACAGAGCATCTAAAGCCCTCAGAATTTCCTGAGTGATAAGGGTGATAGGAACATCTTTTGGTGTAACAATGCGACTGTGGGTAGATCCCTAGATAGTTTCAGAATGAGGACTGGTCACCAGAGAGACTAAGCCCTGATAGAAGCCTGGACTTTCCAGCCCTCATCCCCCAACTACCAGGGTGGGGAGAGGAGCTGGACTTGAGTCCAATCACCAGTCATCAATCATTTAATCAATCCCACCCGAATAATGAAAACCCCATAAAGAGCCCCTGAACAGAGGGCTTCTGGGTGCTGGGTGACACACCCAGAGCAGGCGCGGGGGCTCTGAGCCCATCCCCCCACACCCTGCCTCTGCAGCTCTTCCACTTGGCTGTTCTGCCTTGTGTCTTTATAATAAAGCAGTAAACCTAAGTGAAGTGTTTGGTTTTATGGGCCATTTTAGCAAATAACCAACCTGAAAGGGGGAGGGAGCGAGGGTGGGAACAGAAATGTAGACCACCCAGGGACCTAATCCTCAGGACTGAAGCCACAGCGGCGGTCTGGTGGGACTGAGCCATGGAAGCTGTGGAGTCTGGGTAGTCAGCATCAGATATGAATCACAGGACACACAGTTGGTATCAGAATTGGTCTCAGGAGGAAAACCCTCTCATTTTATGTCAGAAGTGTTCTGAGTAACCACAGCTCACGTGACAGCACCCCTACTGCTCAGGAGCCATGAACTGGGCACCCAGCGCTCCACCTGCATTTACAGAATCCTCACAATGGTGTTTTGAGGGAGGCACCACTACCGCCCTCATTTTACTTATGAGAAAACGGGCACAGAGAGGTCAGTCTGCCCTCAGTCACATCACAAGAAGTCGCAGAGCAGATTCCAACCCCCGAAGCCCAGAGCAGCGACTTTCACCCATCCTACAGCCCCAGCACTCCCTCATGTACCCTGAGAAAGTACATGTAGCAAATATTTAGCACATAATTTTTGCAAAGTGCTAGAAAGAAGTTTCACGAAAGTTTTCTTAACAGTTCCATAACGATGCGGCGTCTGGGTGACACAGTCAGTTGGGCATCCAAGTCTTGGTTTTGGCTCAGGTCTTGAGCTCAGGGTCATGGGACTGAGCTCTGTGTTGGGCTTCATGGTCAGCCCCGAGTCTGTTTGGGATTCTCTCTCCCTCTTGCTCCGTCCCTCCCCACCACACACTCTCTTTCTAATAAATAAATCTTACAAAAAAGGACAAAACCCAGAAACAGTTCCATAATGAAAGTATTTCTTCACATTAGACTAAGAAACGATAATTAATGAACTTGTCCCAATTCACATACTAGCAAAACCTTGAGATGAAGTTAATAATATGAAGTGTTATCTTGGTTAAACATCATGCTCCTAGCTAAGATTAGGCCTTCCTGTTCAGCCACAGATGTGAGGAAAAAGAGGGTAGGGCCCATTTTTAGTCCACCCAAGTTCCCAGGACCAGTATTAGCCCACTCTCAGACAGGGCGCTGGTGCCACCACTCCTGGCACACTGCCATGAGCCCTCCTCAGGCTGGGGATGCATCCTGATTAAACAGCAATGAGCTGAGTCAGCTGTACCTTTATTCTCCCTCCTTTTAATAACTAACTGAATCAATAGATCTCAAGAAATACAAACGTCCTGCTCTGAAAAAGAACTAACTGAATCAATAACTAACTGAACTAACTGAACTAACTAACTGAATCAATAGATCTCGAGAAATAAAAAAATGTCCTGCTCTGAAAAAGAATTTGAACTTCTAGGGTTAAAATAAAAGGGCAACAAGCCAAGTTTTGGGCTTCAGAGAATTCTCTCCTTCTCCCATCCAACCTCATTCATTCAGATAAACAGAAACCAGAGAGAGTGGCAGAGGTCACCACTGAGTCGAGTTAAAAACTCGGGCTTTGAGGTCAGCAGACACCTAGCTTCATCACGTACTAGCTTGTGTGATTTGGGCCTTCTCTGATCTTCAGCCTCGTTATTAAGAAACGGGGATAACAGGTGCCTAGGTTCCTGGGGGCATGAAGGAAAGAACTACATGCTGGGGGCTATTACCCTAATGACCTAAGAAAGTGACAGGCTGTGATCAAATTACTCTGTGAGGCAAGCAAAGAAATACTGCTTCCAAGATATCTGCATCTAAAATAGTGAAGTTCTGATATATTTAGTGGTTGCTATTTTGTGTTGCATCCTGAATAATGTTGGATCATTTTACTATACCAACATTTCAAGATCCTAGAGAATGAAAAGCACAAGTACACAAAAAAAAACCCTACAATCTCAGGAGAATAGTTAAAGCATCACTATGCTTTTAGTTCACAAACGGGAATCAGCAAAAGACTTCTCTCACTAGCAGGCTGTGTAATTTTCTTCCTAATATCCTATTTTTTTCATAGTGTACAAAACAGACAAGAGGATCTGAGAATAAACAACCTTACCCTATCACAGTTAATTTCAGACTGTTTTCTATCACGGTAAAGTCATATACTATTTATTTTGCTGTTTCTCTAATCAAAAACAATAGGCACAAATGATCTAAAGACCTGAAATAAATATTCAGTAATTGTCCAGCAACACTCCTAGTTAAAATACTGGTCTCAAAGCAAGTATAAACATAGCCCAAATCCACAAAGTTCATTAAATACCTTTAAGGTGGTTGCTATTTTGAAGAAAATCATACCACTGGTTTCCTTCTGTGTTAGGTGGTGACACGAGATCATCATCTTCATCTTTCAAGTACTAGAATTAATACCAAATCAAAATTTTAAATGTCATAAACAAAGGAGGAGGCTTCAAAGACTTATCATTAGCATTATTCTATTTTAAAGGTGATTGTTTTACTGACAAGTGCTCTGAAATTGCACAGCTATTATTCCAAGTGAAGTGACCAAAATTCACTAAATGCCGAGCCACTTGGCAAGCTGCAAACTTCTGGAAGATCAGAATGCTATGGATGCAGAGACCACACACAGAGTTTAAATTTTGTGTTCCATTTTCATGAAGGACATTTTAATCTTATGTGTGTGTATGTGTGTGTGTGTGTGTGTGTGTGTGTGAGAGAGAGAGAGAGAGAGAGAGAAAGAGAGAGATCGCGCATGCGCACCTATCTTATAAATTAATTTTAAAAGTATCAACTTGTCAATCTACTCTCGGACAGTAGTCCTCAAAGTGTGGTCAACAGACCCCCTGGAGCCCTAAAGATGCTTCAAGGATCCATGCGGTCAATACTATTTTTATTTATCTTTTTTATTTTTATTTTTTTTAGTATTTCTAGATTTCATTACACTATTTTTATAATGTCAAAATGTTATTTGCCCTTTCAACTCTGTTGACATCTGCACTAAGGGTCAAAAGCACAGGTGGGGAAAACTGACGCTGGGAGGCAAGGTGGTGGTCTTAAGCCACACTAGTGGGCATTGTATTCCTTTTTGTTACATACTGACAGTTTGACTTATTTAATGAAGCTATTAAAATAATTAATTTTATTAAATCTCAACCCTGGAGTACAAATCTTTTTACTGTTCTCTGTGACAAAGTTGGAAAGTAAACATAAAGCACTTTGGCCAATACCAAAGTACAATGGTGGCCATGAGGAAAAACATTTAAGAAACTGTTGTAGTTGTGGGGTAAGCCAGGCAATTTGTTGCTGTTAATGGAATTCCATTTTTATTTGAAAGAATGACTGGCAGATAAGCTATGATTATTCGTACATGGGTATTTGGTAGATATATTCTTGAAAATAAAGCAAACCTGTCACTTTAAGCAAAACAACTGACAGTATTTGCTGCCAATGATAAAATTTAAACATTCAAGCAAAAAATTAAAATTTTGGAAAATCTGTATCTACCACTGTGTACTTGACAGCCATGGTACTTAAAGATTTTCTGATGATATTGGTGCAGATATTCATAAATCTGACTTTTGGATACTGCATACGGAAAGATGTCAGCATTCAGAAGATCTGCATAACTCAGTGAGCCAGTATTTTCCAAATGACCAATACATAATACTACAAAATCATGCACAGGTAAAAGATCCATTCAAAGCATAAGACTGATGAATGGATTTTAATGTATCAGAGTATGAAAAGTTCACTGATGCAATTTTAGATTCCATATTAAAGCTAACCTTTAAGATACTATCTCTTATCAAGACTTGGTATAATATCAAAAAACATCCACAATTATCTGAAACAGCCATTACAATACTTCTCCCTTTCTAAAACCTATGTGAGGCCAGATTTTCTTTACATACATTAAACATAAAAACCCAACACAGGAGATGAAGCAGCAGCTATGAGAAGCTGTCTTCTATTAGGGCAGACAGCAGAGATTTGCAAAACTACAAAACAATGTCACTCTTCACTAAACTGTTTAAAAAAATATAGTCATTTTTATTCTAAATATTTATGTAACACGTAACAGTTAAGTGGAATTGCTGTTACTTTTAAATAATTTTGTATTCTGTTATATTTCTAATGCCTACTAATATCTCCCATTGATAAATAGCAAAACTCTTCAGAGTCTTCAATAGTTATTAAGAATATAAACGAGTTCTGAGACCAAAAGTTTAAAAACTGCTCCTTTTTGGTTACTTTACTAAAAGAAAAGGGCTGCTGTGTAAGCTAGCACTATATTATTTTCCAGAAACTTTGGATAATAAAGACTAACACTGCTAAAGTTTTAGCATTAGTTTTAATAATTTCTAAAAAAAAGTAATATCCACTTTCAATCAAATGCCCATACCTGACCAACTTTTTCAACATTGAAGTATTTTCCTTTTCGATTATAAAGGTCTGGAGCCTAGAAAGAATAAGCATAGTTTAGCTCTTAACTCACAGAAGAGAAAGAAAAAAAAATTCTTAAGCTTAATGAAAACGTTTATTTTTTAAGAGAGCTGTTAGTGGCAGTTATCTTTTTCTTCTAGGGATTGTATGACACACATCCAAACAAAAGTTGGATTTATAAAGGCTCTAAAATAAGTATTGCCATTAATTAGTTCAATAGTTTAAAAAGCACAGCTGCTAAAAATGTCAATTAAATTGGATTAAATGTGATTACTTCTCACCATTACCCAGGTTTATGGCAACTGTTTAACTCTTTCAAAAAAAAAAAAAAACCAGCATTATAGAAATAACACTTTCGTACCTCATTGAAATGTTCAGTAAGAAATTCAGCAACAAATGTGATATCTTTCTGAGTCATCTATCAAAATCAAAAAGGAACAAAAGGAAAAACAAATCAAGGAAAAAGAAAGCTTCCCAAAAGATCTTATATTATGTAATAATAAATGTGACTTTTTTTTTACTACCTACTAAAAGCCATGATACAAAGAGGCAAAGTTCCTTCAAAGAAACATCAATAGAAATCCAAAAGATTATGCAGCTGTGAAAATATGAAATCTTGAAGCTCTGACAAGCATGTAATTAAACATTTTATACCCCTTTTTCCAATCAGCTAATCCAAGAGCTACAGAATTCCTTATGGCCTGAAGTTGTTTATTATTTTAGGCCTTGTGCTAATAAGACTGTGTACAGGGTCTCTGCTCTGGAAGAGACTACGTCCAGAGAAGTCACCTTGACTTGAGTGAGCACCTACAACTCAACAGTGATGCCTGCTTGGCGGTTGGCCTGCTTCTTGCAGTGACCCTGCATTCACCCCACCCCAGTTCTTCAGCCCTCACAGAATTATACCCGGGGATTACACCCAGGGGTCTCCCCCGATAACAGACACATTTTACTTCCCCAAACAAAAGAGTGGTCTCAGCGAAACAGCTAATGTGAACCTCCCTGGTTTGTGAGGCCAGTCATCCACAGCACAAAAGATCTGCTTCCTGTAAGAGTCTCAGAATGGCGATCCCTTATTCATCCAGTCCACTGGAGCTAATTCTAATGCTCTCCATTTTCACAGGCCCCAGATTACCTCATCTATGTGAATCAGAGTTTGGGCAGGGGTGAGGATGAGTGACCACAGAAATCAGGTGCAAATGTTGCCCTAGTCTGAAAGTTCTTACTTAAAGGAAATTCTACTGCCACTGTCACAATCCTTGTAATCAGAGAAACTACTGTTTACCAGACATCAGCATTGGGACTAATATTTAAAGTACCAGATTTCCAAGGAAATAAAAATGCATTCAAAACTTAAGGAAAGTAAAGAATACAAGCACCCTACATAATACAGATTACAAAATCTTATATAAACATGAAAATTATAAAATTAGATAGCCATAGTAAAGGTATTTTGTGAGATGGAAAAATAAAATTTCTTAAAAGAAAAAAAAAAAAAAGACTCAATTACTAAGCTGCATTTAGGGTCTATAGCCTGACACCTTGTCAACTAGCAATGGTGTATGAATACTGAGCCAAGCAGCCAAGCTGAGCTCAGTCAGAGCAGCAGTTAACACACTGGAAAACGTACTACCACATACTACCTTATTCAGCTCTGGAAGCACGTGGTCTTCTGTCATTCTCAACATTGCTGGAAACAGAAATCAAAAAACTATCTTTAAAGGAAAGGTACAAACCTAACTTTAATATAGATACATTTCAAAGACTGAATGTGTTTCATTGGACTAAATCTTCAATATTCAACCAAAGAAATCTTAAACTAAAGTGTGAAGACTCTAAATTTGACTTGTATTTTCAGGTTCAAAAAGGCTGGTCTAACAATCCTAAACTATTATTTTTTATTTTCTCCGTCAACTCAACGACGTGCACTGACCAGATTCATTCCTCTCCTAACATATGGCATTTCTTCTCTTAAAATCTGCAAACAATTCAGTCCTTCAAAAGCCCTAGAATACCAAACAAACATGTTTCTCTCCCTTGGGTCTTTTGCTACACAAAGATATTTGCACTAAGACTTTTGTGTACATACATACACTTAAATATACGTGTATTTACAGACTCTCTAATATCTGCAGCCAATTCTTGTTGTCCTCTCCGAGGTTTGTATTTTTATATTATGTCCACCTAAGTCAAGGGGAATGCTGCATGTGTTTTTGCACTGTTTGAATATCCCTCGTAATTGCATTCGGTCAGGAATAAGCACGCTGGATGTGATTCTGCAAACATGGATTATTTTAGAAACCGTTCTTAATTAGTTCAAACTTCTAAATTATCTGAAAAACAAACCATAATCTAGTGCACTCATTGACTCATTTATCCATCCAAAAAGTACTCACTGAGCATACTATGGGTGCTGGGGATATAGCAGTACAAAAGAAGTTCTTGACTTCATGGAGGCTACATTTTCCAAAGGAGCAAACCCAGGCGACTCCACTAACAAGTGACAGAGCCAGGATTATAATGAGGTCTCAGTTCTCCCATCCAGCGTGCTTTCTGCTGCCCTGCTCTAATGATAAGGATTGAGCAGTAATTCATTTCTCTCCTAATCAGGCTTCTCATTAGAGTTAGGACATGCAATAGAATATAAACTGCCTCAACTATGCCAGTAATCACAAGTAAAACCAAACCTCTTCTGTAAAAGAAAATTATTTCGAAGATCTCATTGAGTTTTAATATTGTAATTTATTCTAATCAGCATCTCTGATATTAAACAGGCTGGCCTGATGAACACTCTGGCTCCCCATTCTGGCTAGCATTGGTACGGTTTTGAGGAGAAAAAAAAAAGAATTTTAAATGCCAACATCTGTGGATCCCATTCTTTTTTTACCACAAGCAATTACATTAGGCTGACAAATACAAAGTCTGTTTGTAAGATACCAGAATTGAAGATCTGGACATTTGTTAAAAGATGTGAGCACATTACAGATAATTTAACTTCTATTTTATTTACTCTTTAGAATTTTAACAAACGAGGAATAAATCTCATTTATAACCAAATTTTTGCCTGTGTTGGAAGGGAATGTATGCTGGATTATTTCAATGATATTAAGGGGGGGATCACAAAAATAGTTCAAATGGACCTACATAAAATATGCACATGCTGCAGAGTAAGCATTAGAACATGGACTATGAAGTCAGTAAATCCTGGTTAACTACCCACAAATGAAAAGACGCTATGTAGAACAAAGAAAGGCAATGAGTGGTCTGCATTCAACTTAGCTAGGGCACTAGTGTCTGATGGAAAGGATGCTAGAAACTTCTTGTTGGGTGCTGTTCAATGTGGCAGGCACTAACAGTGTGTGGCTACAGAGTACTTCAAATGTGCATTACGTCACTAAAAAACTGAACATGTAACTTATGTAATTTCAACTAATTTATTTATTTTAAAGATTTTATTCCTTTATTGCTTGAAAGAGAGAGAGAGAATGATGGAGAGGGAGAAGCAGGCTCCTCATTGAACAGGTAGCCAGATGCGGGGCTCAATCCCAGGATCCTGATATCATGACCTGAGCTGAAGGGCAGCTGCTTAATGGATGGAGCAACCCAGAGGCCCTGTAATTTCAACTAATTTAAAGAGCCACAGGTGGCTACTGGCTACCCTAACGGATGGCATATCTCTAGAAACGGAAGATCAAGAAACAGAACAGAAAATAAGCTACTCAAGAGCAGAGGCCAGATCTTTGCTTTTTCCCCGTCTTATTTTAAAAAACCTAACACCTACATAGCAGAGATGCAAAAATATTATTTTAACCTAAGGAAAAGTTACTAGGTCAAAAAAAGTTAAAAAAAAAAAAAAAAGGTTACCCTTCAGCAGTGAGTGACAACCGGTGCTACAAGTGACATCTGGGGAAGTTGGGGCTGGTGGTACGGAGGGAGGAAGGCGGGCTGTGTGTTGAAAACACTGACACCCGTGAAGGGTAAAAGAGGGGTCATTTATACCACTCGCTCTACTCCTACAGTTACTTGAAATTTTAGCAGAATAACTGAAATATTCTAAATTGATACACCCACAATTTTTAAAGAAGGGTGAAGGTAATAAGAATGCTTCATTCGATCAACTTACCCACATAAAGCCAGCGAAAAAATGCTTTGAAGTTTTTCATACTACTATCTATAACTCTGAAAAGACAAAAATAAAAGAAATCAGTGAAAAAATGCTTTGAGGTTTTTCATACTATCTATAACTCTGAAAAGATAAAAATAAATCAGAAATAAAATTATAATGTGTGTTTCATATATCATCGTTCAATTGTTCTGGGATATAATCATCCTTACCATTCTCTTTTATCCTATCTGAAGGACATTTAAACCTTTGATTTTACAAATCAAAAACATACCTAAAAATAAAGCTTCAGAAGTGCAAGTCCTGATTCTTCTCAAAAATAAAGCAAATGACTCAGATTCTAACTGGTTATAACAGTCTTGCCACAAACTGTGTAATGGTCCTTCCCACCATTCAATAAAGTATGAAATCCTTTTTCAACTTTGCAAACAAAAGAAGTCGGCAAAAACCCATTTTCAGCATTTTTCTCAGTTAAAAAAAATACTCACTGGTCAGTAAGAAGAAAAAACATCAACGCCAACAGAACACCAGGATTATAAATTTGTACTATGTCACTATCTCTGCTATCAGTGGACATTATTTTTGGAAGTTGATTTTTGATGCTTATAGTAACTGATCTCAAAAACTGAATTTCCTTGAGCTTTACAGAAATGGATTCCCCAAATTTAAGTATTAAAAGTGGAAGTCATGTTCATTTCGATGAAACTATCTTTAAATATGGACAGGGCTATCACTTTAAAAAAAATCTCTTTAGGCTCACATCTACAGGGTAACAA
The DNA here is from genome assembly GCF_010015895.1 of Lontra canadensis. Taxonomy (NCBI): domain Eukaryota; kingdom Metazoa; phylum Chordata; class Mammalia; order Carnivora; family Mustelidae; genus Lontra; species Lontra canadensis. The sequence goes on from NW_022630995.1 coordinate 47,444,977, forward strand.
CTTCTCTAAGCAGGTAATACCTGCATCTTTCTTTCCTAAATTTCAAAGCCCCTTCCAAGAATAAGTTTCATACTACTGGAGAGGTGGGTCACCATCATTAACCTAGCTCTCTAGAGTAAAACACCCGACATAAAAAGACTGCCACATTTCTGATATTACCAAGTAATATAATCAAAACTCTCTTGTGGCAAAATGAAAAAAGGAAAGAAAAGTTCCTTTCTGTCTTTCCAATCAATACTCTGACCGGCCCCTATACCCAGCAAGCAATGGTGGAGGTGAACAACAAAATTCTCACTGCCTCACTTTCTTCATCTATAACCTAAAATAACAATGCTATATTCAACTTCTTCCAGAGAGCAAAAAAGTTAAATAAACTACCTTCCGTTCATATTGAAAAGTGATCACAAAAAGCTTAGTATTTTATACCTACTCTCTGCAAATACGATGAACCAAAAAATAATTCAACATATATGAAAAGCAATGCCATCTTTCCTCTCATTTTGTCTTTTGAACACAAATGTCTCCAACCTCTACCTTCTAAAACCCCATTAAAATGATAATGGGGTGTGGGGGGGGAGGGATGTACTATAAACTCACAAAAACAAAAAGGATGGTAGAAAAGACATTAATTTCAGAAATGTCAGAAAGGCCACGTGGCTGACGAAGCTCAACAGAGGCAGTCACACACAGAACACGGAGAGGACAACCAGCAAGGACACTTCCGGCCTACAGAACCCAGGGACGCTTTGGACCTTGCAAATGTCAGGCTCGAGAGCAGCCCTCAGGATGACACACGGGGCTGGACACAGGAGGACAAACCGAAATACAGAGCAGTCAATGTGTTCTTTCCTCCTAAACATGAATGCCTATGGGTCTATGCCCCAAACAGAAATGAACAGGGTTTTCCCAAGAAAGCGCATAAACTGGGAAGAGCTGAGGTGGTCCCATGCAGGTCCTGGCGGCCCACCACACAGCTCTATACGCCTGCCCGGGTGCCAAAGCCAGCTTTCTGCTGTCCTGTCCACAGATTCCAAGCAACTTCAAATCACCTCATGAAGAAACATGAGTAAACACTGGAGCATCGGGTATCTGAAGAAAGACAAACAGATAAGTGACCCGGGAAGTGGAGATCATTCAGGGAACTGCAGGCTTATAAAAATATCTAATTAGTGTCCTCAGAGATTTGAGAAGATGTCATCTACAAAGCAAGAGCACAGCTTTGAAAAATGATTAAAGAAATAAGAAAACACATTTGGAAATTGAAAGACAAGGACTGCTGTGATAAAGAATTCAATGCGACAGTTCAGGTAACGGTCAAGTCCTCCACTCACCTTGACTACTAATTCCAAAGCTGACAGCCTACACCCCTTCACTACCAACTTGAACCCTCTGACTCTCAACATCAAGCATGCCACTCACCAACAACCACCTGTCTTCCCAGGGACCTCCCTTCAGCACCCCAGCTTTCGTCTCCCTAACTACCACCTACTGGTTCCCCCACCTCTCCTCCCTGTCTCTCACTCACATTGTGTTCCCACTTTACCCCCAAACCAGCTCCAATTCAAGGTTCATTTGAATCATGCCCTCGCTTTAATTCCCTGGCCCCACTTTGGCTTCGCTTTGGTCACCAAGCCTAGCAAATCTAAGTGCTCACCTGCCCTGTGCCCCGGCACACTTGGCTGACCCCAGCTGGAGAAAAGCCAGCAGCCACGCTGACCAGGGGCACTTCTACATGCTCACAAGGGCTCCCCAAGTGGCCCTCAGCACCAGCAGCATCTGCCTGTTTTACCCGCCCGTTCTTTCTCCCACTTCCCTGAAGGCAACTGGCTCACACCTTTTCCTTTATTAAACCACCTCCCCACTCTTACCTCCAGCTGACAGAACATTGCCTATCTCATTAAGACGGTAAGAACAGTTGCAAGTGAACCTCCCCAAGCCTCCATGTGCCCAGATACTAGCGTCTGTGACCCTTTACACAGCCTTCTCTCCTGTAATTATAGATACACTATCTTTCCAGACCATTCCCCACATGCGCACATGGCCCTCTATCTTTCCAGACCATTCCCCACATGCACCACATGGCCCTTCCCTCCCATACTCTTACTCCATCAATCCTCTCCTCTCTCCGCCATCATCAATTGTTTCCCTTCCAGAACACCCCATCATATATAAATATGCTCTAACTTCTCCTGCCGTAAGACAGAAAAACCCAACAACTATTTGCAACCACTGGCCATTCCGTTCACAACAAAACTACACAAGAGATGATACTTACTGTTTTCTTTGCATCTGCTCTCATTCTGCATCCCAATGGCTCCATGACTCCATGACATGGCTCTGATCAAGGTCACCAATAATCGTTTCTAGTAATACTGATTATCTGTTCTATTCTTGGTCTTCATCTTACCTGACTTAGCAGCATCTGACAACTGATCTCTCGTTTCTTTTTACAATGTTTCCATTGCTCAGCCTAGAGGATACCCACCCACTCTCCTGGTCTTTTTGCCACTTTAGTTTCCTTTGCTAGCTCCCCATCAATACCATTTCTAAATGTTGGAATGCTCATCGCTGTCTTCAGATCTGTCCTCTTCTCTAAGCATACAGACTACCTCATCCAGCCTCATGGCTCAAAATAACACCAATGTGTTGATGGTTCTCAAACTGCCATCTCCAGCCTGGACCCTTCCCTTGAATATTAGTCTAATATGATCAACAATGTCTCGGACAGATACCCATGAGGGTATCTAACAGACACTTCAAATTTAATACAGCTGACACACTCGTCTGGTCATCAAAATTCACACCACTAAGGAGAAGCAGACAGACATCATTTGCCTCTGGATGTGACACCTTGAGAAGGACACTCCACCAGTTATGTATATTCTGGCCAGGGATGTATAACCTAAATCTGATAAACCCAAATTGAGGAACATAAGATACACATATATAATTTATATATTCTCTCCCTAGTTTTTCACATTTCAGTAAATGTCAATCCTACTTTTCCAGGTGCTCAGACCCTAAATTCATAATTACCCATAACTCTTTTATTTTACCATACACACAATCATTTAGCAAATCCTGTTATTTCTACTTTGAAAATGTACCCAGATTCTGACCTCTTCGGATTGTAACCACCATTTCTCTCTTGGCTTCTGTCCTTGCCCTCTTTTAATTTATTCTCAAAACTAAGCAATGAACAAGAGGATCTTTTGAAAACCTAAGTCACATCCTGTCACTCCATAATCTTAATTGCTTCTTCTTACATCCAGAGTAAAAGCCAAAGTCCTTCCAACTGCCTACAGGCTCTACACAACGTGGCCTATCCTCCATGAGCTCTCTCAGCTCATCCTCTATCTCTCACACTCTGCTCCATTCACTTCAGCTGGAGTGGCTCCTGAGGCACGCTCCAAACTCAGCGCCTTCATACTTGCTCTCTTTTACCAAATATTGATGACTCACTCCTTCCAATACCATCATCTTGGTGAGGTCTGCCCTATATAAATCTCATCCCAAAGGTCCCCCTTCCGTGCTTGGTTTTTCTCACCACTCCTGACACTATCTGCCTTGCTATGTATTTTCATCATTCATTTCTTTATCTCACCACATTAGAATATAAGACCCATATAGATTTTATCAGTTTTGTTCACTGCTATACCCTCAGCCTCTAGAATAATGTTTAAAATACAGTTAAGTACTCAATAAAGGTCCACGATGAATGACAACGTTGCATAATTCAGTCAAGAAAATTTTTCAGGAAATAGAAAAGAAACAGTTATGAGAATTACGTGAAGAAAAAGAGAAGACACAGGTCAGTTCACGGCCTAGTATCCGACCAACAAAGTTTCTAGAACAAAAAATCTAATTAAAAAAACAAAAAAAAAACAACAAAAAAAAACGAGAGGAGGAGAAAGAGAAAAGGAGATTACTAAAATAATAACACGGTAGAATTCAGATTCAAATATTTTCTTATTATCAGCACAATGAAAAGACCCACATCTAAAAACACTACTGTGAAATTTCAACATATCAAGGATAAAGAATGAAGCTTTGAGAGATGAAAAACAAAAACAAAAAACCCTATAGAGGGATGAGAATCAGAAGCATCAGACCTTCCAACAGCTACAGAAAGACCAGCATATAATAAAGCAATACTTTCAAAGTTCTCTGAGAAAATGATTTCCCCTTCATCATCCTATACCCATTGGAAACCATCAATAAAGCATGAAGGTAGGAGAAAAGACACAGAGTTTATCACTGCATAACTACTTCCTGAGCAAGTTACTGGAGATGTTTCCCAACAAAGTGATGAAAGGAAGCAAGAAGCAAAGGCGATCGTGATGTCTGGACCTAACCCAAGAAAGCACCGAAATGCCTGCCTAGCAGGCTGCTGGGGCAGCTACAACAGCGCATCCAGACCAGCATGGGGGAGGGAAGGCTGGAGGAGAAATGTCAGGGAGGGAGGGGGTCCCAGGGTGTGATCCTGCCTTGGAGACAGGGGAAGAATCTAAGGATATAAAAAAGGCAAACAACACAAGAAAAGAGAAAACAAAGTCTAGGAAAAATGAAACAAACACAGAAGAATTTCTAAAACTGGATAAATAAAATAATTGCAGTATAGTTACACAATTTAGAGGTATGGAGGTAAGAACTAAAAACAGAAATGGTTACTGGAGTTCAAGGATTCCCCCTGGAGAGGGGACTCGAATGAGGACAGACGGGAGAATACAATACCGCTTTAACTGATAAGACAGCTATGTTATTGGCTTGTTTTAATCATGTAAAGGTGATAACTTTGATAAAAACTTATAAAACCAATTTTAAGAAAATCATGTCAATTTGCTGGGTTCTTGCTTGTTAGAATAAAATATTCTCACATCAATGATTCTAGGTATCCTCAATACTTACTGAAGAAGTTCATTTGCCTTGAGTATGAAAGAACCCACAGCAGTAATAGCATCTAAAGAGAAATAAGTAAGTATCATTTGTCCATTAAGTAAAGTGTGTTTAATGTACTCTACCAAAAAACTAAATTACTACCTTCAATTCCTGCAGCATCTAGTCCAAGAGGTTCATATTTTTGCTTCCATGAAGCCATTCCTTTCAGTTCACTCAAATGGTATAATAAAGACTCGGAACCGCTATCAAAACAGAGCAGAAATAAGTTATTATCATTACCATCATCAAGGTGGCAGACAGCTACGACCTCGCCTAAACATTTCCAAATTTTCAGAAATAAAAACTGAAAGTAACAATTTTCTTTCTATGAGAAATGATCATTTCTCAAACTTTTCTCTAAAAACTAGCAGAACCATCTGGCCACTCTGACGATGGAGATGAATACACAACCGCAAGATTTAATCTTACGAGATCACATTATGTTCTACAGTTGGACCTGGCACCCTGAAGACAGTCGGATGGTCATCCTATTCACCCAAAAGATATGTATTTAACATTCAACAAACATGTATAATCTCTAACTTTAAGTCAGTACTGTGCTACATACTGGAGACACAACAGTGACCAAAACAAAAGGATCCTTACAGCACTGACAGTCTCATGGGGAAAGGACACTCATAACCACAATCAGACATCATATCATTCCCACTATCATAAGTGCCTGGAAGGAAATGCACACCAGCGTAGGTGTAATGGAATAACCTGACCTAATCTGAGGAATTAGGGAAAGCCTCTCGGAACAAGTGAGATTTGAGTTAAGGGGTTCAAGTGAAGAGCAGGGTGGGAATGTTCCAGAAGGCAAGATGGATGCACAAAAGCCCTGGGTCAGAAGAAAAAATGTCAAGTCTGGTAAGGCCACCAGCGTGCATGAAGCAGAGAGGCAGGTGTGTTAAAGACCATGCAAAAGTCTTGGTCCTGAGAGCAATAGGAAGGTGCTGGACGTTTTTAAGGAAGAGTAACATGATCAGATCTGCTCTGGGAAATTTACTTGAGGGGCACAAATCTATTTGTGGACTGGAAACCAGGCCAAAGGCCCCTGCAGTGATCCAAGGCTGAGGTGATGCAGTAGGGGTTAGGGAACTCAGCATAAAGGGATATATTGAAATTTAAGTCAAACACTGAGCAGCCACATGCAAACTGCTTCTCGAGGGAGCTGTGGATAGAAGTAGCATGAGACACAAAGATCAGGGTCTAGCTGTGACACTTAGTAACTTCAGGCCAGTTTGGATTTGTTTCTTTTTGTGTGAAAGGAGGATAATCATAATCAACACCTTGCAAAAGTGTTAAATGTAAAAACACGTATCATGTTTTATAAACTGTGAAATGATAAATATAATTTCCTTGATCAAAAAAGGGTATACGGGGATGCCTGGGTGGCTCAGTTGGTTAAGTGTCTGCCTTTAGCCCAGGTCATGATCCCAGTGTCCTGGGATCAAGTTCTGCATTGGGCTCCTTGTTCAGTGGGGAGCCTGCTTCTCCCTCTGCCTGTAGCTCCCCCTGCTTGTGCGCTCTCTGACAAATAAGTAAAATCTTTAAAAGAAAAAAAAAGAGTATATGTCTTTTCAAAATATACCGCCTGGCTGTCTGGCTGAGGAAAAAAAAACCCAGACAGAGAGCCTACTCCAGTGAAAAGATGTTTGAAAATTATTTCAAGATGTACCATTATTGACTCTTTATATCTTGGGCACTCCAAGATTCCCTTCAAGTGCCAATGCAACAATTTTAGCTAGAAAAGGCTAAAAAAGAGAGAATGACAGCTGATGAAGAACACCGACACCAAGTACATACAGACAACACCAAAAACTCGACATCACCTTCATACCTCTGTAAGTGACTTATAACCAATTTTTGTATACTGGAATATGATGACTCTATAGACTGGCCAAGCTTCTTTAAGCCCTAAGTAAGAGGAAAAAATATATTTAGCATATAAGTAAGACACTGCATACTGCTCTAAAAAAAAAAAAAAATCAAGAAAGTGCACACAGCCATTTAAAGACAAAGATAATTTAACTGCACCTTTACTGTTAACTGGTTCATTAAGAGGGTCTGAAGTTCAGCACTACAATGAAAAAGGAAGTATTTTTAGTCTTCCCTATTCAAAATGTAAATCCATCACTTAAAACTTTTAAATTTTAAAAGTAAAAACAACATTTTTAAACAAACAAAAAGAAACTCCAACAAAAATTAAGACTTAAGGAACAGACAGAAAACAGAAAACAATAAAGTCCAGAAACAGACTGAAGTATACTTAAGACATACCGAATGCTAAGATGGCATTTCAAATCCATAAGGAGAAAGTGTAATAGTCAATAAATTATGCTGGGCAATTATCTAAACCTTCAGAAAAGAAGAAGTTAAATCTTCCATAGCATATAACCAAATAAATCACATCTGGAACATGCAGATGGAATAAAACATAAACTATAACAAAAACTCTAAACAAAAATACAGATCAATCTTTGAATACTCTTAAGATGGGAAAGGTCTTTTTAAGAATAACACTAAGGCGGATACCATAAAGGAGAAAACCGATGGGACCATAAAAAATTAGAAATTTTTTTACACATGTAGAAATACATACATATATTATAGCCACAGAAAATGATTACATTTACAAAAGATGAATAAAAAAATCAATACTATTTTTTATTCTTATGTACCAGAATTTTCTATTTTTTTACAACAAACATGAATTACTTTAAAAAAACAAACAAACAAAACACTGTAAAAAAGGAAGAAAACACAAGAGCACCTAGTGTGAGTTCACTACCTTGCTTTCCCCCATAACAGCAAGTGCATGAATTCATCCTGCACGGAAGTGGTTGTGCTCTTCTCCTAGACAAAATGGATAACATCATGATATGTATCTTTAAAATTATAACTACATGTATAATTCAAAATTAAAACTACAGAAGCATGAATCCCTTCCTTTTCCTTAACCTTCCTTCAAATCCTTATTTAAACTGATTATCTATCAGTTCATGGCAAGTACCCAGTCAGCTCTTCAGTACCTGTCCTGACTCTCCACTCCCCACTGGCTCCACTTCACAGACCAGTCCCCACCTAGGTTGTCCCAAGCGAGGAGAGCCTTTTCTCTCTGGGGAAAACAGTGCGAGGTCAGATCGAGCCATCTGAAAGCTTAACGTTCACCTTTTACAAACCTGACCAGTATCCACCAGGTAGCTCATGAAGTCAATGAAATGAAATGAAAGCAGCACAGCGTGCCTGCTTTCACTCCATCCAGGGGAAACTTCACAAACATTACCTGCACAAACTTGGTGAGACGAGAATCCATCTGCATCAGTATTTCTTCCCAGGCTTCACACATACATGTTAGTGACAAATTTATATACTATTAACAAGAAGGAAACAAAATATCAGAATAGTAAAAACAAACAAAAAAAACCTACATTAAATCAATGTGCTAAGTAATATATGCTTCTTCCTGCCAAATATCTCAAAGAAATCCAGAATTTACTTTCAATCATTTTTCACTCAGCCTGTGAAAGAGAAGACCACAACTAATGCTTGATAACCACTTAACCATCAAACATTCTGAAATTAAGTTTTTATCTGGTAAAACAGACCTCCTCCAGCTTTTTTTATATATATGTTTCATGTACACTAACTGTCAAAATGCTGGTTGAGTCAGCTATTCAATTTTCAAACAAAATCCTTAAAAAGATACCATCCAGAAATCTTTGACATGTCAGGGACTATGGCAGACTGAAAGAGAAAAGCCACAGTTCTTTGTAGCTCCTCTATCCGGATGCAGACTCGGCCTCCCCAGTCCCTGAATCTGGGCTGGCCTTGTATCGTGCTGTGACCAACACACAGCAGAAGGGACACCGAGTCCAAGGCCTCCAAAGGCTCTGCATTGTTCCCACTTGCACTCCTGACACCCCTGCTGTGGCTGCCACTTCACGAACAAGCCTGGGCTAGCCTTCTGGGACATGTCACGTGGGGAGCCACCACTGTTGAGGGACACTCAGAACAGCCAGCTGGCCAATGATGCTTGACCGGGCCCAGCTGAGATGACCTGGCCCGGATCGACAGAACCTTCTAGCTGAGCCCAGCCCAAACTAAAACTTGCGGAATCAGCTAATTTGGGGTGGGTTTTTACACATAAGAGTGAACTGACATAATGGCTGTTTTCCATAATGCTTGATTTGCAGTAAGACTTTTAAAATTCCAGAATGTTATTTCACTTAGGGAAGTATTTTTAAAAGATCTGAACTACTTTTTTCTTTTCTGGTGGGAATAGATTTTCAATTAAATTTCTTTTTCTTGTTAACAGACATTATAAGATTATCAGAACAGACATTTATACCACAGATAGTTAGCTTACAGAATGAAATTTGCAAGTGTTTTATTTATAGACTGTGAGAAACTTAAGAGCAAATATTCACATAAAACAAGCTACAAATAAATACCTGTAAAAGTGCTGAAATGTGAGTAAACTTTCTAGCCATCCTAGTTACTTCAGGTAAGAAAGAGTACAGTAGATTGGTTTCAAGCTGTAAAATCAAAATAAAGTGAGTTACAATCACACACACATACTTCTTTTAAAGATAAATCAGTCCCAGCTCAAAAAAGAAATCCTACAATTTAAAGAGTTAAAATCAAGGTCTAAGTATGTGTCAGAAAGACCATGTCTGAATTCTGCTACCTTTGAGCCTACTACTTTGAAGACCAACAGAACAGAACTTTAGGATTTTCTAATCTGACATGTTTACCTGTGCACAGATCAACCCTCCCTAAGTTTGCAGTGCCATCTCCATAGCTAGATAAATACAATCTATTTTGTAAAACTACTATAAAATTAAAAAACGATTACAAATATAAAGTTTTTAAAGAACTATATGCTACTGATAAACACAAGTTACATATCCATTACAATGAAATAAAAATCATACCTTTAAAAAGCTATTACTTAACAAAATATCCATTCCAAACTTCAAAGAAATAGCAAATCTTTTTATTACAGCACGAAATGCAATCCTAGAAATCATATTTTCACAGAACCCTAAGTTGAAGCACAAACGTGACCAACTATTCCAGGCAATTAGGAAGTCAAGAGCTCCCTGGTGCTATGAATACAACAACAAATACTGGAAATCATCAGACAGAGTGCACAATGCATCTTTTTGTTCTATTTTTGTTTAGAATTTGTGCATCCTTAGGTTAAGCAGCAGGGTTATCTGGCACAAAAATCTAGGGAAGGGGCACCTGGCTCAGTTGGTAGAGTGCAACTCGATCTTGGGGTTGTGAGTTTGAGCCCTTTGTTGGGTATAGAGATTACTTAAAAATAAAATCTTAAAAAAAAAAAAAAAAACCCTATCTAGGGAAGACTTTCTTAAAGGCAAGGCTATAACATAAATACTCTATTGGAGCCCACATGGCTTCCATATAAACAGCATAGAGTACAAAGCTTTTCCCAACGTTAAATGATCATCTGACACAAGAGGCAACGTGCTGGTGATGAGCACGGTCCCTGGAACCATACTGCCCAGCATCACTTCCATGTGAGTGATGCCGAGGAAGTTCTACAGTTTCTACTTATCTATAAAATGGGGATAATAATAGGACCTACCTATTAGGTTGCTGTGAAGATTCAAATGAATTATACTAAACTACTCAGTACTTCACACATATTAAACAACTGATCTGTATTAGCTCTTATTAGTATTAGGATCAGAGTCCCTTTTCTTTATTTTTAAAGAATTTATTTATTTGACAGAGAGAGGGGACACAACCAGGGAAATAGCAGGGAGAGGGAGAAGCAGGCTCTCCCCTGAGCAGGGAGCCTGATGCAGGGCTCAATCCCAGGACCCTGAGATCACGACCTAAGCTGAAGGTAGATGCTTAACCAAAAGATCCACCCAGGTGCCCCCAGGATCAGAGTCCGAAGAACACACTTGATACAGGGGTGCCTAGGTGGCTTGGTTGGTTACATGTCTGACCCCTGGTTTCAGCTCAGGTCATGATCTCATGGGTGGTGAGACGGAGTCCCATGACAGGCTTTGCGCTCAGCACAGAATCTGCTTGGGATTCTCTCTCCCTCTCCCCCTCCCCCTGCTCATACTATCTCTCTCAAATAAATAAATCTTAAAAAAAAAAAAATACTTGGTACAAAGACAGACTGATATAGCAACCAATTAACATGGTCATTAATAAACTATCAAAACACTGTTTTTATGAAAACTATACTGGACTCTGGGAATAATGAAATGTTCACTAGAGCAAGATTCTATACATGAGATTTAGAAGCTCCAAGTTGTTTTTTTTTCTTTTTTTTTTCTTTGTTTTAATAACCATTAGAATCCAAAGATAAGAATAATAAAAACTATAAAACCTTAAAAAAATATATTTACTGGGGCACCTGGGTGGCTCAGTGTGTTAAAAGTTTCTGCCTTAAGCTCAGGTCATGATCCCAGGGTCCTGTGATGGAGCTCCCTATCTAGCTCTCTGCTCAGCAGAGACCCTGCCTCACCCCCCACTGCCTGCCTCTCTGCCTACTGTGATCTCTGTCGGTCAAATAAATAAATAAAATTTTAAAAAAATATATAGATATTTACTGTCTGCTGCTACCAGGTTTCCACACTTACCTGGAAGTATGAGACCTCCGAAGCAGCGCCAGCAGAAACCTCTGTGACCACTGATAATGACTTCAAATCACTGGATAAACACAATGCAAGACAAGTACCAACGATCTGTAAGACAATCAAATCCCCTGGTCCATTTAGTATCACTGCTAGTCTGCACCTGCTTACAATACAGGCAACAGAAACTAATGGAACTCTCCAAAGCAAAACCACACAAGCCTGACGCATTCCACACGTGCAAGAGAGGGAAGATGTGTGTCCCCCCCAGTCCACACCCCTCATGGACACACACCCCTCCATAAGGGGAACCAAATCAAGTGCTGGAGAGCCCACAATATTTCTCTCCCATCAGAAATGGTGAGAATAGGACAGAAAAGCTGTGGAGAAGACCAAGACTGAGCAACCAGCACAGATCTGGTGCTGAGTAGAAGAGCGCTTCTCATGATGTTCCTTCACGTTCCAGTCACAAACTGCAGCTCTTGCCCTGACTACAGGCTAGAAAGACACTGAGTCAGAATCAACTGTATCCTGAATCAATCTTTTTGTTAAGAAAAAGTTGACTAATTCCACTAATAGTACCTGAGCTTCACAGATATCATATCACCACTATTTTATCTTAGTAAGAAAATCATCCTAACTTTTTAAAAATGAATAACTCCATTAATTGAAAGTGAGAAAAAAAACCCTAGTGTTTTGTTTTGTTTTTTCCATAAATCAGTTAGCTGTTATATTCTAGGTGGTATAGTCTAAGAGAAATGATGTGAAAATTTTAAAGGAAAACTTACCCCTGTGACTCGAGCAATTTTGAACATTCCATATGCATAAAGCTCAATAAATCCAGAGCTTCCTCCGAGGACAAGAATATTAAGCCTAATTAAAAGGAATGTAACAAGCTGAGGACAACAGAAAAGACTAAGTTCTTAAACTAAGATATAAATTGTTCTTGCTCTCAAATAATCTGCATGCTAAGGCTCCCCTGCGGGGAAACAAGCCCCAAACAAATTCACAAATACTCAATATTCAATCACACTGGGCTGCTTCCTTTTCTCAGAGGAACAAAAATTTGCTGTCGCCTAAAAACATCAGTTTATAGTAAAATAAGGATATAGTATTTTAACAACTACTGTATTTATATACTCTCAATAACACAATCTTTTTTCCAGCTGAGCAAAGCGCCATCAGTGGTATCATGGCTCTGATGCTAAATGCATTAAAAGGGCTTAAAAAATCTGGAATATTTAAATTTAAATTTTAGAAATTCTAGTAACATCTATCTTCCTTTACTTCATATTTAAAAGCCTATACAACAAAAACAAGTAAATATTTCATATTTAAAAGACCATACAATAAAAACAAGTAAATAATAGACACTAATGTCTGTATATTATTCAGTGGTGTTTGTCAGCAGGGAAATAACATAACACATAAAGGCACTGCCCTTGAAACTCTGAACTCTGTCTCAAATACCAAACATCAATGTTAAGAAATTAGACTTGTTATTTAAGATATTTGCAAGATTTACCTGACGTCTCCCAAAAGCTTAATAATTTCATCAGAATTTTCTTCACTAAAATATAAAAACAACTGGGTTACCTTTCAACTATATCTTTCAACTAATAAAAGATTATTTGACCTGAAAACAAAAAAGACATATCTTACCTAAAAATTTTTGAGGTGTTGCTGTAACTAGAGAAAAACAGAGACTAGTGTAAAAAGCAGTAACAATATATTTTTTAAAACACATGAGAAAATCATCGCAATGTTTAAAGGTAAAGGAAAGAGGTGCCTGGGTGGCTCAGTGGGTTAAGCCTCTGCCTTCGGCTCAGGTCATAATCTCAGGGTCCTGGGATCGAGTCCCCCATGGGGCTCTCTGCTCAGCGGGGAGCCTGCTCCCCCCTCCCGGCCTGCCTCTCTGCCTACTTGTGCTCACTCGCTCTCTCTGTCAAAGAAATAAACCTTTTTTTTAAAAAAATAAATAAAGGTAAAGGAAAGAGAAATCTGCAAGATGGATTCCAATGAAATTAAACTGATACTTACTTTTTTGGCAGGGTGGGCAGTTTAGGTAAGAGAAGATTTGATTCATCCTCAGCATTATAAAAGGATGTTAGAACACTGAAAAGAAAAACAAAGAGGCATTACAAAACTACCAAAGATTTTATCTTTCCATTAAAAGTACTTTTTAAAAAATTGCCCAGTTTTATACATTATATACATTATCAAGTAAACAGATGCCACACATATTTTACTATTATAAAACAGTCATTGTAACAATCACAGACAACAAAGAGAAAAATAGGAAATTCTTCCTTTATGAGGGGCTTTGTTTCTGGGGGGAAAAAACCCAGCCACTTTACTTAGAGGAAAAATACTAATAAACAATTTTCTCTATGCATTCAGTATGAGATACTAAGAATTTAGAATTTTTCCTTCTTAAGATTTTATTTGAGAGACAGAGAGTAAGTGAGAGAGAGAGACAGAGAGCATATGAGCAGGAGGTGGTGGAGGTAGGGCAGAGGAAAAGAGGGAAACAGACTCGTCAATGAGCAAGGAGGCCAACATGGGGCTTGATCCCTGGACCCAGGCATCATGACCTGAGCTGAAGGCAGACATTTACCCAACTGGGCCACCCAGGTGCCCCAAGAATTTATGATTTTTTAACTCTAAGAACCAACACTAAACATATATGAGTACCAAGGATGAATGGATCTTAAAGAACACTGCAGTTATTACCTCATTCAACTGTGGGTTCTATGGCTTATACACATTTGGGATTTGACAACCTGACAGGTATCTAAGACGGCACCACACATTCTGAAATAGTCTTGCTTGTTCCTGTTTCTCAATTCTACCTCCCAATAAGGGTGGTAATGAGTGAAAAGGTGAAAAAGTGGCGACTTGGCATGCATTTTTTTCCCACTTAAAACACAAACTAGGTGTCCTGAGAGATCCTAGAATCTCCACATTTTATTTCTAAACTATTGGCAGAAAGTATATTAGGAATACACTTAGCAGGTACCTGGAATGGGACAGAAATGCCATGGTATACTCTGCTCCTCTAAGCATTGATAAATTCACATGGCTACTTGCAACCCTGGATTATTTGATGATACATCAATTATAGATAAATGTTTTATCTATAGTGAATTTCAAACACCAGGTGAGATCCTTAGTATTATTATAGATTCCCCCTTAGTTAATTTGAAATTAACTTAACACTTTATTAGAAAGGAAAAACTATTGGTAAGAAAATTATCACACTTCCCTAAAAACAAACAAACAAGAAAACCTTTTATTCTCAGTATTAGCTAAACAAACTCATCCTTTAAGCCATCTTGACTGCAAACTTGGTATATGACTTGAATGCAGACTAAGGCAGTTATTTTCATGAGACCAGCAAGCTATCAGACCACAGACACAGAAAGAGCTCATTCAGCATCAAAACAAAGCGCTCAGGGGTGCCTGGGTGGCTCCATCTGCCTTCAGTTCAGGTCATGATCAGGGTCCTGGGATGGAGTCCCACATCAGTGGGGGGGGGTCTCCTTCTCCATCGCCCTCAGCCCTTCCTCCTACTCGTGCTCACTCACTTTCTCAAATAAATGAAATCTTAAAACAAACAAAACAAAACAAAGCCCCCAGAGTGCTTAACTTAGCATTTTCTATACTCTGAGGATATTTACTAAGATGCCAAAAAGCCCCAAGCTCCAAAAGAAATTGGCAGCAAAAAGGAACAAAGAACCTCAACTTGTTAATCACTGATTTTAATTTCTATTACTTGAAAGTACAAATCACTACGATAGGATCTCACTCACGTAGAATTAAAAAAAAAAAAAATGAACACACAGGAAGGGAGGAAAAGAAAAAAAGAAGAGAAATAAGCAATAAAAAGCTCTAAACAATAGAGAATAAACCGAGGGCTGATGGAGGGAGGCAGACAGGGGATGGGCTAAGTGGGTGACAGGCATGAAGGTGGCCACCTGTGATGAGCACTGGGCACTGTATTGAAGTGATGAACCACTGCATTCTACTCCAGAAACCAATACTGCACTGTTAACTACCTAAAATTTAAGTTAAGGAAAAAATAAATAAATAATAAAGTGCAAATCACTGACATAACTACTAAAAATAAAAAATTAAAAAAAAAGAAAAATCTTAGCTTTTCAGGCATTATTGCTCTAATAAAGAAAAAAAAAATTTTTTTTTTTTTTTTCAGAAGAAAATAAAACCTAACAAAGCATTACAAAATCTTATCTTGATAAACTGAAAATCCAAAGTGAAATGCAATGTGCCCAGGCTCAACACTCAGATCCTCCCAAGGGTCTGTTTTAGTCCCGGCAAGTGCACAACTGTCCCACCGTGGCTGCTGGAGTTCCTCCTCCTACTCCTCTACCTGCTTTCTGCAGTCACTTCCATCCAATGCATACAAGACACTGGGGCCTCCACAGAGAAGGAGTGCAAGCTTTCAGGTTTCTCTACATCGCACAGAACAATTTTCTTGGTGTCAGCAAGAGCAAACGCCAAAACTGAAACAAGAAGAGATGATCAGGACAAACTACCGTAACATTCGAGAAAACAAAATGGCTATTTCCCTTCTTGCCCGGTTTTACTATTTTAAATGCGTCATAATAATAGAAATCACTTAACCTAAAAATCCTTCCTTCCAATAACATCTTTAAATACAGAAAGATATCTTTACATGTACTTATGCTGTTACCTAAGCTTATTTTCAAAGGCTTAAAGTCTCGTGAGTGACCTACTACTTCCTAGTGTACTGTACTTAGTGTCTTACACATCTCACACATCAAAGCCTCTGCCTGGAGCCCTGCTTCCCAGCAGAAGCCACAGAATAGGTCTCAACAGACAAACAACAATATCCTATCACCAAAAGACGCTAGTCTAGTGAACAAGCCTAAAATGTTAAGAAGCGATTCCATCTGCTTGGTTCTTAGAAGGCTCAGTGTCCCCTTCTGTCTCTAACCCTTAAAGGGAAACGAGACTATCAAATGCTGATGAGTCTTCTTCCTTTCACTGTGGCTGAATTATCTAGTACAGTTTCTCCACAAATGTCACTAATATCTTCCTAACACATCAAATTTAAGAATTTCTAAGTAGGGAGCTACACATTTCACAGTATATCAAGACACACAGTTTTACAAGATGTGAGGCAATCCACATTTCCTCTTCTTTAAATATAAAGCAATCTTGAAATAATCATTGTTTAAAAAAACCTTATTTCACTGTCCAAAAACATAAGGCATATTTTTTAATGATAAAAACTTCATCTACTTATATACATTTCAACACACATGGACTTTCATGATTTATTTTTGAGATTCTGGTGTTTTGGGATGAATAGTGCAAGATCTCATGTTACTTATAAAAGTCCTCTAATTTTACATATACGCTCCCCCCCCCATTTTTTTACTAAAAGAACGAGAGCTGAACAAAATGAATATGGACAGGTAGTTGAGGCTTTCAGCGTGTTTTTACCTACTCATTTATATTTACTAGAAAAAAACAGGCAATAAGGAGTACATATCATTTTACAAAAATGATTCAGCTTTTTTTTCTCAAAGCACCAATGATAACAGATGAACTTCAACCTGTATAATTTATAGCATTTTACTGTACTGACTCTATGTGTACAGCAGCTCAAATTATGACTGTCATTGTAAAAACAACAGGTGGAAGCAGAGTTCAGTCGTCAAAGCTATAAGAAGCTACAAAATAAAGATTAGAGGAGAAAGAGGAAGGGATGGGGTCAGAGCTGATAGTCCTTCAGGTGAGATAAGCATTCATGCTAAGAGAATATTTATGAGCCACACATTTAATGCCAACATACATTTTGGGAAGAAAAGACCACAATGGTACTGAACGGACTAGTGAATGTAGCTGGAGCTTGGGCCATCATGGAAGGAAAAGACAGCATCAAGAGCAAAGCCTAAGTATTTTGCACATTCCATCAGATTTGATTTTAGCTTTGCCAAGAAGTCAAATTTCATTTTACAGAGCGCTCAGCCAAGAAAACAACACAACAAAATTAACCTTATCTCTATGAAAACACTTTAAAGCTTCCAAAAAGCAAAGTTTCCAAACTGATATTTAGTAAGTAAAAAGAATATAGTAAGAACAATATATTCTTTCTGGAAATAAGCTTTCTTTACAAAAGACTTTTTTGGGGAATAATAATAATAATAACAACGTATTTTCCAAAGATTCCTATCATTACGTTTGCCATCTGGTCTCCATGCCAGACAGGTCACTTCCTTTCCTGTATTTTCATTGGGTGGAAAACTCCAAACTCGATGAAAACTTGCAAGTCGATGAAGTAAAACCTAAGACAAAACAGATACAAAGGTAAAAAGTAAAAAACCCATTTCCAAAACTGAAATAAACCTAGATCATCACAATAAAATCTTTAAAAATAATCGCAAGCATAATGCTGTGAATTAAGACTGATGATTCACAGACCTGTACCCCTGAAATAAATAGCACATATGTTAATAAAAATAAATAAATAATCTCAAAGCATAATATTTAGCTATCAGAAGAAATGAGAAGACAACAAGGTCTGAATGAACTGAAGGTATATTCAAAGTGATGGGTGAAACAAGACCTATTTAACCCTGTACTCTATACATTTTCCTATCTTCAATGTCAACAAGAGACATAGTTCTTAGAAAGAAATGAGGTTGTCCAAGAAGATCACAACAGAGAAAGAAACAAGGAATGTAAACAGCACAGAAAACTAGCTGTAATAGTCAAATAACACCAAACTTGGAATCAGACACCTTGGGATGGAATTTCAGCAGGCCACAGATCTTGGACAAGTCACTTAGTCATTCTAAATTTCCACTTCCACAAGGGAAAATTCCCAGAGCTCTTTCTTGCCCCCAGAGCTCTTTCTGACTCAAAGGCTGTGCCTACTTCATCCTCTATACAACCATGGAAAATAAGAAATGGTATGTACCCCTGCAAAGCCTCCATACCTTCTCAGGTCCCCACACTCACAGCTTCACCTCTCCTGCCCTTAGCTCAAAGCACTCTTCACTCCTGGTACATCAGACCCCACAGGAAGCCAGGAATCCCACGGAATCCTTCATTCCCTAGACACACTGCTCTTTTCTGAGCCCGTCTCTGCCATTTCTTACTTCCAAAACCTTTCCTCTGCACCCTCTGAAATTCATGGTCAGGTATCATCATGATGCTCGTATCTTCCTTCTCTCTCTGAAATCTGCTTTTCACCCTAAGACACCACTTTCCAGAGGATTCTCAGCTGATAGCCAGGCTGCGTCCCATGTTCTCCATTCTACTGGGCCAGGAGATAAAGTAAGTTTCCTCCCTGATCCCTGATGCCATTTCTGGATGACTTTTCTTCTCTAAAATCCTCTAATTCTGAATTATATCCAATCACACCATACCACCCACCCCCCCTAATTGCCGTTCCCTAAAGACCCCTAGGCATTCCCCTCATTCCTGGGAGATACAGACTCCTGTCCGGTTCACTCATGCTTTCCAACACTATTCATCACCATTCTTGATGATTTCAAGACCCACAATGTCCTGACTTTTCAGTTCTCAATTACCTTTCTTCCAATGACCATGTCTTCTACTCATCTCAGCCACTCCCAGGGTCACGCCCTGACCTCATCCTTCTAGTTACAAGCAATGCCATAATGTCTCAAACCTCCCACCTTCCATCACTGCCTCTACCCTTCTAGCTCAACCCTACTAATACCCGACTTCACTTCTTCAACCTCACCAAGTCCTACAATCCATGGATTCCACCTATTCACTGTCCCTCACTCACACATACCCCCACTTCCATACTTAATCATATTAGAATCCAAGGATCATTACCATCGCGCCTCTGACATGTAACTTTAACTCCCTTGCATCTCTCTGGCTATGTCTCATTTGCAAAACAACAACCCTGGTGAAACCCAACCATGTCTACACTCACCCAGTCAAACAGAACAAGAGACACAACCGTGCTCACTAGAGTCTCTCAAAGTACAAGACCACTAACCTGGTCAGTACCAGCAATCTCACTAAGTTTCCCTAGTCCACCTGCCTCGTCAGCTTTCCATACCCCTCCTTTCTCCTCAAACTTCCAGTATTTTCTTCTCCATCCTCACTCCTGGACACCACTCTTTCTTCTTCACTGAGGAAACAGAAACAAGTGCCTATTACATCTACACAACTAGTCGCACCGATGCCCCATTCTCTCCCTTCCATCCTGCTGCTGCGGCTCTCCTCTCTAGAGCATGAAGAGTTCCAAGGCCCAGTGGCAAAGGAGAGGGACCAGGAGACATCAGAGAGGGCCTCGAGAAAGGAGACCTCAGTGCCTTGTGAGAAGCTATTAGTAGTCAGCACAGCGACTAAGCTTTGCGGATGCTAAGTATTGCTTACCACCTGGTGTCCAAGCCCGTCTACACACAACACAACTCTCACCTGGCCAGGTAATTCCTAAAAACCTGCCCGAAGGCCAAAGGGGGAAAGATGCGGAGCTGAAGGTTTCCTCACAAAATGGTTGCCAGGTAACCAGGGACTCTCCAGAGAAAGGTAGATGCAGCGGGTATACTTGATGAAGCCTAGTGTGGAACCCCTAAGTGACACCACTCATGTACACTCCGTCAGGAACCCAGGGAAGCATCACTCCCTTCCTAAATTTAAAGGTATTTTCAGGAGGAGGTGATGATCCCCTCCACAGTAGGGAACTTGGACAAGAGATTCTCGATTTTTTAACCTGTTCTCTGTGGCAGCTGCATGTATGCACATTCGCGGCTCAGGTCTGAGAGGAACTCATCTTCCTTCCGCTACGGAACCCTAAGCAAATTCAGGGCAGGATCTGTGGATCTACGATGTCTAGTTGATGAGTGACACATTATGGGATTTTAAAAAGCCCATCTAACAAATGACTAAAGGAGACCGAGGAATGCAGGACTGAGTGACTGTGCTGTGTGAAAATTATTGTTTTTGCCATGAAATAGGGGAAATGGGCACATAAATGATCCTTCCCGTAGATGCTCCCTTCTACTTTCACCTAAGGTTTATAGCTGCTTGGAGAGGAAGGGGGCGGGGTCCACAGGCGGCCCAGCAAGTCCACAAAAAGGGAAACTGAGGCTGGGTCAGGCTGCAACGCGCTTGCTGTCGGGTCGGGCTCACTCACCTCGCCCGCCGTGTTGGCCAAAGCGATGAGATCCCGCTTGGGTGACCAGACCAGGAAAATTATCTCCTGCGGCAGCTGCTTCTCTCCCACCACCCGGAAGGACGGGAAACAGGTCGGAAAACGCAACATGGGGGCGGCCCTGCAATGACACCCCAGTCGGAGACCCGCAGGGGCCGGAGACCGCCCTGCCCCCGGCCCTCCCCGGAGAGCTCGGACCCCTGCGGTACCTGTGAGACCCCTCTCCGCAGCCCACGCAATCCCAGCGGCCTCACCCACCCTCGACCGCCTTCCCGCCGGAGCCTCAGCGCCGCTCCGCCGCCGCGCGCTGCAGGCACTTCCGGCGCCCGGACTTCCTCGCGAGAGGACCTGGAGGCGGGGGCGCGCGGGGCGGGGGCGCGCCTGTGTTCCCGAGGCCGCGCCTGTATTCCCGGGGCCGCAGGGCTGCCTGCAGGTGAGGCGTGGTCCCCACGTGTGTACGCGCGTTCGCTGGCCGGGTCCGTTGTCCCGGAAAGCTGCTAGGGGGTCGCTGGGTGGGCATAGGTTTGGGCGTGAGTCCTCAGAGACTGTGGGGAGGAAAAGGAAGGGAAACATTAAGTCCTGATCGGCTGGAGCCTCCCTTGACAGCCTCCAAACAGGTAGTTAACAGTCCCAGGTGCTCAGTAGAATCACCTGAAGAGATTTATTTTCTAAACCCTAACCCTAACCCAGGCAGCACCGTAGATCAATGAAAAGAGAACTGATAAGGAATGCGACCCAGTACTAACTCTTCTAGGTGAGTCTGGTTTGCAGCCAAGGTGGGAGGGCCCTGCTCCAAAACCCCTGAGTAGTCAAATACCTTGATTATTCCATTAAGCCTCAACAACTCATTGGTGGTAGTAGTCCCAGACCCGCTTAATAAATGAGGGTTGTGGGCTCCCGCAGGGTTTATCCTACAGCTGTCTGAGATCTACCAGGAAAAAGAATCTGAAAGAATTTGGGCTACACAAAGGCACAGGGCATGGGCTCTGCCCTAAAAGGCTTACAGTTTGGCCTACCAACAATCAAGATACTGCTTTATGCGGACAAATTTAAATGTTAGCAGGTGCAAAAGTTCACACAAGTTATGACCCCAGTTACGAGAACGTGACCATATCCTGTGATTCTTGAACTTAAAATCTATGGTAGAAAACCATCTACTTTTCACTTACTCAAAGGAGAAAGAAATGGTAGAATCTTCAAGTTTAACAAGCCCCATCTTCTTGCTCTCTATCTGGATCTAGCCCCGGGGAAGTAAGGTCAGAGGTTGACCCATTCATTCAGCAGCATATATTTGAGGCACTATTTTGTGGAACTGTTCTTACCTGATGCCTACCCTGCTCCCCTCTTTAGAGATAGGCTTTTCCCCTTGCCTTTGCTGCAAACAATTTAGCATGACCCCCAAATTCTTCCAGAGGCAACATTTCTAAGGTGAGAATGCACTTGCCTTTGTTATTCATGAGATGCATTTTCAGGCATTATTTAATGTTCTGGGGTGGCAGTAATGGATAATCTGGATGCTGGGGTCGGGGAAGGCAATATTCATCCACCTAACATTCTTACGGAAATGGAATGCCCATTTCCTCATATAACACAGGAGGACTGTTAATAGGTACTACCTAGGGGCGCTTGCGTGGCTTGTTAAGCAGCTGCCTTCGCCTCAAGTCATGATCCCAGTATCCTGGGATCAAGTCCCACATCGGGCTCCAGGCTCAGTGGGGAGCCTGCTTCTCCTTCTCTCTCTGTACCTTTGCCTTTGCTCCTGCTCTCTCAATAAAATCTTAAAAAAAAAAAAAAAAAAAAAAAAGGTGCTACCAAACAGGAGAGTAGTGCATTCACAGGGGAGAATTGCCCAGGAAACAGCATAGCGGTGGAGTTACACGTGTGGTCAGGGTGTGGCCAGGAAAGAGCAAATGATTTTTTGTGGCCATAGTGCCTCAATGCATATTGGTGGGTCTGGGGGACACTGTAAATTGTCCAAAGTAGCCATAGGACAAAGTAGCCACTAACACAGTGTTTCCAGCCTCTTCTTTTTCCCACTGACCCAGAGATTTTGGACCTTACTTTTCTTTGCCTTGCCCATTCTCTATGGAAAACATTGCTCTGGCAAATTGGTTTACTTGCACTTCTGTGGCACAGAATCAAGAGGAAAAGGGAAGAACGCCTAGGTGCTTTTTAAGGAGGCAAGGATAGGAGACAGAAATGTATAGGGGTGGGAGCATAAGGGTTTGAGGGAAAAAGAGAATACTCTTAAGAATTCCCATGCTCTGTATATCCTCTTCCTAGTGCTTGGGGTGGGGGGGAATTCAACAACTAGCTTTCATGAAATAACATTTTGGTAGCTAGGCTGTTTATTTAATCACTGTACCCCTTGGGCTAGCTCATGCCGAAGGCATCCTTCCATGTGTTGTAATGGTATAAGGCTGGATTTTGAAGGGCAGGGCTGCTGTCAACAGATTTATTGCGGGCAGCAGGGCGGGGGGAGTTGTATCATTGGTTGCATCACACTGGTTCATTGATTATTCAGGACCTTAACTCATGTGACGGGGTGATGACTGAAGGAGTAAAGATGGGCAGGAAGACTAGTTAGGTGGGGATGGGGGAGGCACAATTCCAGACATTTCTGAAGAATACAAAGAACTGATTATTGATTAGATTGAGGGAATGAAAGCAAGGGACTAGTCAAGACTGGGATATTTGGGTATGCAGACTCAGGGGACAGAGAAATGGTTATTGCTGGTTTAGGGCAGAGGTAATGAAGGAAGTGTGAAGGGGAAGGGAGGGAAAGCAGACCAGAGGAAAGGAGCTGAGTGAAGACTATGTTCAGGTGGAGGTATGGTGTGTGAACCTACGATGACCAACAGGAACCTGAAATGGCAGGTTTGAAGGGGAAAAGTCAGGGCCTGAGCAAAGATGTGGGAAACACTGTACACAAGAATGGAAGATAGAACTATGTGGGATGTGACTAATCTAGGCCATATGAAAGGCTGTTATTTTGAGAGGTCTATTTCCAAGTCCTAAAATGGGTGAAACATACAAAATAAGAAATTGACCGAATTTGCTGGCAAGAGATAAATGTAGAAGATTGGTGTTAGAATATCTTGTCCTACCATGGTTGCATTTATTAGGTAACAAAAAAATCCCAACTTAAAGTGGCAGAAGTAGTAACTGGAATGTACTGGCTCATGTAAATTACAAGTCCAAAAATAGGCTCAAGTTCAGGTCAGGCTAGATCCAGCAACCTCAGTCATCAACCCTGACCAAGCTCAGGGTATACATCATCCTAAGTCTAGCTCCCCATGTGGTTACTGGAAAGCTACCAACAGCAACTGATCTACATGCACCTGCATTCAGAGAGAGAACAAACACCTCTTCACCCATCACAAAACTGAAGTCTTGAGTTTTCCTGTAATTAGACCAACCCCTATCATGAACCTACCCAAAATCAGAAGGGTATGGAATTATGCCCAATAAAAAGTCCTCCCAAAGAGCTGGAGAGGATATCAGTCATCTCTCTCCCAAACCCCACAACAGGCACACAATGGAGAGAATGGGAAAGATCCTGCTGACACAACCAATCAACATTGTTCAGTATGACAATCAATCACAACTACCCGAGTTTTAAGTACAAAAGGCATTTGGGAGATTGTCCATCCCAGCAGAGAGTCTAAATCCAGGGTGTTTTGTCTCTGTGAAAGAAATTCAGAGACCAACTCATGTGATTCCAATCTGAAGAAAGAGGTTCTAATAAGAGCTGCAGACCCAGTATTCATGTCTAGAAATTTATCCTAAGGAAACAAAAGATTTGGTCATAAGTATGTTTAGCATAGGGTTGTTTACAAGAGGGAAAAAATGCAAACAAATGAGATGTCCAAACATCATATATTGATTTAAAAAATATACCCATACTGAAGAGTATTACTGTTATTGTAAATATAAACTGATGTTCAGATGTTTATGAAAAAGATTATAAAACAGTATGTACTCCCAATTGCATTTCTGTGGGGGAAATTTTAGAGTGTCTGTTTATATGGCTATTTATACAAAAATCTACCTTTGAAGAACACACACAGAAGTTCTGACTGTGGTTCTCTCCAGGTGGAAAGATTGGAGAAACTTTCCATTTTCTTTAATTTACCTGACTCATGCATTAATTGTTAAGCTAATAGGCAAGCCCTTTTTCTCTTTTTGTCCTCATTACGCATATATAATGTTCAGTCTGATTTTTTCTGGTTTCTCCTACTCCTCACCCCTATATTCACAGGCGAAGAAACTGGCCCATCTCCTCGGGCTCCATTTCTCAGAACAGTAGCTGTCACGCTTCTCATCTGCAGTGGTACTAAGCAACTAAACAGTGTGAGAATCTTGTGACTGTCCAGCTAATGGGATAAAACTCACCTCTCAGAGCTCTGCGATCTGCTTGCTCACTGTGGGAGCTTTCTTCCCTCAGTCTTGCTGAGTTAACATTTATATTAAATCGCTTGAAATCAAATTGTCGAGATCTTATCAGCACTTGATTGCAATGACCTTCTTGGCTGACCCTTGACTAAAGTACCCCTGTCCTAATGTTCCAATTAAAATCGCATCAAATAAGTGAAATTGGATTTTCCTTTGCAGTCTGTGCAAGCCTTCCTTACCAAGGCAGCTCTAAGCATATTAGCTTCTTCCCCATGTAGCCCAGTTAGGGTGCTGAGACCTCATGCAGTATATGACACGGCATTTCCATTCACTCAGTCCTGACTTACGAGCAGCTACCACTTGGTGGGTGAGGAAACGTGTCAGCCTGGCCACCCACTTTCTGGGGTTGGCGGGCGGGGGGGGGGGGGGGGGGGGGGGATTAGTGAAGTCACATGGGCAGCAGCTGGTTGCCTCAGACATCACAGTGTGCAGGGCATAGCTCTAGGAGCTAGAGAACACACACCACGGTGTTCATAGGCCCCTGCCACCAATGAGCTTCTAATCTATACAGGAGAAATAAGCACAAAAAAGTTGATCTAATACAGGACATACATTAAGTACCTTAAAAGAATTAGAAATGAAAAGACACACAAACACATTTTTATTTCACTGACAAGACATGTAGTGGAGACCCCAACAATGACACTGTGAAGGAGGAAGCATCACACCAGAACCTTCTGTGGGCTGTGATTTTCTTTTAAAAAATTAGTCAAACTTCTCCTAGATGCCTAGTATTTTGTAAATGACTTTGAAGGGGCCAGACATCAACCTAAGTGTTTTTCTTAAAATAACCTTGGAAGCTGAATTATTCTAAGCTTCAAGGCTGTCAGTCTTGCTCACACAGCACATCCCAACCTTAAATACACATCTAAACCCTGAGTATCAAGACGGTCTTCCTCCTGACTCTAAATAACCCCCAATATTGTTTAAGCCTGTTCTCCTTTTTTCAGTCCTTATAGGAAAGAGAAAAGACCAAGGGGAGCCTGGGTGGCTCAGTCGGTTGGCCATCCGGCTCTTGATCTCAGCTCAGTTCTTGATCTAGGGGTCATGAGTTCAAGCCCCACATACTTAACAAAAATAAATGAATAAAAATTAAAAATAAATACAAGAAAAACCAAGTCCTCTCCATATCTTAGGCATGCCTACTGTTAAGAACTGAATCCCATCCTCTAAATCCAGATGCTGAAGCCCTAGCCCCCAGTACTTCAGAATGGGGCTATATTTGGAGATGGGCCTTTAAAATGGAAATAAAGGTAAAATGAGGCTATGAAAGTGGGCCCTAATCCAACCTGACTAGTATGCTTATAAGCAGAGGGAATTTGGTCACAAAGAGATATCAGAGATACCAGGGAATCATACACACAGAAGAAATACCACAGGAGGAGCGAGAAGGTAGGCTAAGGAGAGAGGCAGAAAATCCAAACTTGCCAACACCTTGATCTTGGACTTCCAGCTTCCGGGACTGTGAGAAAATAAGTTATTGCTATTTAAGCCACCAGTCCCTGGTATTTTGTTATGGCAGCCCTAATAAACTAATGCACCCACTATGTGAAAACATCTACAAAATTTCGTGCTTTCATCAAATTTTTATTGAGCACCTACAATGCATGAGAGATATAAGATGGTATAAAATGGGTACTGACATTAAGAAACTAAAATCTTTTGGGGTAAATAGAATCTACAAATTTAATCACAGAATAATACGTTAGAAGTGCCTCAAATGGGCTGCAGAACACCCAGGCTTCAGAGAGGAAGGTACCAGCTGGTGGCAGGGACCCAGGCAAGACTTCCTAAAGCGAGTGAGACTTGAAATAGTCCAAACAGAAAGAAGAGGATGAGATGAAAACAGTGGGGCATACTGAAGAAATAAATTAGTCTAAATATCAAACTAAATGCAAGAAAAGCCTGAAATCTGATCATTCAGGGCCTACAAAGTAACTCTGGATTTCCTTAAATTTTGTAAAATAAGCAAGAACTACAGTGAAATTTAACTGTAATAATTTAAGAAAAAACATCCTTTTAAAAAGCTTAGAAAGTTTTATGTGTCAAATTTAGGGATTTTCCTCTATGGCTGTTTTGAGTAGGTATCTTAATATGTTCAGATATGCAGATTCCTAATTAGAACAAATGACCTCATCTCCCATCACACTTTACCTTCCAGAGACATTTTTACATCCTATTAGTTTATTCCCTGAGAAAAGAAAGTCCTTAAAATTAGTATTAATTAAACAAAGAACACAATCACCAAATTTCCTTTTTTTTTTTTTTAAGATTTATTGGTAGCAGGGTTTGGAGGGGGTAGGGAAGAAGGAGAGAATCTCAAGTGGACTCCCCGCTAAGTGTGGAACCCGACACAGGGTTCAATCTCACAACCCTGACATCATGTCCTGAGCAAAAATAAGAGTTGTATACTTAACCAACTGAGCCCCCAGAATCATCAAATTTCTTATTTTTAACTTCCTAAGCAGTTAAAGTTTTAAAGTACATAATTTCTGATTGTAACTAATACCCTATTTCCTCAATTCTAAGGTGAACTTTTTTTTTTTAACATTTCAGTATCTCCAAAATAAGATACATCTAAAATTTAATATACACAATTAATGAGCTATGGGGTTTCTCCCCCAGAAAAGCCACAATCACATCAATAGTGCATTTTACAATTGATGGTACCTTAAAACTAAGGAAATGGGGTCATGATAATAACCCATTTATCAGCAGGACCTAGTTCTTCAGGAATCACGGTCCCCTCAGGTGTCTTGAATTTCAGGGGAGATTTTGAGACTTTACCATGGTTTAGAGGACACCATGAAGGTCAAGTAAAGTCCAGGCCTATGGCTGAATCAGGGGATGGGGGGGAACACTCACAATGATTCTGCAAAAGGTTCATATCTCACCCAGTCACCTCTGAATCCACCCCTCTGATCACCATAGCAACCCATGTGGAAAGGGGGTGAGGGAAGAGTTTTATGATGCTTGCTAAATCCAGGGGGCTTAGCTCATCTTTTGATGTCACTGAATATACACCCCAATCCATGGATCAGGGCCATGCTTGTGCTTCCACATCAGGCATCAAACAGTCCTAACTTAAAGACCAGATGGATTTTCCAGGCCAGATGGGGAGCAGCTCTTGTACCTTCACTCAAGCACTCTAGCTAAGCCCAAGTAAGCATGCCTCCAAACCTGCTCTAAAGCAGCTGTTTGGGAAGAAAAGAAAAGTCATTATGCAAATGCAAGCAGTTCAAAAGTATGCAGTCTTATGAAGATCATGTCAGGTACGTAGCAGAGACACGGGGAGACTGTTTGTTCTCAGAGTTCAAGCCCGGTTCCTTCACCGCTATGATCCTGGACCACCAGATGATTACCACTAGGGCTCCAGCCATCTGCACTTGGTAACATTTCTCACCAACAGAACTGAGAGCCGGGCACTTGTGCCCCATTTAACGTCATCACGAAAACAAGCCTGTGGTATAACTACTGTTATATAATCAAGTAATTATATAATAATAAGAAATGGGCTGCCAGTGAACAACCTGGCCAATGACTTACAGTCAGGAAGCGTTTGTCAGAATAGGGATGAGAGGTTTTAATCCCCAAACTCTCCTGCCTTCTATTACTTTTACAAAGAAATAACCTTACTGCTTAAGTTAAAAGACACTGAGATGACAGAGCAAGTCATAATTCTAGATGTCTCATTTATCCTACAACATTTAAATGGTTCTATTATATCAAAGGACACTATAAAAAGTACTTGAGAGACAAATATTTAATAATAAAATCATAATTATAATATTTATATCTTTAGTTTTGTCAAAATTCTTCCCATAATTTTGTCTAAAAATAATTGTTCATTGTACTTTACTTCGCGAGTGGGGTTTAAGTCAACATACAATGTTTTGATATTTAACTTAAAAGATTTCTGGACCTAATTTAACATTCTTGCGTTCAATGTAAACAAGAGCTCAAGTTTTCACTTTCATTTTTCTTCTGACACTTTTCTGCAAAAGAACGCTGCATGCCCGTTTTTTCAAAAGAGGCCAAAATCATATGATTCAGAGAGAATTAAAAGAGAGAGAGAAAAAAAAAAAGGCATACAGAGAGATCTGGTCAACCAGCTCAGGATGGAACACCTCCCCCAGGTCTCCAGAGGGGTTGCACAGGGGTCCATAAACCAGCAAATACCACCTGTCCATTATCTGCCTTAGAAAGGTGCATACCTTTGAAAGTGAAAGAATTTAAGTCCAGTGTGGCACTTTCAGAAAATGGCATCAAAGGTTGGACTATAAATCTTTCTTATTCTCAAGTCACTGGACATTTAAGAGCAAAGATATTGATGGGCTCTTTCTCTCCTGCTCTTCTTCCTTGTAACAGATGTATGATTCATGGATTGTCCTTTAGTGGTCCCCATTTTCATCTTATTACTTTTTCGTTGCTTCTGCTTTCTGACAGCTCTGAAAAACAAGGTGCTAAATTATTTTGTAGAATAAGCATAGTGAATTATGTAATTATGTTGGAATTTAATTAACCAGCTGACCAAATAAGAAAACAGAAGGAAACGAATTTACTGTATCATAAGCATAAATCCTCAGGATCCTAACCATAATAACAAGGAGACAGTCAGAGGCCTGACTAAGCAAAACACTTGAGTAAAGAAATTTCTTTGAAAGACGGTTACTACAGATTTATTTGCGACAAACCCAGCACAGAGTAAAGAGTCAAGGCAGGAAAAGCCCCTGCTGTGCTGAACTGCACGGTAGCCTCTAGCCAGCGTGCGGCAACCAGGAAACCTAGGACGTAGTGAGAGCAAGTTAAAAGTGTCTAACTGTAAAATGCACACTGGATATTGAAGAAAGAATGCAAAATATCTTGTCAATAGTTTTTATGTTGATTGTATGTTCAAATAACATTTGGGATACATATTATTTAAATTTTAAAAATCATAAAGCCAATAAGTTAGGAGGGTTTATTTATTTATTTTGGGGGCTACAGTTTTGGTTTTGGTACACCCGTCCTGCTCCGCTCAGCACTTCAATCTCCAAATCCTTGAATGACGTTTTTCAGGAAAAGGACCAACACATCTGCCAGTTAGCAGAGGCAGAGAAATGAAACAGCAGAATGGAAAAATGGACAATGCTTACAGATGCCCATCTTCTAAGTCCTACAGCTAATTCTCCTTTCCTCAGTGGGTCTAAAAGTCTTAACAAGTGCCATACAGGATGCCCACACTTTGTGGTCTTTGTCCTCCTGAAAGACTAGCTTCACATCGAACAAGTTGGAACTCACGCTCTGAGGACACTAAACCCCACCAGAACAAAACAGATCCTTAGTTTCTGGTGCTCTCTGCACTGAGTTACAGACTACCTATAGCTGAGAACGGTTACCAGTCTGTTCATTCACTTTCTCCAAGCTAGCAGAATTACGCCATTCATCATACAGTGACGAGGAAAGGCTGGGGCTGCCAGCTCCTGCAAACCTGGGAGATCCCCCTGGTGCCCAGCCATATCAATCGTTAGATTCCCTTCTCCTAAACCAGAAGTCCTGGGGAAAAGCTTACTCTTGGTCTTCCCAGGACCCAAATCTGCAATTCACAAACAGGATATAGTCACTCTGTGGAGCAAACTCTGGCCTCACTTTTGGTTCACACAACATACATATTAAGTGCTGGAAATACAAAAATGAGTGGGTATCACTTTTGACTCTAAGGATCTGGGAGACTGAGACAAGCTAGATGTCGCCTTTCATTATCCTTCCCCCAACTCTTTTTTTGGGGAAGAAACTGAGGCTATGAAATCCTCCATTGAGGAAGTGGCAGAACCAGCTTGATTCTAGAACCTGTGCTCTTAATTACCTTGTACTATATACTCTGCTATAAATTATTCAGATATATAACGTGCTAAGCATATCGTAATCACTAAACAAATATTAGCTATTATTAGTAGTACCACATGACTGTTCTTCAGAATTTTGCTCGACAACTCTCCATTTTTCCATATTTAGATTTTGGGTCATAGACTGGAATAACCTATCGGTTCATAAATAAAACAAATACCACAGCCATCTTTATACTTTTCTGTGTATGTTACATAAATCTCTTTTCCCTCCAGCCATTATTTTAAGAAGCCTAATGTCCTGATAAGTGATGATTTAGCAAATTTAATGAAGCATAATTTCTTGACAGCATAGTCAGTGAAGCTGTGTGTGCCTGTATACAAAATTTACAGACATTTTCTTTGGCTTTTCCACTTATAAGAAGAACTAAACATGAACCAGACCTCACTAGAGGACACAGTAAACAAAAGCAGAAGAAAAATATTCATTTTAATATGAATAAACAAACTTTCCAGAGATAAAGTCTTTCAATGCAGTATAAATTGAACTGCTTGAGTATAAATCAATTCATTGTTTTGTTTTGCCTTAAAATTGAATTGACCTAGTGTTTGTCCTCTAAATTAAAGGTATTTATGTAATGATAAAAACGATTAACCACAAGAGGGAGCCAGCATCATTCCAGTTCAGAAGCAAAGGCAAATTAAACTTAAGAAAAACAAGTTAATATAAGACAGCTATGAGATATCTTTTATGCCATATATGCTAAAAAGAGGATTAGAATTATTTTTTACTATTGTAAAGAAAAAAAAACCATTTTGTCTTGTCAATTTCATTAGGAAAATTTTTTTGAAAGCAATACCTGAAGATAACTCTTCATAGGAGTTTAGGAGTCTTTTCTGAGAGAAAAAAGTAATACTATTTAAGACTTATCAGGTACGCCACATCCTAATGGATTTGCTTCTTGAATTAAACTTGATAAAATCTAATACTGAAAGATACTAAATGGTTTCCTTCGATGGAAACAATACAATACCACCAAGCCAACTAGCCCAGGCTACGGAGGACCAACAAAGAGCCTACAATACATTACCAAAATGCAAATTCAGTTCCCCTGTATTGTAAAATCACAGACTCAAAGTCTGAACATGTCACTAACTTGATTTGCAACCAGATTTACCCTGTACATGGTACAATCCCAGACCAATAGTTTATTAGGGGGTCTCTATTCTTAAAGGTTTCTAAGAAAAAATCTTTTAGAAGATTCTGTAATACATTTCTTAATTTAGAAACTTCTATTTCTACTCTGGATTACTTAGTAGAAATAACTGTTTAGAGTAAATTTGGTGAAAAGTAATGGAAAAATAAAACAGTAGGCAGAATTCAAATGGCTGGGCCTTAATGGGAAAAACTAATTGCCACTGACCAAAAAAAATGAACAACTGGAAAAGAATTCTAATATAACCATAAATAGTTACAATAACATCAGATAATTCAAATACGAAGAATTTTTTTTTAATCACAAGTCATAAGATGGCTCAGAAATTTTATGCTGATCGCAATTCTCACATAATGTTAATTTATCTATCTGGTTTTCGTAACAACAAAACAAGAAGACTCAGTAACTATCATCCCTTTTAGTTTTTTTTAAGTGTAATCATTCAACTGCGCCCAGTTGAAATAGCAATGGTTTTTTAAAATATGCTGTTGTCACTGGTCTAACTTCGCTCTGAGTGATAACCAACACCAAATACTGGTGGAGAAAGTGAAAATAAGCATAAGAAAATATGGTAAAAATTAAAATTTTACATACTAAAATAGTTAATGTTTTTTTGAAGTCTGATATAATTTAAAGAGATAAATTCATTTTCCGATGTGTTCACTGTGGGATTACATACTATATTCCACCTGAAATGCCTTCTCCAGACTCACCTGCTGTCATATGTCTGTATCTGATCTGTGCTGACTTAAATATCATGTCCGTCAATAAAGGCTGGACTCTCTCCCCACAAATTATAATTTCATATGAACCACGGGAGATAAAAAGTTAACCAGTTTCTACCTTATACTTTGGTGATTTTCATGTCTTACCTGTAAAATGTTAAACTCTTTCACTTGTCTTTGTGCCCTCCCTCCTCCCATCTATGCAAACAATAAGTAAAAGTAAAAACAGGAAATAATACAGCACTTCTGAATCCTCTATTGCATACTTTTGTGGAGGACTGCTTTACACAAATCACACAAAGAAAATTTTTTTCTAGGCAATAAAAGAATTCAACTTACTTGTTCACTTTCTTAGATGTAGCGATCTTAGGACAAGTACTACGTTTGTGGTCTAATTCACCACAAATAAAGCAGCCATCTTTAGGGCCCCCGCAAGAATGATCTGGAAGAGCACAGTGACTACAAATGCTACAGTGGATCCAGGCTATAAAATAAAAATTGAGTTTTAGAAGAAGTTCATTTAATTTTTCATTTGATCAACCTTTATGACGGGGAAGCATGAACAGTGTTTACTTCAAACATCGTGACCGATCTGTTTAAATGGTTATAATTTGGTTAAAGACGCCAAGGTTAAGAGATCAGAATCCCACATAAAGCAACTAACTTCTATCTGATACATGGCAGCCAGTGCAGCCCTTCTTCAAT
Organism: Lontra canadensis; assembly: GCF_010015895.1. Lineage (NCBI taxonomy): Eukaryota > Metazoa > Chordata > Mammalia > Carnivora > Mustelidae > Lontra > Lontra canadensis. The sequence continues at coordinate 47,478,658 of NW_022630995.1, forward strand.
GAGTCATGAGCAGTAGGCCACTGACACAATGGGGGCTGGCTGAGTGACACAAAGCCTTATTAAAATGAGCCAAACCAAATGCCACACTGAAGCAGGTTACAAAGTCATGTCTCCCCAGGAAGGAGAGAGTGTGTATTTTGGCAACTGCAAAAATTAGAAAGCAAGTAAATCCATGTAGGTCTCTATATTAATTTTTTTTCTCTTATAAATACAATTAAGTAAAAATCCCATTTAGGTGAAGAAAAACTCTAAAATGTTTTCACAGGATCCCAAACACTAAGTCTAAATACTTACAAGGTTTTACACACTTTTTGCAGAGAAAGCAATGGTTCCATTTCCTGCCATCCTACAAAAATAATTTTTAAATTATGTTTAATGTATCATTAAAAAATCAAGTTCCACAATTAAAAATTAAAATGTCTTATTAAAATCTGTGTAAATTATTCATTCCTTATTCCTCACTTTCCTGGGCTTCACAATTAAATACTTTGATTTTAATCTATGCATTTCTCCACTCAACTCAAACACCTCCTTGATGGGCCCCAATTTCCTTAACTGGAAAACTAGGGGATTTATCTACATGAACTTGAAAGTCCACTCCAGTTCAAGCAACCCAAACTGCACAAAGAAGGACTCAATGAAAATTTCAAGAGAATTAATGATTCATAACTTTTACGTGCCTATGCAGCATAATCCTTAATGAAATTCGAATTTGAGAACTTTAGATCATCTAAAAAGATAGAAATTACACGGTACTGTTTGGGTAATGTTAAATCTGTGAACTAAAACTACCTAGAAAAGTATGTAAGACACTTACATGTCCAGTTTAATGAGTGTTATGAAGTACACACTGATGAATCCCAATAGGTCAAGAGAATACTGCTAACCCCCTAGACACTCCCCCAGGCACCCTTCCCAATCCGGCATTCCTCTGCCCCACCAAGTAACACGTACTCTGGTTTCTGTGATGGTCACTTCCTTGCCTTTGTTTATTTTTACCACTTATGTGTGTGTCTCTAAATAATAAAATGTTGTTTCCTCATTTTGAGCTTTATGAAAATGACCTGGGCATAATTTTTTTAAAATAAGGGACCCGATAATATCTCCGCTGACTGAAAATACATGTAATCAGATGTGCTACCACAGTTAAAAACAAGTATAACCAATAACAAAATGATAAAGTTATGCAAAATGTACTTTATGATGGTTATAAAAAATACAGCCTTTCCTTTGGCAAATCATTTGTGCATATTAGCCAATCTAAACTTCACCTGTTCTTTCTGACTGGATTTAAGGCACCTAAAGGGCCACCCTACCTCCTTAAGACAATGAGTAGGAGGTATATCCCTGTAGTCCCTCCTGACCTGTAAAAACTGGAGAGTACTTCTCTACTAGGGCTTTGTGTGGTAACTGAGTTAATCCATGGACAGCCCTCAGGGAAGGCCCTGGTACATGAAAAGTGCACAGTGTATGTTCTTACTGTTTCAACAAAATAGGGATGCTATCTTGTGGTTCAGTTCCTTATTTGAAACATCTTAATTTTATCCTCAACAAAGTTCAGCACTCACCTCACGTCTTATTTGAGACACTCCTAATTTTAGTAATCATACAGTACCTCACATAAAGTGAATTTAGGGGCATCTGGGTGGCTCAGTCGGTTAAGTATCTGCCTTTGGCCCAGGTCATGATCCTGGTGTCCTGGGACTGAACCCTGCGTGGTGGGGTGGGGAGTGGGAGGGGTGGGGGGGTGGGGAGGGCTGCTTCTCAGTCTACGTCTGCCCTCCCGTCCCCCCGCCTTGTGCTCTCTCTTGCCCCACTAAATAAAATCTTAAAAAAAAAAAGTGAACTCAATTAACTGCTAATAACGATGAAGGCACTTTTTTTTTAAAGCACTTATTTTTTAAAGGCTGTCCTACTTTAAAATTAGAAACACTGTATTAAAGTATAATAAATGATATACAAAAATAAATAATACAGTAATAGAAACTGTAATGTTATTAAAATAACATTGGGGTCCCTAGGTGGCTCAGTCGGTTAAGCGTCTGCGTTCGGCTTGGGTCACAATCCCCAGGTCCTAGGACTGAGCCCTGCTTCACTTTGGGCTCCCTGCTCAGCAGGGAGTATCCTTCTGCTTCTCCCTTTTCTCCTCCCCCCAGCTTGTGCTCACTCTCTCTCTCTCTCAAATAAATAAAATCTTTTAAAAAAAATAACATTAAGCAAATGTAATGAAACGAATAAGCTAAAATAAAACAAATATATATGAATAAGAATGCATTCTAGAGAAACTATACCTTGGAGGTACAAGAATTACAGTGCTCACAGTGTTGATTCTCTAGGGAAACATACCGTTGACACAAAGGGCAAAATCTAAGGAAGAAAGACTTAAATCAGCTGCACATTTTCAAGAAGATTCACAGAGCAGGTAAATGGCACTTGTTACAAAAACGGAGTGTAATCCAAATTCAATTCAAAATTATAGACCAAATTTAAAGGTAGCAGAAGAACTATATGAGTCACTATTAAAAGCATTTTGATGTTGGACATATAGAACTTGATTCTCAGTGACTCATGTATTACAAGGCCTCACTAAGATCTTACCTGTACCCTTCCTCGCTAGGAAGGATTATTTTGTTGGGTGGAATATTGGTGAAAATACGCACAGGAGACTGTTTTCGACCTGTCTTCCCATGTTTATAAAGTGCATGATTATCATAATCTACCTAGAAAGTTTAAAAAAATTGAAAAAGAAGATTCACTCAAAGGAGTCAACATCTACAAAGACTCTTTAACCAATAAAGAACAAGCTGGTGCCAAGAGAGGAGTTAAACCAAAGTATTTAAGACAAAATTCTTAAAAGCAAAAGTTTACTTCTTAATCGACAGACTCTGAGGGGCCTCGGTGGTGGTGAAATTCCATTATGGAAAAGGTAAACTTTGTTATGATAGATTCATATAGCCTGATCTTAAGAGAACAACTGTAATCTTTTATCCAAAAACAACAGACTTCATAAGAAGGTCTATTAAGGAATTACAAATTCAGCTTTTGGTGCTAAAGAATTCCAACCTTGAAGATGTGTGATGACTTGGCTGGAGCTTTTCATTTTTGTGTGTGAAATCAGCTGCTTGTCAGTTTGCAGGTCACCAAGTCCCAGCACAGCCTTACTTCGAACCCCCACCGTTCACCATTTGACCTCTTATGCCCTGGCCAAGCACAGGGCTGGGGACCAGAGAGCAACTCTGCCACTCACCTGTTGGTGCCTCGAGGCAAATTTACATAATTCTCACCTGGAAAAGGAGGTTACTGAGCCCTGCCTCAGAGATGCTGGGAAGGTTACATGAGACAATGTGCATAAAATGCCAAGTTCGGGGCCTGGCATATATATGGTAGAGACAGAAAGATGCAGATGAAGAGAGAGATTCACAACAATGGTTGTGACTATTTCAAACATTTACCTCTCCTCAAGAACCCTACCTCAGCTTTCAGCCTTGACAGAGCATCTGAAGCTGGAGCTAACAGGCTCAATGTTTATTAGCTTCTTGCTCTCATCTCCTTCTCCAGCCTCTCTGCTATCCACACACATTCTCACTTTGGATTCAAGCCTGCTCAGAATCCACCTAGTCACTAGGTCCATCTTTCTTTAGATCAGTAATTCTCCGAGCACGGAGTCTGGATCAGCCACATCAGCGTCGCCCCTGAGATCTTGTTAGAAAAGCGCATTCTTGCCCCATCAAAGGACCTCCTAAAACAGAAGCTCCTGAGGGTCAGGCCCCACAATCTATATTCTTATTTTTTTTTAAGATTTTATTTATTTATTTGAGAGAGAGAGAGATCACAAGTAGGCAGTGAGTGAGGGGGAACCAGGCTCCATGCTAAGCAGAGAGCCCGATGCGGGGCTCGATCCCAGGACCCTCGGATCATGAACCTGAGCTGAAGGCAGAGGCTTTAACCCACAGAGCCACCCAGGCACGCTGCCCCCCCCCAAACCTGTATTCTTAACAAGCCCTCCTGGCACACTAAAGTTTGAGCACCATTGTTCTAGATTATCCACAAGAATACTGTGAGATTTTTATGAAGTCGGTAAAGGTACAGCCCAACTTTCAAATATGTTATAATGAACTGTTCAGATTCTAAACAAGAATACACTTAAAAGTTGTTCAAAAGAAATGGCTTGCAAACTAGCTCTATTTAATAAGCAAAGCACAAAAATGTAAGGACTTACTGACAATGGAAAGAGAGGGCTTTAATGAGAAATTCCTAAGCTCTCCATACAGCCCTGCCCACAGCTACCACATTAGCAGGTGAGCGAGTTCAGGAAGAGAGATCAACAAGCTATAGCAGTGGGGTGGGGGGAAGTGCCATAGGAGACCCAGTAAGACAAGAGACAGTGTGGGGAAACAAAACAAAACAAGAAACCCTGGGAGTTCTGGCTAACTCTCAGCACCATGAGTCCATAGTCTGGCTAACTGTGCGAAAGCTGGCGTGGGCTCACAGCCGCCCTGTAAGGAAGTGCAATATCATAACAAGCAAAGGACGAGGTTAGATCACGTGAAGTGCTGCATTCAGTCACTGGATATGAAGGGAGATGCTGATAAAACCAGTTCGTTTCTACCAAAAGTAATGGGAATGAAGATTTGTTGTTTAATGTGTTGGGGTGTTTATTAAGAAAAGCGCAAACTAGGAGAATCTGATAGCTATTTTATAACTGAAGGGGTGTCAGTGGAATTGAAATGAGACTCAGCCTTTATTGCTTTGGAGAACAGAAGTAGGACCAATGGTTAGAAGTTAATAGGGAGCATATTTTATCTCAATATGAGAAAATTTTCTAACGATTAGAGCTATTAAATAAATTGAGTTGCCTTGTAAGGCTGCAGGACTTTGCTCACTGAAAGCATTCAAGTGAGGCCGGGTGACGGCTTGTCATGAATTTAGTGGAGAGGATTATTATGGTGGGAAGTTAGCCTACGTTACACCCCTAATGGTTCTTTCCAACTTAAAATTTCTGTGAATATATGTCACCTATTAGAGGCTAAGATACAAAGCAGATTTTACTTCAAAATCACCTTAAAATATTACCATAAGTAGTTTTTTTAAATGATTTCAATTCATAATTCCCCCTAAGCACTCCTCTATGTATTAAATAAATATATGACACTTTATTAAATTCAACAAAGATATTTTGAACACTTGTGAGTGTCCTAAGGAAAAAAAAATTCTTCCCAAGAGAACCTTTCAAAGATCTTCAAATGCTGGAAAGGAGGGCCTTAGAAAGATTTCTAGTAAATGGAATATTCCATGCAATACAATACATAGCAGATGGAAAAGGAGGAAAGAAAGAACAATCTCTTTATGGTTTCCCAAGGAGTCAGAGAACGTATGTGTCAGGAAGGTAGTTGATTGCTTGATTTTGCATAACCTAATTGAGATTATTATTATTTTTAAATGCGGGTTTGTTGTGCTAATTAACTATAAACATATGGTATGTAAAACGCATGCTGCTAGGGTAAATTAATGTACCTCTAACATACATCCATATTTCATAGCTTCATCCACACAAATAAACGTCCTATGGAAGCGCTGTAAAGCAAACACAATTTTGCAAATTGCCTATCACTAGTGCTAGAGCTGATACACCATTTTCCCATCATTATCTCTGACATTTCACTCACAATGATGATGAGAGGCATTTTCAAATAGAAAATTTCTCCCATGGAACTGATTAATGTGATGAAGTACTGTATAGAAATGAGGGAAAGCACAGAATCTCTGCGATTCTTAACTTTTAATTTTATCTATACGCAAATTTCTTCTGTGACATGGGACTGAAACCAGTTATACGGAAACCAAGACGTTCAGGTCAACAGACATTCATTTTGCACCTACTATGTTCTAGGCATCCAGCAGGGAAACAAAGATGAATGAAATAAGACAGAGTACTTGTATTTTCCTAACTTCCTCGGGACTGTGATCTACTTAATTTCACTGCATCAAAAGATCGCCATCAGCCAACTTCCACCAGAGCAAAAAGGTCTTTTAGTCATATTCCCCATATCCCACATACCTCTTATTTAGGAATGCCTGGGTGGCTCAGTCGTTAAGTGTCTGCCTTCAGCTCAGGTCATGATCCCAGGGTCCTGGGCTCGAGCACCGCATCAGGCTCCCTGCTCAGCAGGAAGCCTGCTTCTCCCTCTCCCACTACCCCTGCTTGTGTTCCCTCTCTCACTGTGTCTCTGTCAAATAAATAAATAAAATCTTTAAAAAATAAATAAAAGAATAGCTATCTATATATAGTATATATTTTATTCCCCTTGTCACTCCAAACCCATTAAATGTTTATATTTATTACACATCAGGTTTTAAGAATTTCAGTTGTCATCTTATAATTTGCAATCACTTGTCAGAAATTCCTGTCAAAATATCTTAACTTCTGAACACAAAACTAACCTTGAAAAACAGTTTTCTACATAGGATGATTTTTTAAGGGATAGCTTTAAAACAAAACAAAACAAAGCTCTACTTTTAACAATCCAGACAAATGTCCCGGATTAAGGAAAAACAAGAGATGGATCGTAGCATGTTCCTGGTAGAAGGGAAGTGAGGTGATCTAGTTCAGATATGGTAAACACAGGACCTGAATGTCACCTCGCCCCAACCGGACCCCTGCGGCAGACATCACTAATCAATCACACACTACTCCCTGCCACTGAGCCTGGTATTCTCAACAAATTCTCCAGAAAGTCACTATGAATTCATCAGGCTTAGCACTAAAAGTGAAACTTATCTGCCATCTCTTTCCTCATTCAATCATTTTATTTTATAGGTAAGAAAACAGAGGCCAGGAAAGATAAACTGACTTTTCCCTCTTCAAATTAAAGAGCCTCTAAAAGGCAGTGTGCTAGGACTCACACTTCTAACTCTGGGTCAAAATTTCTTTTCATTATTACATCCTTCCTTTCTAATCTGCCCTTAATAAAATTCTTGCTTTTCTAGGTCTTTGGTGACTATTTTCTTTATTAAAGATTTTGTTTATTTGACAGAGAGATAAGAGAGCACAAGTAGGCAGAATGGCAGGCAGAGGGAGAGGGAGAAGCAGACTCCCCACCGAGCAGGAAGCCTGATATGGGACTCGATCCCAGGACTCTGGGATCATGACTTGAGCCGAAGGCAGACACTTGACCGACTGAGCCACCCCGGTGCCCTTTTGGTGACTATTTTATTCTGTACTCATCAAGTGCTTTATCACTGAAGAGTCTACATAATTTACATTTTATGAAGATCTGCAGCATTTCTGCCTCCCTCTTACCTGAAAAGTATTTCAAACAAAAGAGATTTAGTGATTTTGGTTTTTTTACTGCATTGTGGTTTGCTGGCTTATAATCATCTTGGGCAATGTGAGAAAGAAGTCTAATCAAGGTCTATGGCAGAAGACCTGTGAAGGAGACAAGAGACTTCCAAATTTTTCATTTGATGAAGGCAGCTAATATACACCAGAAAAGAAATTACTATAAAATAAGGTTAAAATAACGAAAGAAAAGAAGGCAAAAGTTTCAGAAAGGATAATAATAACTCCAGAGAAATTTTCAAAAAAGAAAGAAAGAAAGAAATTAAGAAAAGAATGAAGGACGGAACATCAAGGTCAGGTATGACAAATGAAGGCTTATAAACACAACAGGAGATATGGTAAAAATCAGTTTCTCCATCTGAGCATGCAATGGGCTGCAGTGTTCTTCTCTTTAGTAGAAATCAGGAAAAACGAAGATTTATTTTGTTTCACAGACCTTATTCTAGTTTTTCTTTTCAAAGTTTGGCTTTCTCCTTTCTAAAGACTGCTTTTCACTTTGTCTGATACCCAGTCTGAAATGGCCTAGTTAGAGAAACTTTTTTCACCCATACACTGTAAACTTGGACCTTGGAACTGTTTCTCAAAACTCAGACTCCAGAATTTCCACAAGTTCCTTTCTAGTAACACAAACCGTCAAAACAAGCCATGGCTGGTTTCTCCACATGAACCTCTCTTGTGCACTCTACTCTGGATCTGCTTTCTTTGGCTTCTTTGCCATTTCAAACTCTTGCCTGCAGTGAAAACTCATTTCTAAATGTGCATGGAACAGTTTTCTGAGGGACCTTATGTTTCATATACTGTACAAAAAAAATAATAAAATACCCAAAGTAGAGTTTTACCTGCACCCAGAGACTACCTGATTGGTCTTGACAAGGCTGAGAGCAATAACCATTGTTCTACATTTGCTTTGTGTTCGGGACAAGGCTAAGGCTCTTCATGTATTATCTCAAATAATTCCTAAAAACTTATGAGGCAGATATATTATTACTCTGCTTATTTAACAAGTCACAAGATAAAATGTGTAGGCCTCACAAGTAAGTGGCAGAACCAGGATTAAAACTCAGGTCCTTCTCAATTCTGGAGTTCACACTGTTTTTCAAAAATTCAATAAGTGCAAGGCACCTACTCTGTGCCAGACATTGTATTAGATGTACTAGATGATTATTCACTGTCAAAGGCAGCAGGCACTCCTGACAACTGAAAATAGTTTATTTAGTTAACGTCTTTAGGATATGCCTGCTATCTCTGTACTGCAAATGTCAATACTAGAAGTACCCCTCAGACAAGAAACAGAACTATGTGCTCCAGAAAAGGAAAGTAAACCAGATTTGGGAAGAATTAGGATGTGGACTTTGTCTAATGCAGAGCTCAAGAAGTCAAGGTTAAAATGGCTTGTGCTATAAACTTTGGAAAGGAACTGTTATACGGTTCAGTAGCCATAAAAATGTCCATTCAATTTGATAACATAATTTTTGGAACACTATTTCAGTTTTGGAAATTTATTTTAAGGAAGTTATGTAAAATATGGAAAAAATTATGTGAATCAGAGATGTTTATGGCAGTGTTATTTATGGTACCATAAAGGTGAGAGCAAACTGTGTGTTTAAAAAAAAAAAAAGCTAACAATTGATAATATAACCTGCTAATGAAATAATTTAAAGTGATTAAAAGCAGGTGCCTGGAAGGCTCAGTTGGTGAAGATCTGCCTTCAGCTCAGGTCATGATCTTGGGGTCCTGGGATCACACTTCACATTGGGCTCCCTGCTCAGTGGAGAGCCTGCTTCTTCCTCTCCCTCTGCATGCCACTCCCCCCTGCTTGTGCACGCTGTCAAATGAATAAATAAAATCTTTAAAAGAAAATAAAGTGATTAATAGCATAAAGACTATGGAGCTACATTTTAAAATGTACACTTACACAGTGAAGAATGCAGAATTCAGATTCATCTGCTATGATTACAAACCCGTAAAATGTGTCAAATTATGATATTTGCTACTTGGGATGGAATCACAGGTAGGGTTTGCCCTCTCATTTTTGGTAACATTGTTTCTTTCAGAATTTCTAACTAATTTTCCTAATGGTAAATGCCTTCAAGATTAGAAAGATGAGACCCAAGTGCTAGCTTGGAACGGGAGTGAAGACATGTTCATTTTTAGTTCTAGGGCAGAAAAAGCCTTCATCAAGGTAGTCCATTGCTCAGAAAGCTCAAAGAGAAAGATCTCATTACAAAAGAAGAAGCAGTGGCCACCTGGTGACCCCACACGGTGATGGTGACAAGGGGGTTAACTTCAGAACCCAAGGAAATGAAGGCAGGAAAGTAGACATTAAAGCAGCAAGAGTTGAGGGCAGAGGTGGGAAGGAGGGCCAGTCAACTCCACCCTGAAATCAGCACACTCGCCCACACACACGGACCTCAGCCTCTCTGCTTCTCTGACACCTGCCACCTCAGACACACCTCCCTTCAGAGCTCCTGGCATCCTCTGAGTGGCACAGTAAAGTGTAGCTGACATTCCACCGACCAGAAAAAGCGACCAACTTCTCTACAACCTCTGAACAGACAAAACTCCTGTTCATAACAATGACTTTGGGGCCAGTGAGGTCAGCTGGTCTAAAACCTGGCTGCGCTGCAGGATCACCTTGGAAGTTCGGTAAAATGTGGCTTCTTGGGGCTGTACCCTCTAATTTTGACTTCATATGTATATTTTGGCACCTAAGAATCTATATTTTTAATATAGATTTCAGCACCCTAAGAATTACATTTAGGAACCTCTGGACTAAGCCATGTATGTTTCAATTTTAGTGTTTAATACAGCTTATGATATTTTCATTTACTAAAATCAATGGATTGTCTCATCAGAATATTTACTTAAGCAGAATGCCCATTCATCAACCGTGCCAGAAAACAGAATATTTACTATACCTGGTAATCCAGCATGCAGAAGCTTGGAAAAAACTGACGAATTCGGAATTCAAAAAAATAGGGGAAAATCCAGAATATGGGTAGTTCTTTTTGATTGCTATCTAATGGGTCACAAAAAAGGAAAAGAAAATAAGAAACTGATATTGAAAAAAAATAAAAGAGCTGTAACTGAAAGACCTCTAATATTGGGAGAAATTACAATTGTTCAAATCACTTAAATCATACAAAAGAAAAGAATGTTTACCAGAGTGCCATTTACAACTTGACCTTTCCCAAAAGTCAATGGAAATATTCTTTTATATTACATTACATTTACAATATTAAATGAAATATTCATTTAATTAATTTATGAATGAATGAATGAATTTAATTCATTAAAGGAAATATTACATTTACATTAAATGCAGGTATAAATGGTAAATAAGAGTAGTCCTTACACACACAATCTCTGTATTCTAGGTCAAGGCAAAGATATCACCATTAAGTGGGGAATGACAAGGAGCCTGCCTTGGAAGCCCCAAGATCATTGCGTTATGGTGGCAGGAAGCATTGGGCCAGAAGGCAGAAGGCCTCAGGTCAGCATCCCAGCTCTGCCACAACTCGTTATGTCTGTTTTCAGGGATGAATCGATCTTTCCTGAAGCATGGGAGATTCTTAAAAACAATCAAAATTAACTTCAATGACAGGGGACATAGCTATTATTTACAGAGCACCTCATACAGGCTGAGCCCAATGCCAGGTACTTTCTATATATTACCTCCGTATAGTAACCCCTGGAGTTAGATAATAATAATCCCATTTCATAGACAGGGCAACTGAAGCCATAAGATTTAAGTCATTTTTTTAAGTTCATGCAGCTAATAAGTGGCAGAACTGAAATTCAAGCCCATTGAAATTCAAAGAAGAGGAGCTCTTCATTGCTTCTTCAATAACACTGACTTACTTTATCCATTCTGATCAGTGGACTTAAGAACTGAAAATAAGTAGAATACTTAACACTATGAGTCATGTTTCAGATTTCTTTTGCATTCTGTCTCCAAAGCACATTATTTATGTAGCATAATTAAAGGAGAAACCTGATCACAAATTCCTGACACTCTTACAGTTTATCAATTTGCAAACTGGAAACTAAAAAATGATCATACCAACTAATTAGACAGTTAATTAAATAAAATTTTTGAAGGCCTAAGGCACTTTAAACTGAATAATAACCCCCAGCCATTAACCCACCTCTGTCCATGTGGGTATCTGTCTGTCACTGATAACCACTGTACGGTTCGTGCATATCCGATCTTCCTACCCAAATCTTGGCACAGTTTAGAGCTCTGAGCCAGAGACTGGGCCCCCTCTTAGAGCTGTGGGCAAGACTTCAGGTATATGTAATGTAAGATCCATGTAGGCAGGAATACGTATCTGTCTGGTTCAGTCTCTATTTCTAGCACCTAAACAGTACCTGCACACAGGGGCCACTCGGTAAGTATTTATTGAATAAATTACAACAGTTTACTCCTATTCTTCATAAGGTCTCCTTATGTTCACCTACAAGTCATGTTGAGAACATGTGATTAGGATAATACGAAGTGTATCATGATAATGAAGTCTCCCGCATTCTCAAATAAGCCTGTTTAAAAAAAAACACACACACAAAACTCAAGACATGTATATTTTATCAGAGCTCTGATTCACTGAGCTCTGCTAATATTTGACAGAAAGCAGATACACAGATACATGTTTATTTCACAGTAAGTAATAAATTACACACCTTGGCTTTGACCTTCTTTCCACATAGCAATTAACTTCTTGAATGTAACAGCCAGAGGTTCAACCAAGCCACCAAAAGGAGGATCCGTCACCATAATGACTCCCTCACCTTTATCTTCCTGTAAAAATGTTCTGCATACTTCAAGGGCAGCCTGGAACAAATAAAAATTCATTTCTAAATGAGGACTAGAGGGAGGCACTCCATCCTATTCAGAGAATGCAATAGGCTCAGTCCCACTGTTTGTCCTGAAACCTCACCCATCCTGCCACCCCAGAGTCCCTCAGTGACATCCGGAAGCCTCTCTCATTCAGCCCCCAGGAGATTTTATCTTTTGGGTTCCTTGATAAGCACGTTTTTAAAATTGCAAATTCAAGCACCATCCCTATCAGAGGACTACACATTTCAAATGGTTAAATTAAAAAACTAAATTTAGTAACCCAAGAGAGAAAAACTCATTACCCATGAAGACTATCTAAAACACTAAATTCAATCCCACAAACAGAAGCGGGGACTGAGCTAAACACTGGAGACACAAAGACGAATAAGACCTATTTTTTTCCTGTGTGGTTTGTCCACCACGAGTTCAGTTTAATAAGAGCTACGCGTTACCAGTCACCTCGCACACGTCGCTGGGCAGCAGGTGTTGGACAGACATGTTTGGACACGCACACTAAGTAAATGAATGAAAGTCCACAAACAACAAAGCTTGGCCAAGCCACGAAACCAGGCTATTAACGAAGTGTTTTTAGTCACTGTAAAATTAACATTAGGCACTGTCTAGCATATATATTATTTTCTGCTTCGCGAGAACAGATAATAAGAGATATACCTATAACACTAACCCCAGTCTACTGACTTCGCAGTCATTTTCAAGCACTCACCTATAAAAGCAAATCAACAGTATACAGAATAGCCTAAGACTTTAAAGTTTAATGGCATTTTAAACTTTAATAAACCCATATGTACTTTATAATAAAAAATATATTGTTTTACTACTAAATCAATTTAGAAGACTCAATTGATGAGAGGAAAAACGACAACATCCTAATCCCCTTTCCCGGGGACAGTCTTTATTAACTTCCCGCTGGAAGTCCTGGAGCGAGGGATGGCGTGTCAGGAAGGTTAATCATTTTTCAAGTGCCGCCTGGCACTTCCTTAACCTGCCTACATGAACAAGGACTTACAGTACAGATGATGTTATTGAAAAACCTTCCAGTTCCTTAGACTTAAAAGTAGGAAAAGAAAAGAAACAAGTAAATGAAACCTAAAGTCTTAGCCAAATTAAAAAACCAAGAGCGTACATTTGTTTCCAGGTAAGAATCAACGGTATGACGTCCAGTCATGACCTGCTGAGGGTCCTAAATGTTGGCCACCTGTGGAAACCAGATGCTTGCTTATGCCACCAATGCTGACAGTGTCTTAACTCTGTCTTTCATCTCAATCATCACTAAAAAAGTGCTTGGTACTTTATTATTTTTTTTAAAGATTTATTTACTTACTTGTTTGAGAGAGAGAGAGCACAAGTGCATGCACATGAGCAGGGGGAGGGGCAGAAGGAGAAGGAGAGAGAGCATGGAGCTGAGCAGGGAACCCAAACAGGGCTCCATCCCAGGACCCTGGGATCATGACCTGAGCCAAAGGCAGACACTTAATCTACTGAGCCACCCAGGTGTCCCCAAGGTGCGTGGTACTTTAAGTAACGATCCCCTGTACATACTTCAATCTCCTTGCCCATTAAAGCGTATGACATTTTCTATTACCTGAAAGACTATATGATTTTCTATGAGAAAATCCTGCACAGGGAACTCCTGCTTTTTAATCCAGTGGGCTGTGAAGTGTGTATGGTCCGTGACAGGGGCTTATATCCCCCAAAGCACCCTGCACACCTTCACAGGCGCCTGGCTGATACTTAAATACTGAGCGATTGATTAGTAGATGGTAAGCCTCCACAGAAAACCTTGACTCAGGAACTAGGCAGAAAAAGGGCCCATCATAAAATTATCCAAGACAATAGTTTTCTGGAGATCAATCTCTACAGTTGCAGTGCTATGTAAAGGCTGCTCCTAAAATATAGAGAAAGGAAAGTCTGGGCTACACAATTGTTTTCTTCTGGGAAAAATAAAGTGGAGCTCATCTTGGCAGCTTATTCCAACCATTATTTTAGAAACTTAAAAGATAATTCTATAAGCTTTCAATAAAAGTTAAAAAGAATTTTCTAGGAAAAGGCTAATTACATATTACATTTTTAAAAATATTTTATTTATTTATTTGACACATACAGAGAGAGAGAAAGAGCAAGCACAAGCAGGGGAAATGGCAGGCAGGGGAGAAGCAGGCTCCCTCAGCAGGGAGCCCGATGCAGGGCTCGATCCCAGGACCTGGGATCATGACCTGAGCTGAAGGCAGATGCCCAACACACTGAGCCACCCAGGTGCCCCTACATGTTATTCTTAAAATATAAGCAATGGTTAGGCAACTGTTAGGTATTCAAACGTCATTTCACTTTTTTTTTTTTTTTAAGATTTTATTTATTTATTTGACAGAGATCACAAGTAGGCAGAGAGGCAAGCAGAGAGAGAGGGAGAGGCAGGCTCCCTGCCAAGCAGAGAGCCCGATGAGGGACTCGACCCCAGGACCCTGAGATCACGACCTGAGCTGAAGGCAGAGGCTTAAGCCACTGAGCCACCCAGGTGCCCACGTCATTTCACTCTTATCTCACCATTACTATTCAAGATAGAAAGCAAAGTCATGGTATGAAAAACAAGACGCACATACACAACCAGCATCCAGCAGTAAGAGACACTCGGTTATTTCACCTCCTCTGACGCTGGCCCTGACACACATGCCCCTGACCACACCCTGGAGCCTGAGGCCGCAGAGTTCCAAGAAGCCATATTGAATACCTCTACAGCAATATTCCACCTTCCCCCCCAAACCCAACATTTCCAACTTCCACTTCTAACTTCCCCTCCTCTGTTTTGAAGAATGAAATACAAAGCCAGGCCAGACAACCAAGTCATCTGTGACTTCTACCCCAGTACACTTACCACCGAGCCTTCTGGCTTCCATCTCTGAAACGCCCACAGAACCCACCTCTATTTTCCCCACCACCACTGGCCTAGCTGAGAAGTCCATCATCATCTGTTGTCAAGTGAGTCTGCAATTCTTCTCTCTTCTTCACACTCATCTATCAGTTCTCAAATCCTAGAGATTATTGACCACATAAGCCCTTTGGGAAACTGAACTATGTCTATTTCTAACTGCTATTTATTTCAATACTTGGTTTTCATGGTGATCACAGCTAAAAAATATATACCCCAATGCTGACTGAGTCTCACGGAAGGAGTTCATCATTGGCTGGACTGAATCAGGAGACTCATTTTTTAATCCCAACCAACAATTTAGAATTTGTTTTCATTTCCTAGATACTAGTTTTTTTTTAGTTTTGCTTGCTTTTTCTTCTATCATTAATTAACATTTTAAGAAACAATATATATTTATACACGGTTCACAATTTTTGAAAAATTGATTTACATGCTTATATGGATATGTGCTTCAGGTAGTCTTGATCATTTCAAACAGTTGTGGCCAACTTCCTGTCAGGTGTGATTACTTGGTTGGGTATAGTTTTTATCTTGTAATATGACTCGCAAAGAGCTCAATCTAGGAGTAAAAGTATCAGCTCTGCTATGCTGCTTATTCATAGTGACATTACTAACATCGTATTATTGAAAGAAGCCACCCTCTGCTACCCATTGAGGGCCCCTGCCATTATCACCATCACTATCACCCAGAGCTCACAGATAAGGGGTCACTCTCAAATTTGTCTAATTTTTAAGAATTAGTCTAATAAAACTATGAATCCCCTTAATCGGGACATGAAATTTACCAGGGAGGCAGACATCAAACATCTAACCACAGAGTTATTTAATTACAGTATCATACAGCTACAGAGGACAGCCTGACCTTGTCTGGGGTTAAGGGAAGCCTAGAGAAAGCGACTTGGAACAGAGCTTTGAAGGACGAGGTGCAGTGAACAGAAACTAGAAGGCAGAGGGAACAGCATGGGCAAAAGCCTGTGTGGTGGAAAAGACAGTCACAGATGAGTCATACATCCAGAACACAAACACAAACCCCAGAGCAGGAATGAGAAGAGAGACTGGAGGGTGGCATGTCTCTGATCGGGCAAAGCCCTGGAGGCCGTGGTAAGAAAGTGTGTCTGTATCCAAAAAGCAGTGATAAATCACAAAAGAAGAATAGCACAATCACTTCTAGATGCTCGATACACACTCAGTAGATGAAGGGAAAAAAAAGCCAATCAATAAATGGTGCAACAGTCATGATTTGATCTTGAGGGATTCTAAAAAATAAGAAAGGAGGTACTCTGGAACTTGTTCTTCCGCAATAACAAGGATAACGGTTGCAATTCTTACCTTTCCATCAAAGAAGTGATGGTTAAACATGTTATAATGGCAAAAGCTATCTTCCATATAAAACTGTGAATACCTGTAAAATAATTTATTACTGTAGTTATTTCCCCAGTTATGGCTATATAGTAAGTAAATACAAACTAAGTTTTAAAACTATAAAATCACACCCTTAATAAAAGCAACTTCATCATTCCTTAGTTTCTTGAAATAAAGAATACTTTCCGAAACTCTCAGGGAGTCAGTAACAATGAATGAATATCAAACTTAAATTATGTTCCCAAGTCAATAAACCAGTGAGAAAACTACAGAAGACTCACATACAAAATTCACATGTTCCTTCAAACTACAGAATTATACAGAAACAATGATATTACTGATAGATTGTTATACAATTTAAGTTTGAGGTGGGCTGGCAATTAAAATACATCTCTCATACTTAATAATTTCAAGAGAAACACTGAATCAACATTTTGGCTCAACAGCTGTTAATTATTTTCTTCTGTGGTTAACAAAAAAAATATTTAATACAAAGCATTTCTTGTCTATTGCAGATTAGCTCAATAAAATATGCTTCTCAATATATAAGAAAAATAAGCATGTGCATTTCATATTTACTGAATTAGTGCCAGGAAAGAGAGATATTTATTTACTGATTGAACAATTTTATTCTTCGAAGATACTACTTTAAAATGCAATCAGTAATGAATGAAAGTACCAGCTTTGGGCATTAACATTTTATAAATTTTTGCTAATTTACTAAAAATTCATAGCACATTATGGTTTAAATTTGCATTTACTTGATTTCTTACAAGACTGAGTTTTCTTTACACCTTAACTGTATTTGTATTGTCTGTCTCTGCATCTTCCCCCTTTTTATATATATGGGTCTTGTTAGCTCTTGCTGAATTCTGAATTTTTTGTATAATATCAGGATAGCATTGTGAACCTCCAAAATTTTGCTATAAACAACTCACATACGAACCACACTATCCTTGTACAGAATCCATAACCTAGTGAAAAAAATCCAGGCGCACATGCTTATTTATACGACTTCTTTAACCAAATCGTGAGAATGACACTTTGCTTCTACTTCTACTCCTCCCTTACTGTCCATAACTGACTTGCTGCCCATGATGAGCATGTAGTCTAATGGACAGACCTGCTTTATCCCTTTCATGTTACACTATGGTTAAAAGTTATACAGGTTCTGGGACGCCTGGGTGGCTCAGTTGGTTAAGCAGCTGCCTTCGGCTCAGGACATGATCCCAGCGTCCTGGGATCGAGTCCCGCATCGGGCTCCTTGCTCTGCAGGGAGCCTGCTTCTCCCTCTGCCTCTGCCTGCCATTCTGTCTGCCTGTGCTCGCTCTCTCTCCCTCTCTCTCTGACAAATAAATAAAATCTTAAAAAAAAAAAAAAGTTATACAGGTTCTGTAGTCAGACAGTCTGGTTTCAAACACTGGGTCTTGGGGGGCCTGGGTGGCTCAGTCGGTTAGGCATTCAGCTCTTGATTTTGGCTCAGGTCATGATCTTGGGGTTGTGGGATTAAGCCCCACACAGGGATCTGCACTCAGCTTGTCCCTCTCTCTCCCCTTCTACTCCTTCCTATATTCTCTCACACACACTCTCTCTCTCAAATAAAATCTTAAAAAAACAAAACAAAACAAAACACCAGGTGTCTCACTATTACCTATGTAACCTTAGTGAGTTAGTTATCCTACCAGAGCCTCAGTTTCTTCATCTACAAAATGGAAAAAAATAATAGTGTCTTACTTCATTGGAATTGGTAAGTATAAATGAGAAAATATATGTAAAGTGTTTAATACAAAGCAGCTACATAGCATATACTGAAATGCTAGGCATCGCTACTTTAATAAGTATCGGCTATAAAGATTTACGTCTTAATGCCCCTCATGTTAGGGAATTACATTTATGTCCAAGCAAAATTTCTCCTCCTATAATCTAAACCCATTTCTTCTTGTTCTGTAGAGACAGAAGAACAGCTGTTCATTCTAAGTACAATGTCCCCTAATATCATTTGAGATACTGTCAGTACATCTGCAGATTTCATAAAACATAAATTTGCACTGAAGAAATAAAAGGTTTGGATAACTGAAAAAACATTTGAAATAGACTGTAACCTGATGAACATTCCAGAATGCTGGGAAAATGTCAATTGCCATCAATAAACAAATGTCTTCCTAATTAACTAAATTCCAAATAACGGATAATATAGGTATATCAGTTATTTTATATGTAAGTATATCTCAATACCAGTACCATTGTGGATCGACTATCATTTGAGGATTTTCTTCTTTCTTGCATTGCTGTTAAGTGTGAACAAAGGAAAATAGAATTCCTTTAAAATATATTTCTACCCCCTCTCCATTTTTTTGTATTGCTTCTCAAAGATACAATAGTCTTTTTCTAAAAATTAAAAAAGAAAATTTTATTTACATAAAATTCAGCACAGCACACTTGTCCAAAACATTCTGGGCAGCAGTAGGCAGAGTCAGAGAGAGGAAAAAAGCCAAGATTTCAGCTCTGAGTTTCCATCAAATACAAACAAGGGAGCATAATTTTTCATATTTTAAATTATGAAAAATCACTGAACATTACCCTCTTAAAATGAAATTGGCCTCGAAGAATTATTCTCTGTATTGAATAAGGCAAACAAAACCAATCAGAAATGCATGCACTTGAAAACTGCAAAAGGACATTCATTTAATTTGGCCATTCATTCTCTTTAAATGAGAGTCAGTTACCAAGTGTGAAACATGCTCTATACACAGGAAATGTAATCAAGAGCTGAATAAAATTAGTCCATGAAATGAACCTAAGAAATCCATTTTTTTGATATAACTTTATTTGGATGATAGTTTGCCAAATAGAGTTTCACATCTTTCATGCTAAAATTGGAGCTTATAAAAATCCATCTTAGCAAATGTTAACTTCATATCTTAGACCCCCTAAAGAGGATATTTATAGCATATGTAACATTGGAGTTGGGGTAGTTCTCTGAAGCCTTGGACAGACCTTTTGTAGGCTGATGACAAACTAAAGTCAAAGTGTCCAAAGTAACTACTTGCTGTCACTCTATATTACATACGAATTTGTTCCTGATTTAATTGTGGTCCTTGTGAAAAATCTGAAGCTACTCCATACCCCACAATATCGTCAGTAAAGGCAACAGACTGTTCACTCTGGCCACAAACGTGTTTCAATAAAATGAAATCTCTCTCTTTCTCTTTTTAATTTACTGGGACGAGGCATAGGGAGAGGGAGAGAGAATACCAAGCAGGCTCCATACCGGCCCAATGTGTAGTTCAGTCTCATAACCCTGAGATTATGACCTGAGCCGAAACCAAGAGTCAGACACTCAACCGAATGAGCCACCCAGGTACCCCAACGAGCTCTCTCAATACCCAATGTCAACCTTTTACAGAACTGACTCCATATAAAAGAAGCTAAGCTAACTATTACAATACCTTTAGTTTTTGTTTCCAACATATACACAGAAGTTTATAGATACAAAAAGAAAAAGGTATCAGTATTTAATAAGTTACAAAATAACTTTATCCACATCCCCCTACTCTGTCCAGGAAATTTTAATATACAGGCTCAAGAAAGATAAAACTAAAAAGACATATAGCTTACATTAAGAGTTAAGGGTCCATGTAAATCTTTCAAATTAAAAGTAATTCAGCTATGATGGAGAGTTCTGGTGACTGGCTGTAGAACAACGTGAAGATATTCAACTTACTTAACACTACTGAACTGTACACATAAATAACTAACGTGGTAAATTTTAACCAATGTGTGTTTTATCACCATTTTTTTAAAAATAAATCAGGACGCTAGGAATGAACAATACAAAATGAAATGTTTAAAATGAAATGAAATGTTTAAAAAATTTAATTTTTAATAGTCTAGTATCCAGAATATATTTACTTTTCAACTTAACAAAAACAAAGACAAATAACCAATTAAAAAATGACAGTTGAATAGACACTTCTCCAAAAAGATAAACAAATGGCCTATAAGCACATGAAAAGATGTTCAGCATCATGAGCCATTAATAAAATGCAAAACAAAATCACAATGAGATACCACATTAGAAAGAAAACAGGGGCGCCCGGGAGGCTCAGCTGGTTAAGCTCACCAAGCTGAGCTTGATTTCAGCTCAGGTCATGATCTCAGGGTCCTGAGATCAAGCCCTGCATAAGATTCTTTCTTTCCATCACCCTCTGCCCCTCCCCCTACCTGCCTGTGTTCATTATCTCTCTCAAAAAAATAAGTAATTAATTTATTTAAAAATACAGATAGACAATAACAAAAGCTGACAAGAATGTGGAGAAATTGGAATCTGCATATATTGCTGGTGGAAATGTAAAATGGTAGTCACCTTAAAAAATAGTTTAGCAGTTCCTCAAGAAGTTAAAAGTAGAGCTACCACGTGACCCAGCAATTCCACTCCTAAGATTCAACCTTTATGGGTTGAACTGTAACTCTTCAACATTAATCTACTGAACCCCTAATCCCCAGTATCTCAGACTATGACGGTATTTGAAGACCTTTTAAAAAGGTAATTAAAATAAAATGAGGTTATTAGGGTTGTCTGTGATGCAAGATAACTGGTGTCCTTATGAAAGAGGAAATATGGACCCACAAAGAGAAACTGGGGATGTACACACACAGAGGACAGACCATGTCAGAATACAGTGAGAAGAAGGTCACCTGCAACCAAAGGAGAAAGACCTCAGAAGTCACCAAACCTACTGATACCTTGATCTTGAATTTCTAGCCACCAGAACTGAGACAATAAATTTTTGTTGTTAAAGCCACCCTATCTATGGTTATTTTATCGCAGCCCTAAAAAATTCGCACAATACCCAAGAGATAATAAAACCTATATTCACACAAAATTTGCACACAAATGTTCACAGCAGCATTATTCAAAAGAACCAAATGCGTAAGTGACACAAATGTCCATAAACTGATGAATGGATAAACACAATTTGGTATATCCTTATAATGGAGTGTTATTTAGCCATAAGAAAGTATAACTTGATGAACCTTGAAAATACTACATTAAATGAAAGAAGCTAGATACTAAAGGCCACATATTGTATGAATGCATTTTTATGAAATATCCAGAATAAGCAAATCTATAGAGACAGAAAGTAGATTAGTGATGGCCAAGGGCTGGGGGAGGGGGGAAAGAGGTGAGGTCACTCATGGGGACCATGATGGAGACACCATCAAAGATGATGGAAATGTTTGGAATTATGTAGTGGTGATGGCTGCACAACCTTGTGAAGAATACTAAAAACCTCTTTCCTCTATGTGAAATACATCTCAATTTAAAAGACAAAAATATGCCTGATATTTGGTGGGGGAAAAAAGACTGATTTTACTTTTTAAAATGTTTATATGCATAAAAAAGGTCTAAAAAGCCAAAATCCATAATGTTTTGGGTGACAGAATTAAAGACCATGTCTCTTTAATAAGCTGCTATTAAAAAAAAAAAAAGTAAACTGGAGATCCTTGAAATTTGAACAAGTCAAGATGAATCACTGATTTTTTTCTAGTTTGTGTAGAAACCAGTCCACCACAACTAGCTTGGAAAAAACTTGACCTGAATGAAATAAAAAAACAAACTGCATGGTAACTTCGAAGAACTGTACTATTAGAAAAACAACCCTGTACCATTTTCACTGAAGTAAAAGTCCCAAAGGTAGGAAGGTGAGTGCTGCTGACAACTGATACACATTACGTTAAATAATTCAGTTTTGGACACGTGACGTACGTGTGTGTTTGTGTGTGTGTGTGTGTGTGTGTGTGTGTTTCTGTGTCTGTGTGTGTCTCCCCTGCACCTATGGTCAGAGAGGGTTTCCTTTGGTGAACCCACTCAATGTGTTTGGTCAGGGCTGCCAGGGAATTCTACCTGCGAGGCCACAGAGAAGGTTCTGGAATAGGCATACAGCTCCAGCCAAGCCAGTTCCTCCCTGGAGCTGTGCTGCTGGGGCTCTCAGGAAAGAGAGCTGTTTCCTAAACAGTTAAACTGAAATCTGCTGCCACCAAAATCCCTGGCAGTGAGCGGGAAGTAAATGGTAGCATAAAGCCAATCCCGAGAAAGAACGAGAGGTGGAAAGAGAAAGATGCAGCCAGAACAACACCAGGCAAGGCCCAGGACCTCGCCTGCATGGAGGCCTGCTAGATCCTAGGCTCCAGTCATGTGAGCCAATACATCCTATCTGACATAAATAGATCTCCAGGCTCCAAGGAAAAGGTGCCTGATGAAGGAGGGCCTTATTCCAAATATATGAATAACCTGTAAACCCATTGCTGACTCATGTGAACCTTCGTGGAACAGGCACGGGGGAAAATGGGGAAAGGGAGAGACATTAGGACAAGAGAGAAATGGGCCACATAAAAAAAGCTTCTATACAAATTTAAAAGCAAGTTATTCCCAGAGGGTATCTTAATTTTGGAGCCACAATGACTGGGTTTGAATCCTGACTTGGCCACTCATCACTGTTAGGTCAAGTTATTTCACCTCTTCGTACCTTGATTTTCACATCTGGAAAACGAGGAGGATAACAGCACGTACTGTACAGGGGAGACTCTTGTGAGGACTGACTGAGGGAGAGCAGGGTTTCACCCAGGACAAGCACTCAGTGCGAACACCCAATGCAAACACCAGCTACTGTTTGCACTGTTATGATAAGAACCCCAGAGTTAAACTTCTACCTTTAAAATAATACACTGACAATAATTTAACAGTCATTCTTCAGGAAAGGAATGTGGTATTTAAAACAAGAATCTGATACATCTATCCAGTGGAACGTCAATACAGCCTCAAAAGGAGTAAAGTACTGTTCCATTCCGTGAACTGGATGAACACAGCAGCACGTGGGAGAGGCCACAAGCACAGGTGCATGAATGCATTTTTACAGGACACACACAGAACCAACAGACCCACAGGGACAGAAGCCAGATCACTGACCATCACAGCAAGTGGGGAGAGGGTTTCTTTTCGGTGTAATGGAAACGTTCCAGAATTGGATGGGGGTGATTACTGCAAGACATAATGAAAATACCCCAAACCACTGGCACACACACCTTAACTTGGTGAGTTTTCAGTGCACTGTGTCTCAATTTAAGACTTCAAACAACTGCAGAAAGTAGGAAAAGTACTTCAAGTTTACAGGATCCCAGAGACTGTGGGTGGACACATCTGCTTCTAAATTATCACCTAAAGGGCCACGTGTGCTCCTCTCTGTTTGTCCCAACACATCAGATGCTATTTAATTCTGACCTTCTCCCACAGACTCCAGCTGTCTGCTAATCCTCTGCTTTAAGACCTATTTCCTGATTGAATTCAGGCTATATCCAGTGAAAGCCAATATGCACATCATCTGGTAAAATGTGTTTTACCAGATGAATAAAATGTGTTAAAGTAAAATACAGTAAAAGAATTAGAATAAAATGAAATAAATTAAATAAATATACATATGCATTAAATAAATATATTAAAACATGATGAAACAAAATCCTGGGAGAAGTTCAGATTTATTTTTGAAAAATAAGTGTATGAGAGAAAATTTCAGTCAGTAAGAATTTATCTCTAAATTACAAGCCCAAGTCAATGAGATACATTCACTGAAAAACTTTAGGAAGCACACCCAACAACAACAACAAAAGAAATCCACTGCCTTTCTGTTTGAAATATGGAAGATTACAAGGAGAGTTTATATGACTAAAAAGGTGGCTTCTAACCAATTAATACTTCTGAACAGTAAAGGACTGCAACAGGTAATAAACAACAAGAGAAAAACATTAAACAGAAACAGGAGACAGTGAACAAGAATAAATATCAGACTTTATAAACCTACCTAAAATCGATATCCAATAAAAGGCTTTTAATGTTAGACTTCTTTTCACCTGATGCTTTCAATCTGATCAGCTCATGCAACCTAAAACAATTCATGAAAGCAAACTTAATGAGGAATCACAAATGCCACAGATAATAAGCAAATAAACCAAAACAACCCCACCAATGTTCTCCTGGTATTTCTAATATTTCAGTGAAACACTGAAGAGAATTTGGCAGATATAATCAAGGTTTCGGTTTTTCAAACATTTTTAAAAAGGTAGAACTTATCTGAAAAAGAGGAGTCTAAAACGATAAGCAATTAGAAAATCAAATCAGAAGGAATCTCCTGTCATATATCAGAAATCTACAAAGATTTCTCTGAAATGTAATGTAGATTACGAACTCCTCAAGAGAGGGACTGTGCTTTATACTTCTCTTGCTTATTTGAAACTGCATGTGATTTCCCAGAACATAGTAAATAACTACGTGATCATTTTTTCTTACAGTTTAAATAGTGGGGATAGTAGAAGTCTTTAAAAAATCATATAGCATACCTCGGTGTTCCAACACACAGGACTCTTGTGAATCCAAGGGTAGAAAGTAGGTCTACCAAGAACTGACAGCTCCGATCAGTGAACAGATACTGGGCATTTGTCTTCTTGTTTTCCAGTGGATAAAGAAGCTGACTGGGCCTTTTCAACTGGGTGACAGAAATATCACCTACCACCCGATGCTCCTGATGCCTCTCCCAGTCATCTGGCAACAGCAGCTGCTGACATCCCTGACAAAACTTCCTCTGAGACAAGGGCAACTCAATGAACTTCACGTACCTTCAAGACATAAGTCAACACAAAGTCACAAATTTTAAGTTTGGTGTTTTAAAGACAATTTCTGTTTGCTCTTTTTGGGAGGCACAAAGTACTATTACCTCCTAAAGAGTACTGTGTAAAGAAGCAAAGGTAAGAAAAATCTGTGGAATGTTGGCTGGAATTGATGTCCAGCTGAATACCTACAAAGTAGAAAAGAATCAGCAATTTTATAAGAATTGAGATGCTCCAATTCAGTCACTGAATGAGGATCAATATCCATTTAAAATGTGAATATAATATATTACTCAAACAACTTAGTAGTAATGGAGACTACCATCACGTTTAAATTTATTGACAAATCCATGTGTTCTAACTCTGAAGTGTTAAATAGTCTGGCTCAGTATGACAGTCATTTTAAAATGAGAAATTAAGATCATTCTTCAATTTTTCATGGCATACTTAGCAAGAAAAATTACCTCCTAGGAGAAAAAATGTTGCTACAAAGTTCCTCTATTCTTAGCAGCATGGAGGAAAGCAGTTCTGAAAAAGCTCATCCCCCAAAAGCAAGACAATATCCAAAGCCTTTAAAAAAAAAAAAAAAAAAACCCATACTGATATCCCATTTGATTCCTTCCAAGTCATCCTCCTATCTGATTTCAAAGTTACCACTTTGGGGTTTTTTCCCCCTTTCATTTTATTAGAGATAATTAGAGAGAGAAAATAATCACGGCACATTATTTTAAAACTGCTGATTTTGTACATGCAGTAGCAGCTATGAAATCAGAGTAAGAAAACCAAAGAAAAACAAACACCAGTATCAAGGCCCGCAGCGGGTCGGCAATGTCCAAATCTAAGCATGTCGAATACTGCACTTTATAAAGGGTTCTTAGAGTTCGAGAAGAGGCCCACAGTTTCAACTGACGAACCCCTAGAACTGCACTGGAAAAACTGTGAGCTTCACATAGAATCAAAGTGGGCTTTAAAACTTTTTATATCTAGGGGCGCCTGGGTGGCTCAGTAGGTTAAAGCCTCTGCCTTCGGCTCAGGTCATGGTCCCAGGGTCCTGGGATCGAGCCCCACATCGGGCTCTCTGCTCAGCAGGGAGCCTGCTTCCTCCTCTCTCTTTCTGCCTGCCTCTCTGCCTACTTGTGATCTCTATCTGTCAAATAAATAAATAAAATCTTTAAAAAAAAAAAAAAAAAAAAAACTTTTTATATCTAAGCACGGCTTCACTTGAAAGCACCCAAGGCAGTGACAAATCGATACTCTGAATGGCTACAGCAAGAAATAAGCTTATCGCGTCAGTAATTTAAATGTTTCTATTTCTATGATAACTGTGCTTCTGACAGCTTTATCTATGGCTGGGAAGAGAAGGGAGAGCGGTATTAGGAGAAACTTTTCTAGTAATTCAAAGTAAGAATGTCAGTAGAGAAAACGGCCCCTAAGACAGGAAATGCAGTAGAAAGAACCAGGACATTCTCCAGCAACAGAAACACTGAATTTACGACTACTATCTTTCATTATTAAAGGTAAAGAGTTGAAGGCTTCCACATCCAGCCATGATGGAGTCAGAGACCAGATTTACCCATCCTGGCCCTCAAAATTTTTTAGACAAAACATATGAAAGTACAGTTATAACATAATGGACGACAAGCAGCCCCAACAGTGAAGAGGAAAAGGGAACACATGAGGGACTGCTACACCTGCCCAGTTTACTGCCTGTGGAGAGCTGGTGACACGGGCACAGAAAACCCAAACACAGCTCAATGACTTGACCAGGCAGAGTTAAGAAGTGCTGGAGGCGAGGGAGGCTGGAATCCACAAGGCCGAGTACCAGAGAAGATACATGTGGAGTCCACAGGCCAGAAAGCAGGCCACTGAGAGGGAGCTCCACGGTTTGCCATGATTCCCCTCAAGTCTGTTGCTGAGTACTGAGCAGCATGTGCATGTGAAGAAAGACCCCAAAGCGAGGGAGAGAACCGCTGGAAAGGAGCAGGCAGAACAATCACCAGATACCCAACAGGACACAGAATGGTTCCAATCAACAAGCCCGAATGAAGAAATCTTCTAAGACACAAGCATCAGTGCTAACAAGGGTAATTGCCTCAGAGTGGGGAGCACCTAGTCCTACCCTCCAAGGTGCCCCAGTCTTGCCAAAAAGCTTAAAAGATAAGCCTTTAAAAGCAAGGAACAACAAACCTTTTCTGTACAGGATCAGGTAATAAATCTCAAGCTTGGCAGGCCATCTGGTTTCTCAGTCTCATCCACTCTGTGACTGTAGCACAAAACCCAGTGTTACTGAACAGGCCTGACCACAGCTGGCCCTCACCCTGCAGTTTCCTGAATCCTGCTCCACAGTATCAAACTACAGCCAAGTAACAACGGCATTCCAGGAATGAAGCTCAAAGATATGGAAAGGAATAAAAACTCCCCAGGATACAAGAAGGTAAAATGGACACTGCTAGCACTGAATCAAGTATTATCAGGTATGTAAGAAACAGGAACACATGACCCATGGTTAGGGGCACAACACCAACAATCAGTTCCAACTGAGTCCGAAATGACGGAGATGCTATGATCAGTAGATAGAGACATCAGAGCCATCGACTGTAACTATACTCCGTATGTTGAAGTGGTAGAAAAAAGCACGAGCCTGTTAAGTAAAAACACAGAAAATATTAAAAAGACCCAAATCGAACTTAAAAGTATTTTTTAATTGTCTGAACTGAAAAATACCCTGGATGGGATTAATAGCAATTTAGATATTACAGAGAAAAGATCAGTGTATATGAAGGCACACAGCCTTAGAAATTATCCAAAATGAAACATCAAGGGACCAAAATACATGAAAATGGACCCTCAAGAGGGGCAGGCAGAAAAATTTTTGAAAAAATTATGGCTGAAATTTTCCAAAAATTACATCAAAAGATTGAAGAAGCTCAGAGAACCTCAAGCACAAGAAACATGAAGAAAACTACAATGATGCCTCATAATAAAATTGTTCAAAATCAGTGAGAAAGAGAAAATCTTAAAATCAAAAGAAAAAAAGACATGTACAGAAATAAAGATTAAGAACGATAGCAGATTTCTCACTGGAAGCAATGCAAAAAAGAAGACAGTGGGGCAATACCAATTCCACACAAACCCTTCCAATACACTAAAGAAGAAAGTACAGTTCCCAATTCCTTTCATCAGGCCAGCATGACCCCAATACCAGACCAGAAAAAAAAAATTATAAGAAAAACAAAGATGAATAAACCTCATAAACACAAACTCAGAAACTAATAGAGTTTTAGCAAATCAAAACCACGGTATATAAAGAAGGTAACAGACCATGACCAACTGTAGGTTAGGCCAGGAATGCCAAGCTGCTTCAATGTTTGCATTCGATCAACATAAGCCACCATATTAACAATCGTTAAAAAAAAAAAAAATCATCTCATCAAGTGCAGAAAAAAAGAACTTGACAAAAATCACTCATTCACGAGAAAGATTCTCAGAAAACTAGGAACAGAAGAGAACTTCTACAACCTCATAAAGGGCATCTGAGAAAAACCTATAGTTTAACACCATACTTGTAAAAGACTGAACACATTCCTCCCAAGACTGGGACACAAGCAAAGATGTCTACTTTTACCATTTCTATTCAACACTGACCAGGGATTCCAGTCACTTTGATAAGACAAGAAAAAGAAATAAAAGGCAGAGATTGGAAAGGAAACATAAAAATTTTATCCACAGGGTTATCTGGCTGGCTCAGTCATTAAGCATCCATCTTCAGCTCAGGTCATGACTCCAAGATCTTGGGATCAAGACCCACATCGGGCTTCCTGCTCAGTGGGAGGCCTGCTTCTCCCTCTCCCACTCCCTCTGCTTGTGTTCCCTCTTTTCCTGTGTCTCTCTCAGTCAAATAAATAAATAAAATCTTAAAAAAAAAATGTTATCCACAGACAACATGATCTTTTATGTAGGAAGTCCTGAAGAAATATTTTTAAGAAGTTGCTACAACTAGAAAGTAAGCTAATCAAGATTATAAGATAAAAGATTAATAAACAAAATCAACCGTATTGCTTACAGACTGGCTAATTTGCACATCATCAATCTTAAAATCACACAAAGTGAATAACCAGACATTATCTATGTAATACAAAAGGAAATATACCCCATTACTTATAAAAGAATACTGTACCCTAAAACTGAACACAAGTCTGATGATACTGCTACAAGAAATACAGGGATAGAATAAATGTTAAACATTACAGCATATAATCAACAAACCCAGAATGTGAGGAATTCTATAGGACAAATTACTCTGTTTCTTCAACAAATGATTAAAGATACCAACCGATTACAATGCATAAACCCTGTATGGATCTGATTTGAAAAACTAATTATAAAATGGCATTTATAGGGTAATCAGAGAAATGTGAATACTAATCACATGTTATATATTAAGGAATTGTTCATTTTTCAGGTATTTTTAATAATATTGTAATTATGTTTTTTTAGAAGGCCTTATTTCTTGAGATACATAGGAACATATTTATGGGTAAAATTATACATATCTACCCTGGAAGTCAGGGTAGAAGGTACAGGTGAAATAAAATTAGCCACATACTGATGACTGATAAAGCTGGGTGTGGGTGTAGGAGATTCTTTATACCGTTCTCTCTGCTTCTGTGTATGCCTGAAATTTTCCATAATAATTGATTTTAAAAAAGTGCTTTAAAGAAAAGGCAAGAATTAAATTCAAAGAAAACGAGCAAAGATGACCCCAGAAAATACTAAGCAAGAAATGGGTTGTATTCAGCCCAAAATCACATGCAATTTGGTTTTTCATTCTTTGGCAACAGGAATATAATCTGGGAAATTTCTCAGAACTAAAGAACACAAGTTTCCAGTTTGAAAGGATTTACTCAATACCCAGCAAAAGAGAATATAAAAGACTCACATCAAGATAGGTAATCATAAAATGTCAGACCCACAGGAATAGTAAGATTCTTAAAAAAAAAAAATGACAAAGGGATCAAACAGATCACAGCTCATTTATGAGATCAGGAATGAACCTTCTGAACTTAAACTTCTCAATCGCTACAATGAATACAAAAGTAAATGGAACCCTGCCTTCCAAATTCTGAGGGAAAAATATTTCCAACCTAGAATTCCATCCATCTGTATAGGGATCAACCAAGTATCAGCATGAAGAAGTTTTTTCAGAAACACAGATTTCAAAATTGTTGGGTGGTAAAAATCAGGTTGGCCTCAGATTTCTACAATACCAAATTTAACTCTAGAACAGTGTTCCTCACAGAGTGGCCATGCACTAGTGCTGGCAGTTAACTGTTACCAGTTCCTGATGAGACAAAGACAGATATTAAGAGTCTACGTTTAGAAATTTTTATATCAATCAGAGCACTTTTATGCGTATGCAAACTAATAAAAAATGTGGGCTTGTAGTTTGTATATTCTCTTTTCTTTCATTTAATTTCCTAGTAATTTACTTTCATTATATTTACAGAAGTATCTGATCTTAATGGGTAGGGAATAAAAACAAGAATATAATACAAGCAAACAATAGACTGATCCTTTCACAGAGATCATTTAAGAAATACTACTGTGGAGGCCTTGAAGCAATCCTGCATTTGTTCCAAGGAAAATATGTAATCTGAATAATTTTATAGCTGGATCAGTGCCATTCAAGAATAAAGGAAGGAAATAAATATTTTGGGACTTGGGAGAACTCAGGTTTATGTAGTCATAGAATCTGGGTCCTTAATGAAAAACCTTCAGGATAGCTGGGTACCAGGTAAAGGGCCATTCCAGACTGGAGCATTTCTGAAAGCCCTGGGACGGATTTCTCTAAGATGATGAAACCAATGGATTATGCTATATCTGAATGTTCTTAAAGGACTCAGACATCTGAGTTTGCAGTTGAAGTAGTGATATGTACATAAATAAGCAAACAGCAGCTATAATAATAAAAAATCCAAGTCTATTATTAACTCCAAAAAAACCAAAAAGTTGTGTAGGAAAGAAGAAAACTTACTTCGATTTATTACACACTTTAGCTCTGAGCAGCATGTAAGGGTTATGATAATGCAAACAATAAAATATGAATCTAACTAAAATTATGATATAACCATATACAAATGGGGTAGGAAAAAGGCATAGGATTATGGGGAGGTGGAGGTGGAGGGGAGAGGGCAGAAGAGAGAAAGAAAGATAAACCCTCAACTTCCACAGGAAATAGATAATTCACAACTTGATAAATCAAGAAGTAGCAATATAAGCATGTTTTGTATTTCACAGACAGAAAGGTAAAATTCTAAACTAATTAGCCAGAAGAGCTGACTATAGTTGCTTCTGGGGAGGGGGAAATGCACAGGTGGAGACAGGGGTATTGTTCTCTGCAAAGCCTCTATTTGTTTTTGAACGATTTGATTCCATTGCCACATACAGATTTCATTTTTTTACTGAAATTTAATTAATGAACCATATAATCACCTTTTTAAAGTATACAATTTAGTGATTTTTAGAATGTTCATGAAGTTGGGTAACCATCACCACAATCTCATTCCAGAACAATCTCATCACCTCAAAAAGAAACCCTGTACCGTTCGGCAGTCACTCCCCTTTCCCCAACCCCCAGCCTCTAACAACCACTAATCTACTTTCTGTCTCAATAGATTTGCCTGTTTTGGATATTTCATGTAAATGGAACCATACGATAGCCACACAGGATTTTGATTTAAAATTTTTGGTTAATATAGGACTTTTATTTAAAAAGCAAAAACCACTAGAGGATGAATTTTAGCCAAATAGGAGATCAATGAAGGAACTACAGCAAAGGAGCCATCAGTAAGTACCAAATCCATTTAGCCACAGAATGAAAACAGAACAATATGGGTATTATAGTTACAGTATAAAATGTAAATAATATAAATCCAAATATAAGAGGCGGGGGAAGTCCCGGAGAAAGTGGGAGATGCTGTAAGTATACTGATTTTCTCATGTGTCAGAGTCAAAGGCCAAAAGATATTTAAAATAGAAAAATCAAGTAAAAGCTGTAAGCAATATTCAAAGGCATAAAGGTTATCCTTAAAAAGAAATAACCAAAACTGGATAGTGATTGTAGAGAAAGAGATCAGAAGATGAAATATAAGTTTATCATTTCTCATTTTTAGATGTATGAAGACAATCTAAAAAACAAAACATTTAAATATAGCATAAAAAGCTACAAAGGCAATTATAAGAACAAAAACAAAAACAAAGGAAAAAAGAAACATATTAAAAAGAGAAAACATACTCCACATAGTGAAAGAGCAAAGAGAAGCAAGGAAACCAGAAAGCATAAAATAATACAGCAAAACCAAGATCAAGCACATCTGTTATATCCAGTCTGCAAATGAGCTAAATCTACCCATGAAAAGAAACCCCGATGGACCGGATCAAAAAGCAAAATCCAACCATCCCATTTCATCACTTCTAAGACGCACGTTTTCACATTTTAGCATCTTCAACATAGAGATAGGCTATATAATGCCATCAGCCAGACTGAGGTCATGACGTAGCTGGGATGGTCCCCCAATGTGCAAACCTGTCCCAGCCCTTCATGCTGTCATCTCTTCGACTCAGCACAACAGACTGTTGGAACTACAAGCGAGTAGGGTGTATTGTTGGGTGGTAAAAATCAGGTTGGCCTCAGACCTGAAATTGAAATTGATGCATCAATTTCAGTCCCAAAACACAAAGGTATCATACATGCAGTCAGGAACCACAATCGAGCAACAGAGTGTACGTTTGATTATTAGGAAGCAAACACTCATCCTTGAAAGAATGACAACAATCAAGGGCTTTACAGGAAAAAAGAGAGGGAAGATCCCCATAGACAGAACTGTGTCAGGTTCTGTTACTTAAACACAATCAGAAGGACTGCCTCGCCCTCACCTCATGATGGCCACTGAGGGCAAGAGAAGCTGCCAAATCACCAGGAAGAGATGAAAGACAGTTTGAAACCATGAAGGACAGGGGTATAATTTGCTCATACGCAGGACTGTCTGACAGTGCTTAGGTCTCCAAGTTTAATCGCTTTTAAACAAAGGGAAAAAAAATACTGTTAAATGAACCTCCACTTACATATCTTTGTGCCTTGTCAAAACTGTTCCTCAGAAAGCTTTCCTGCTAGTTTATTAACCTTTTCCTGACAAAAGATAAACAGAGATCTTGTGTGTACTTCTTTCTATTCAAAATCACATCATAATCATTCAAGGACACTGCTTTAAATTTTGCACTCAGAAACAAGCCTTTTTCAAAGTACGGGAGGAAGAACACGCGAGTGGAAGGCTGAGGCTTACTCAGCGCCACCTCCTCGTTGTCCTTTCTGCACAGACCCGGGGTGGGCAGAAGAAATCCAGTCTGCCGCAGGGCTCAGCATGATTCACAATTTGCAGGCTAGCATTTTGAAATGTCATTTTTATTGATCTCCGTTTGATGTTCCATTTGCCTTTCCTAGAGTAGACGAATTATGTTTATGGCATTTCCCTAATAGCAGACCTTGAAAATCTGAGTTTAAATGAGCTCTGAAAACACATAACCAAATGAAATATCAACTAAACAAAACTATATGGATGCACATAAATTAATACTTATTTTAGCATTAAAATAGATCTTCTCTAAGACTTCATAGGTCACAATAAGGTGCCAACATACTACATAATAGAATAACATTTCAAGGCATAACAGGAAGCTAACAACTATAAGGAAAGTCAAATCTCAGACACAAAAGGTAAATCTGTCAACTGAGCACATGAAATATAAAGCATGGTTCAAAGAGTGAGATTAAAAAAACGAATTATCAAATCCCATTCTGTAGCACCTAGACATCTGTGGAGCAGTCCCAGCTCTGTCATAAAAATCAAATACCACGGGCCCATTTTTCTTGCTTGCTACCATAATTCCTTTCTAAAAATTTGGAAGAGAAATTATCAGTGAAAAGCTATTGTGACTCCACAGTGACAGATGAAGGCTTGCATTATAGAAGAGAAATCATGTTTAAATGCATTTTAATACTTTCAAATGGACTACTTATTTTATAATATAATCTATAAATGAGTTGTAGAAAGTTAACTTCGAAAACAGTTACGATCTCGAGTAACAGTACACCATTCTTAGGTTCCTTTACACACAAGGATGAACGGCTAGTCTCAATTCTCTCATCTAAGAGAATAGGTAACTTAATAACATGGAGTTAAGTCCGTTAGTAAACTTCGGATTTTAAAAAGCCGAAAGTTTAAATTTTTAGAGGAATGACTGATTTCAAATGTTTTACTCCACAGAAATCCCCTAAGCAAGCATGACAGCATCAATCACAAAGGGGGGCAGCGAAATCAGTGACACTACCTGTCAAAAAGCTTCAACTTCTCCCAATCCTCCAAGACCTGTTCAAGTCTCGTGTCCTTAAACTGTACTGATCAGCAATGGCACAAGGTAGCAGCATCGATGCTGACTCTAGAGCACTCGGTTTTTCTTATCACTATTTCTATGTTTAGCATATTCTTCTTAGCACTGCATTATCTTTACATATCTCAAATCCAGTACTAGCATTTTAAGTTCTTTTTGAGTCCTCAAAGAATGAATACATGGATGGAAGGAAGGGAGGGAGGAAGGAAGGAAGCAAGCAAGCAAGCAAGCCTGGGTAACAAAATCCAAGGTTAATGAGTTACAGATGATTTAAAATGATGATTTAAAATATTAAGATATGCTCTCAAGAATCGACACTAGATTAGAGATGAGAGTATGACCTCCAAGAAATAAACTTTTGAAAATTCTTTAATATTTCACATTTTAGCCAGTTTTTTTCTAATTAACATGAAATATGAATTTCCAAAATTATTATCAAAAAAACACACCCTGGCATTACAAAGACAGAACAGTGGTTTAGCTCCAGACTAAAATTTGGTTACACAAGGAAACAAGATCACCTAGATTTCTTATAGAGTTTAATTGAATCATCAATATCCTTAAGTCATAACATAAAAACAGGCTTATCAGATAAAATCCATAACGCAGAGTACAGGAGATTATGTACGCATTAAGGCAATGACCTTGTCAAACAAACAAACAAACTTTGGTACAGGTAAAAAAGGTCAGGAGAAAATACTACAAAATGAACAAGGTGAGGGGTTCAAAAGGAAAAACCACCAGTGATGTTTTTCTGCTTTCTACTTTCTGCATCTTTGATATTCCATTTTATGTCATTATGATAATCTCATTATATCTCTATATAACTCACGTTTTAACTTCTTAAATCTCCTTAAATCATTACACATCATATGTTAATTACTATCTGCTTTTATGTTTAAAAATAACATTTTAGAATCAGAGGCGTAAGTCGGAGTCACTGCTAAGTCATTTTAGCAGTAAGAGCTTAATGAAGTCACTCAACTTCTCCAGGCCTCAATTTTCTCATCTAAGTAAACTACCTTAGCAAGATTAAGTAATTCTCATGTCAAACACAGCACACTAGCCAGCTCACAGTAGTGCTAAATTTACAATTCCCTTGTAAATATGTTTTGTTGTTGACTGAATTTCCATGTAGTAAGTAGTTATCACTGATTAAGTACTTGGGTTAGGAGTGATCGAGTTATCTTAAGAAACAGCCTACTCCATCAAAAGACTTCAAAATGTAAAAAGTTCAAGAAGGTATTTTTAATAGAGCCCAGTTCTCCTTTCCACTTAACATAGAAAAGACCTCAGAATCCTTCTGAACACGGCAGCCCAGGTAACCAAAGGAGTTGCCTTGAGAGGAAAAACCTCCAACAACCCAAACCAGGGGCTTCTTAAGGAGCCTCTCCCAGCATACACAAATAAGACCTATGACATAGGAAGAGGTGGCTTTTCACACGTCTCCAAAGAGTTAAATCTAGGATTCAACTCCCAGTCACCCAATAAAACATTTCAACAATGTAGCTTTTTAAAAAGTGATGTTCACAGCATTCAAAAAATGTTTTAGTTTTATTAATATTTCAAAAAAGAAATAGTATGGTAAATCTTCCTAACAGTGGATATAACAATGGATTCCTGGCTATATTACCAAAAAGCAAAGAAAACAAAAGCAAAAATCTGATAAATTGGGACTTCATCACATTTAAAAACTCTGGTGCATCAAAGAACATCATCAAGAAAGTGAAAAGGCAATCTACAGAACAGGAGAGAGCTTGTACAAATCTTGCATCTGTTAAGGGCATAAATCCCTTAACATATAAAGAACTTCCATGACTCAACAACAAAAGTGACAATCCTTTTAAAAATGAACAAAGGACTTGAATAGACATTTCTCCAAAGAAGATACACAAATGGCCAATAAGCACACAAAGATAATCAAGATCATTACTCATCAGGGACCCAAAATTCAACACCACAATGACATATCACTTCACAACTACTAAGATAATTAAAAAAAAAAAAAAAAAAAACCAGAAAATAGTAAGTGTTGACAAGGATACGGAGAAAGTGGAACCCTGGTACATTGCTGGTGGGACATGTAAAATGGTGCAGCCAATGTGGAAAAGAGTTTGGTGGTTCCCCAAAAAACTACACACAGAATTACGATATGATCCAATAAATCCAATCCTAGATATGTACGCAAAAGAACTGAATACAAAGACTCAAACAGATATTTGCCTGCCAATGTTCAGTGGAGCATTATTCACAACAACCAAAAGGGGAAAAACAACCCAAGTGTTCACTGATGGATGAACAGATCAAGATGTGGTGTATGTGTATATAATGGAATATTATTCAGCCATAAAAAGAAGGTTCTGACTCATACTACAACATGGAAGAACCCTGAAATCGTGTTAATAAGGCAGGCATAAAAGGGCAAATATTTGATTCCACTTACATGAGGTAGCTAGAATAGTCAAATCTACAGAGTACAGTAGAGGTTACCAGGGTTTGGGAAGAATTGGAATGAGGAGTCAATGCTTAATAATAACAGAGTTTCTGTTTGGAGTGATGAAAAGGCTTTGGAAATAGGTAATGGTGAAAATTGCACAACATTGTGGATATAATTAACACCACTGAACTGTATACTTAAAATTATTAAAATGACAAATTTTATGTAATATATATTTTACCACAATAATTTTTTTTTAAATGAAAGTAAATGCAAAGGTACAGGGAAAAAGAAAACAAAAACAATAAATAAAAATGATAACACATCAGCACCTTTCCACACACTGCGTTCGGGAGAGAGGAGGCTGGCATTTTTGGTTATGAGCTTCTCGGGCAGCAAGTCTAGCTCCTGACAACTGAAAAGGAATAAAAACATCATTTAATAAACTATCAAACTTGCTACCATCCTAGAAAAACTGGTTTTGCATGCTAACATTAAAAAGCCAATTAAAGCAGCTCAATGTTGTAAACAAGCATCTGTTTCAGGGAAAAATAAAAACAGAACACATTAAACTGGGAAAGTTCTAGAGTACTATGAAGCAATACCTAACATATTAAAGCAAGACTACGAGATTATCTCACACATGGTGATTTTAACAGGTGTACAGAAGTGGTAAACAAGGCTGTTTTCCAATAAATCTAAGACAGCTGAAATTTTTCTAGGCAAAACTTTCCAAAACTCTAATTAGAGCTGAGTCCAAGGGATACCAAGCTCATAGCCAAATCTCTAAGTGCCTTCAGTGGTTATACAGTAGCTGTATAAAGGATGTTCAATGCAAATGTTTTTTTTTTTTTAAATGTTTTTCTAAAACACTGCCTAGAATGATCACAACCTAAACTCTTTATGGAGAAATCTGTATTTTCAAATAAATAAATAAATGATAACCCAACCAGTATGATACCTCATTGTCTTAAAAACGAATGGTATTTGAGACAGTTTACAACATCAGTACTCAGAGTAGATTAAGTTTAGAGTAAGCATAAACTCCAATCTCTCAAACCAAAAACGAAAGTATCTTCAATTATCTAAAGAGATTTACCTCATTTAATGCTCAAGTTGCATGTTTTTATTGGTTTAGACATTCTCAAATTGTCACATACTTCAAAATTTTTTTTTAAATATGCCTAAGGAGTTGATATACCTTTTCATCTTCCCATTGAAAAAAATTACAGTCTTTTCTATCTCTACAGGCTGAGCAGGCATAGAATCTCCGCGTTTCTTCTTTCCCTTGGTTCACCTTTACAAACAGAAGAGTGGGTCCTAGTTCCAGAATGGGGGGGGGGGAAACATGTAAAACTAGAGTCATCTACATCAAGCACCTAGTTTTCACCACCCTTAAATAAAACTTGATTTGGTTTTATGCACAATTTGTCATAATTAAGCCCACCACTCCATTTAATTACTTTTTTTAACCTATTATATTTAGGCACTGATCACTTGAGACTTAACTCTTGAAAACTAGTCTCTGCAGAAAGAAAATGCCATTGTCAGTTGCTGTCTACGTAGTGAATGATCCGGTATTGAGACTAAAATCTGGAAGGGATCCAGAGAACGGAGCACTTTGCCACCTCCATCCAATTATCATTTCGATGAAAATCTGGGCTTTTGGAGTTGGACACATACTCTCTACACAAATAACAGAAAAACTGGGTCTGGTTTCTGAGCAATTCATGCTATCCTTCTTCCTAACTTTTTAACATAAAAGGATAGCAAAACAACCAATGAAATCCCCCAAATACCTGACAACGGATTCACTCAGTAACATGCATCGCCTTTGCCTAGCTCGCCTCTTCCCTTTAGGGGAAAAATAAAATATAACAGCCGCGGAGCCAAAACCACCACAGTGAGGACTTTCTATGACACTTTCTTAAGTAAAGTGAAAACACTACGTCCCCGGAAAAGGGCATTTTTCAGCATCACCTGTGGTGAAAAGAGAGGAAGGTAAAAATCTGGGAAAACAGTGTGGGGGCCCTGAGAAGCCCAAGGCATCTTCAGGCTAACCTCCGCCCTTCGCGCCGGACCGCTCTGCTGAACCCAGACGCACACCCACCGTGAGGGCACAGCGGGGCGGGTGTGGCGGGATCGGAAGGAAATACCACCTCCACTCCCGAGCTTCCCTGACGACCCGCGATCCCCTCTGCCTCTACGGTTCCCAGCCAATCCCTAGGTGCCGCCATCTTCCCGCCACCGTCCCGAAAGTCTCAGTCCTACCAAGGAGGCTGAGAAAGAGTGCCGCCGTGCTCCGCGAGGACTCACAGCGCCCCCATGCTCCTTGGAGGAACTGAGCCCCGAAAAAGCAGTCCCTTCTGCCCTGGCTTTCCCTAAAAGGGATCCCTCTCTGGTGGACCGGCAGGGGTAGGGATTTGGGCAGTAGGGGGCGGGGGTTGGGGGGTTGCCGGCAATTTGCTGGACCTGTGCAATAAGTTTACCTATCTTCTGCTTTACCCTCAGCACCTCTAGTACCCTCCTCCCATAAGAATACAGCCTGAAGATGAGATTACTGGAGCAAAGATTTGGTGGGGTTTTCAGACCAAAAGGCAGCATCACCACCAGCAGCACCTGACAACAGAAATGACTGCAACAACCCCGTTTGAGGAAAAAATCCTCTTCTTTTTTTTTCCCCAAAGTCAGAGTCACACTGTCCTCTTCTACCTCTTGGGCAACGCTTCCCGTTGCAAGTTGTAGTTGCGTATTCATCGACATTTATACATCAGAAAGAAAGAAACAAAACTGTCCCTCTTTGCATATGACGCGATGGTCTACATAGAAAATGCCAAGGAGTCTGCAAAAATAATTCCAGCTGAAATTGAGTTCAGCAAGGTTGCAAGATACCAGATAAACAAACACACAAAACCAATCATACCTCTGTGTACTAAGAATGATCCCATGAACACCCAAACTAGAAATAAAACACAACTGCTCAGATAAATGAAATGCTTAGGTGTAAATCTAACAAAATATGTACAGGACTTGTATGCAGAACACAACAAAATGCTAATGAAAAAAATCAACGCTCTGAATAAACACAGAGACTGTTACTACCACTCAACATAGTGAAGATATCAGTTCTCCCCAGGTTTAGTGCATATACAAGTTTAATACAATTTCAGGGGTGCCTGGGTGGTTTATTTGGTTAAGCATCTGCCTTTGGCTCAGATCCTGATTCTAGGGTCCTGGGCTCCAGCCCTGCGTTGGTCTCCCTGCTCTGCAGAGAGCCTACTTCTTCCTCTCCCTCTGCCCCTCCCCACCATCCAGCTAATTCTCTCTCTCTCTCAAGTGAGTAAGTAAAATCTTCAGAAACAAAAAGTTTAACATAATTTCTATCAGAATCCCAGCCAGATTTTTGTAGATAAAAATGATATTCTGAAATTCATAGGAAAAGCAAGGGAACTAGAATAGCTACAGGAACTTTGAAAAATATTAAAGTAGGAGTAATCAGTCGAACCAACTTCAAGACATGATAGTATACACACATCTACACCCACAGAGTTGTAGATGGACTAGTCAAATGTCTCTTACAGTACTGAAGAATTGATTTACACACCCATGGTAACATCACACACTTACGCTCTGTGGTGTCTTAATGTAGAAACACTGCATTTTTCCATGCACATTTCATCCAGTAGTTTCACTTAAATCCTTCACCTTCACCTATAGTATCTGGTCTTTGACGTAATAAGGGCCCTATTCAAACTGCCCAGCACAGGTTGCCGGAGCACCTTATGTGCACGAGCTCGTCATCTGGATAGAAAACTCTAGATCTAGCTGTGTTGATACTTCGGGGAATTTTATCTCAAGACTTAGCTACACATTCTCATTAACATTAACACTTCTATTTAAAAAAATTTCTTGGGGCACTTGGGTGGCTCAGTCTTAAGCATCTGCCTTCAGCTCAGATCATGCTCTGCATAGGGCTCCCTGCTCAGTAGGGAGTCCGCTTCTCCCTCTGCCTCTGTGATCTTTCTCACTCTTGCTCTCTCTCAAATAAATAAATAAAATCTTTAAAAATTTTTCTTATAGGTACAGATTTGTGATCATTAAAAGAGTTCTTTACAAAATTTGCAGTTGAGTTCATGAGATTATACCACCAAAAACTGTCACTGCATCTATATTTTCTGATTCTGTCTTAAACAACTCTGATGTTGTGGGGTGACCTATAGAGGCAGACCAAACCAGCATGGATTTGCAGCCTTGACAGGTAACCTTCCCCAAACAGTAAAAGCATGGCAAGTGTTGACCCAAAGAAGGAAAATGAGAGAGTACCCCTTAGTGAGAGAGAATTTGACAGTTTCAAAAATAAGGCAGTTCCCTCTTTTCTGAGGCACAATTTTGGGAAGGAAAAAAGAAAAAACCTCACCTTAGATTCAGACATTTATGGTAAAATTCATGTTCTCTGAATATTTGCTGAGAGGGGCATAGATAGGGGCTCACAACAGTAAGTTGGGAATGTTTCTTTTTACTGTCTATGTGTGCAGGAAAATCCTTGAGCAGAAGGAAGCTGAGGGATGTCAGCAGGATGCTCGGAGGAAACGAGGGGCAGAGCTGGAAACGGGTCCTCTGAGGCCAGAGCGTGGAGAGAGACTTGGGTGCACGCCTTCATACAGAGCCGACTCTCCCACATCACTAAGATGGGCTCAGACTCGACAATTCCCCCACCAGAGGATGAGGTCCCCCACAGGGACCAGGAAGGCACGCTCCTTACTTTGTTAGTGGGGCAGAAGGACTTCCACCCTCAAATCTACTACAGAGAAAATGGTTCATGCATGAGGAACATTTTCTAAGTAATGCCTGAGTGACTTCTCTGTGTTCTCTGTAATCAACCCCTCAGTTTCCCTTTGAAAATCCAACTCTTCCCAATTTTAGCCCATGTAGGGGGAGAAATGCAAAGGATGGATTGGATTCGGGCAGATGACTGGGGGCCGCTGCTGGAAAGGTTGGGAAAGAAACTACAAGGGTTACATTTTGTCATCTTAGTGGCATCTGTCATGTTGACTGTTCATGTGTCATACACGTTCAGCCTTCCCACCTTGCCTGGGACAGGCGACTGGCTTGTCTAGGGTTGCCTTGGCAGAGGTAATTCATCTCAGCCCCATGTGTCTCTCATCCCCCTCCTGGAACCAGAGGGCCAGCCTGGGTATGTTTTCATATGGGAATGGCCGGAGCACAAGAGTTAAGAGAAAGGGACAAGCATCTGGAGACCTAGGCTTGGAGCTGCCCCTGTCACTTCTGCCATATGCTTTTGGGTCAGGCGAGTCATGTGCCCAAGCCTGGTGAACCTTGCAAAGGGCATGGGTCAGAAGGGGGTGATGAAGTGGAGCGGGCAGCACAATCCGTCCCTGAAGCACTTTCCACAGCAGCAACCACGGTCCTGTTGTATTTGCGGTAGTTACGGTTGCTGCGGTTTCCCACCACTCAAGGAGCCCCTGCCTTGGCAGAAAAGCCAGAGCAGAACTAGGAAATGGGAATGTGTGAGGATACCATATGAGCACCTAGATCCAGCCATGCCTGAAGTTTTCAGTTATAAGGGTCTTAAGTTCCTTTGTCTCCTTAAGCCAGTTTGAGATGCAGTTGGTTCCATCAACCACACCCAAGAATGCCAACTCCATGGCCCTATGGCTGCAGCCATAACATGGGATGATGTATCTGTATATTAATACACCTTGAAACCCTTTACCAGTCAAGACCAACGAACCCTTCTCTCCTTTCTCCCTGCCACTCCCCCTGTCAGTCTGCCTGCCCTCCTCCCTATCTCTCTCTTCTGGCCTTTGTCATGGAACCCTGTCCCCCAACCTGCTCTTCTTCTTGCTGCCCCAAAGCAAGAACATACGCCTACTTTATTATTATTATTATTTTCATTATTATTATTATTAAATAAGTTCTACACCAATTCATGACCCTGATATCAAGAGTCTCATGCTCCATGGACAGAGCCAGCCAGGCGCCCCATGGACCTACTTCTTTTTAAAGGGAAAGCTCCCAGGGGAGACCACCAAAAATGAAGGAAATCTACAGACTTCACCTTAGCTGTCTCTGCTCTCTGGTTATGGATCCTAACTTCCCTGCTCACAGGGTCAGTGCTATGGATTGAATTGTGTCCCTCTCCCCCCACCGCCAAACCCCACCAAACTGATATGTTGGAACTCTAAACCACCAATGTTATGATATGGGACCTTTGGAATATAATTAGGTTTTAGATGAAGTTATGAGAGTGAGCCCGCAGATACGACTGGTCCCCTTATAAGAAAAGGATGAGACATCAGAATTTCCTCGCCCTCTCTATCTTTACCTCTCTCCCTCCCTCCTACTCTCTCCCTCTCCCTCTCCTTCTCTCTCTTTCTTTCTCTGCCCTGTGAGAACACAGCAAGGAACAGACCACCCACTGGCCAGGAAGCAGGCTCTCACCAGGGATTGAATCTGTTGGCACCTTATCTTGGGCTTCTCAGCCTCTAGAACTGTGAGAAATAACTTTCTGCTGCTTATGCCTGTGGTATTGCTGTGGTATTGCTGTGGCCGCCCTTGACCAAGACAGTCATGCATACCCTTGACTTTCCCTCTCTGCTTTGATTTCTGAGGGGAAAGCTCACAAACCCTCTCCCCACCCCTGAGAAGCCTGAATTCTGACAACCTGGCTGGGGAAGGACTTGGATCCAAAGGTACTTGGTGTGGTTTTCCTCGGATCTTTGAAAAGGCAGGAAAGGATTGACCCCAGAGCCTTGGGAGGGAGCATAGCGCTGCTCACGGCTCCAGAGCAGCGAATACATTTCCATGTTGTTGTAAGTCCCCCAGGATGAGGCACTCTTTTAAGGCAGCCCTAGGAAACTCACACACCTGGTCTAGTGCTTTAAGTCCTCCTCTCAGAAATCCCAGCTCTGCCATTTATCTTCCCAGTGACCTTGGGAAGGTCACTATCTGAACGTCCTCCTGAAAAATAACCATGTCCTCCCCTGTAAAAATAACCATGACTGCTATCAAGGACTAGGCAAGTTGGAGGACACGACAAAAGAACACAGAGGACTCTGTCAACAGCCCAGTGATATGTACACATTAGTTATTACACTCTTCCTTTAGTGCTGTGCCACAAGGTTTGAGGGAGCCTCTGTAAAGAAGAGAATTCCATGTATTCCAGATCACTGGACACAGCAGAACCCAGGTGAGATTATAAGAAGGCAGATTTAAGCTAAAAAGGAACATAGAATTCCTGCATGTGGATCCTGGGTTGCAGATTCTTCTGCAAGTGGTCTTTGGAAGAAAAAACCTGTAAAGAAGTGAGGAGAGCTGGAAAGGGCAGGGGTAGAGCCGAGGCAGAGATGTCATTGCAGCCTGAGTTGATCCTCAGCCTTATGCACTGATGCATGATGCATGACCAGCTCTGATGCATGACCAGCCCTGCAGCGTTGCCTTTCAGGGGAGCTCTACTGTACCTCACCATCATTCAATTCTAACCCCAGACTAAGTAGATGTCCTCTGTAAGACCCTTAAAGGAACTGACTCCACTGGGAGATTTATCAGCTTATTCTTCACCCCTTTTCCTTCCTTCTGGTAGAATGCAGATGTGATGATTGAAGCTCAGCAGCCATTTTTGGCCTTGAGGTAACCTTGAGACAGAAGGCAAAAAGATAGGAGGAATTGGTCTAACTACATTTCTTGTATGTGAGAATAAACTCTCATCTAGTCAAGCCACTTAAGTATTGTGTTTTTTTTTTAAGATTTTATTTAGCCCCAAGTCCCCAAGATTAGGTTGTTTGCTCCTTCTAGGTGCTCCTGAAGCAGCCCAAATGTACCTTAGTGGTTTTAATTATCACTCCACATTTAAAATTGCCCAATTGCTAGCTTATGCTTTCCTCC
The DNA here is from genome assembly GCF_010015895.1 of Lontra canadensis. Taxonomy (NCBI): domain Eukaryota; kingdom Metazoa; phylum Chordata; class Mammalia; order Carnivora; family Mustelidae; genus Lontra; species Lontra canadensis. Next base: position 47,523,593 of record NW_022630995.1, read on the forward strand.
ATGCTGTAAGCCCTTTGACAGCAATGGTTGTATATGAGTCTTCTATCCACGATGCTGACACGTAACAGACATTTAATACATATTTACTGATTAAATGACAACTAAAATCAGACACAGAAGGGACCATTGAGTCACTTCATCTAGTGATTCCAACAAGGGCAATGCCACCTCCCAGGGAGCATTTCGGAAATATGCAGAGGTTTTGGTTATCACAGGGTTTGGGGGTGCCCTACTAGAATGTGGGGGTAGGGGTTAGGTGCCAAATGATCTGTAACAGCTGGGACAGTCCTATTCCAGGAAGAATGAATTCCACTAAGTCTTGCACAACTTTTTTTTTAGAATCTGGAAAGACACAAATGTAGATGAATAACCTGCTTCTACTTATTTGAACCTAGAATCTAACTTTGATTTACACAAACACAAAATATTTTTGTACAATTTTAATGTACCAGGATATACCAGGAATGCAACTGCTGTGCATATAAAGGAGAAATTATACTTTGCTTTTGTCTGGGTAGAAAAAAAGAATCGTGCACCACTGTGGAAAAAATGCATGAGTGAGAGCAACACAGCTCATGTTATCTGAGTGCCCCCCCGCAAACAACCCCTCTTCACCTGTCTTTATAGCTGTCACAGTCACCATATTCTATCTGCCAGCGATTTCTAGGGTACAAGCCAGTCCAAAACAAAATGGCTGAAAACAGCAGTCATTCTCCCTCATGCATCTCAGGTTGGTTGGGATTTGGCCAATCTAGGCTGGGCTCAGCTGGGTGGTTCTGCTTCAAATTTGGTCTGCTGGGCTGGGCTCCACACTGGGGTTGGGCTCAGGTCTGCTCTGCGCACCTCACGGTGGACCCCGGCTGCAGGGCCAGCAGATAGCTGGGAGGAGCTCTTCTCATGACCAGGGCAGAGGTACAAGAGGGCAAGTTCCACTGCATGACATGTTTCAAGCCTTATTTCAGTCTTATCTGCTTTTATGCTGGTTGGCCAAAGCAGGCCATGTTGGCAAGCCCAAAAATCAAGGGCTGGAAAAATAAAAGTTTTCTGCCCCGGCGGTGGAGGGATAGAGTGAATATTTTGGGGAAAAAAAATTGAATCCACCTTAGAGGAGTGATCCTACACTCATCTCCTAACTTAGCACTGATTTAAAATGTCCTGTATAGGGTCGCCTGGGTGGCTCAGTCAGTTGAGTGTCTGCTTTTGGCTTGGGCCCTGATCCCAGGGTTCTGGGATCAAGTCCCACAGTGGGCTCCCTGCTCAGTGAGGAGTCTGCTTCTCCCTCTCTTTCTGTCCCTACTCCCAACCCCCACTCGTGCATGCTCTCTCTCTTACAGTCTCTGCCTCACATAAATAAAGCCTAAAAAAAATGTCCTTATAAGTAAAAAATTCAGTTTTGCCTTACTTTTCTTAAATCCAAGTGTCCTCATTATAAGAGAGCACGTGCCTCTGACTACTTTGTTATATTGTAACAAGGAACTCATGCTAAGTATTTACATAGGAAACACATGTAAGTAACTCTCCTCTTATTTTAAAATATTTTACAGAGATGCCTCAGTGGCTCATTCAGTTAGGTGTCTTGACTCTTTTTTTCATTTAAACATTTCATTTATTTGTCAGAGAGAGAAAGAGCACAAGCTGGGGGAGAGACAGGCTCCCCAATGAGCAAGGAGCTTGACTTGGGACTCAATCTCAAGACCCTGGGATCACAACCCAAGCTGAAGGCAGATGCTTAACTGACTGAGCCACACAGGCATCCAGGTGTCTGACTCTTGATCTCAGCTCAGGTCTTGATCTCAAGGTCATGAGTTCAAGTTCCATGTTGGGCTCTGCAGTGGGTGTGGAACCTACTTAAAATAAGAAAAGAAAGAAAAAAAATTAGATTTTATTTAAGATTGGGCCCTTAGGTAGATTATATTATGTATGAATTTTGTTTCACGAGAACTAGGGGCATCTACGAAGCCTTCATTACAGAGAGAGGACAAAGGGAAAAGGTTGGGACCACAACCTTTTGTCCGGGCGGGTGAAGGGCAGACACTCCAGCTGAGTCACAAAGACCTTCCTTCGAATCCTGCCAGATGATCTACAACCGAATTATGTAAGCTTGGCAGGCTGTTTAACATTTCTGAGGCTTTCTCAGGTGTACTATGGGGATAATAATACAAGTCTTCCGGCTTGCAGAAAGAATGCGATGAGATCAGGCATGGGACAGTCAGGATCCTGGCAGGAAACTGAGGACACTCCAGGAGGGAGGTGGAGGGGAGTTTTATAAGGGGTCTGTTCACCAGCTTGGGGGCCGAGTTCCCTTCCACTTCCCAGGGACTGTGCATTCTCTTAGAGCTATTAGCAGCAGGGAGCTGTTCCTGCCCCGGGTCTCCAGGACAGAGGGGAGACTTATAAGGGGCAGCTTTACAAGAGCCATGACCTTCAGCGCAAGACCTCAGTCAACCATGACTAGCCCACAGGGAAGACGCTGGGGGGTAAATACTCCAACCTCACCCTCCTTCTTTGGGCCCCAGAGCTTTATCTGTCAGTGGCTCCTACTGGCAAAAACCACCGGAGATGAGATACGGGGGTGCCTGTTACGGCATCCGTGGAAGTCAGCCTGCCAGAGCATAGTGCCAGAGGGGAAATGTGGAAAGCAGACCTGGATGGGCAATGAGAAGATGTCCAGCATGAAAAACACTCAACATAGCCCCTGGCAAGCTTTGTAGGTGGACTACAAGGACTTTGTAAGTGGTAGTGCTGTTAGAGGGACATTTCACACATACACACATACATGCACGAGAAACGCAAATACCTCCCCAAATTATGAATAGAACCTCCACTAGAAGCTACCTGATCTTGGAGGGGAGGGAAAAAACTCTTTTTCTTCTACCCATCGCGGATGCTCCCGCTCAGGTCCCATATATCAGACTAACAAAAGACACTAGCACACTAGCAAGAGAAAAAACCAGCAGAAGTCCATTAGCAGGTGCGTTTAGCATAGGCTGGGAGCTCAGAGATAAGTATCTCAAAAGGCTTGTTGGAACTGGGGATTAGATGGCACCTTCACAAAGGAACGGTGTATTTTTAGGACATGACAAGACAAAGGAAAAGGACTTTGAGCTTCCTAAACTGGGAAAAGGCAAAGTATATGGGGAACCTAATGGTAAGAAAGGGTCTAGAATTGTCTGCAGTGACTAGCTTCCCTCCTTGTAGGTGTGGGTTGGGGGAGGGGGTGGCATCTTCACACATTGTGTCCTGCTTTTAGGCAAATATAGGGGGAATGCAGAGGGCTCTTCTTAAATCTGCATTCTTTCATTGCCTTCAGCTCAAAATCAGCCTTATGCCAAAGCTCCACATTTGGAAGTGGCCTATTCTGCTACCTTTCAACCTCTTCAAGTCCCAGTCAAAGGCTTTTTTTTCTTTTTCTGCATTCTTCTACAGATTATGCCAAATTTCTGCATCAACAATGACAACTTGCACTCTCTGAGCCACCGGTGTTTGAAACTTAAAGATAATATTCGTCCTTGAAACATATCGAGGGGTCTGCTATCCAGAAAAAACAAGCATCCTGTTAGCTAGAGATTCCAGGAACTATGCATTTCCAACTCCTCACATGCAGCACGGATAACAAGTGTACACAGAGATGTTAACTCGCTTAGAAACTATGCTGGGGGGGGTGGGGGTGCCTGGGTGGCTCAGTCCTTTAAGCAACCGCCTTCAGCTCAGGTCATGATCCCTGGGTGCTGGGATCGAGCCCTGCATCAGGCTCCCTGATCAGCAAGGAGCCTGCTTCTCCCTCTCCCACTGCCTGCTGCTCCCCCTACTTCTGCTCTCTCTCTCTCTCTGTCAAATAAATAAATAAAGTCTTTAAAAAAATAAAAAAGGAAAAGGAAAGAAACTATTCTAAGGGCGGTGGTGACCTTGGTTTAAACCAGTACCTTGGTTTAAATACAGTTCCTGATTACCTTTAAGTAGTGCAATTTAAAACAAACACTTGAAGGTAGAATAGCTTTCTGGCTGGGTCCCAAAGCCACACGGAGATAAAAGGCAGTCTTATTTGTCCTGACAGGCATTCAGGCATAAGCATCTCTGAATCTGGTTACACCAGTTCCCTGGCAGCCAAGGCATCAGCCCTGAATGTTTATACAACAGGGAGAAGCAGGGTTACCCTGCTTTTTCCGCTCTTCCCTCAAGCCTCTGTAGTTTCAGAAGCCTGAACTGTCAGGTGGGAATTGTGTAACGGAGCTGAGGTGGAGACAGGCTTCGTGGAGTCAAAGGAAAAATGAACACATCTCTTTGTATACAGAGTAGCCTTGCTGCTGCTTTTTGATTTCACATGCTTTCAATTTTTAGGGCTAAAAAACCCACAGGCTGAAGCAGCAGCCATGGATGGCCACGTTAGCATTTCACGGGCTGGAACCTGGATTCAGGATTGGAAACAAATACCTTTTTTTTTTTTTTAAAAGATTTTGTTTATTTATTTGACAAAGATCACAAGTAGGCAGAGAGGCAGGCAGAGAAAGAGAGAGGGAAGCAGGCTCCCCGCCAAGCAGAAAGCCCAATGTGGGGCTCGATCCCAGGACCTTGAGATCATGACCTGAACCGAAGGCAAAGGCTTTAACCCACTGAGCCACTCAGGCACCCCGGAAACAAATACCTTTTGAGATGTCATTTCATTTCTCAGAGGATCGATTTTGGATAAATCTCTTACTTCTATCCAGTGACCTCAGGTGTGTTTTCCTCTCAACCCTAAGTCAAGCCCATGTCACACACCACGAAGAGCTTTAAGATAGTCTTTTGATTCCAAATCTGGGGCCGATGCCCTCAGAAAGATGTTTTCAAATCCATATATTTGCATGTGCACATACTCTCTTTATGCAATAATCCAAACCCATAAACACGGACATAGTCTTATTTCATCTAAAGCAGAAAATCCAGAAATACCGTTAATATACACAGACAGATGCTTGGATAGAAGCCCAATTTATAACTACCAGAATTTATTTTTTAAGATTTTATGCATTTATTTGACAGAGAAAGAGAGAGAGAGCAAGCAGGAAGAGCAGGAGAGGGAGAGGGAGAAGCAGGCTCCCAGCTGAGCCAGGAGCCCGATGTGGGGCTCCATCCCAGGACCCAGAGATCATGACCTGAGCTGGAGGCAGATGCTTAAAGGACTGAGCCACCCAGGCACCCCTAACTACCAGAATTTGTACCACACTTTTAACAAAATGTATCTTAAATGTCCTTGTTACAAACCTCTGAAATCACCATTAGCTGATATATTTCACATGTGGCCAGAAGGCTGTTTTTGGGAGATTTCAAGTTCTGTCCAAGGACACAGAGCTAATAAGGGGCAGAACAAGGACTTAGATACAGGTCTATTCCAATTTAAAATTCTTAGTCAAAAGAGAATTGTGGCATACTTTCCATTTATTGAAGATAAGCGATATTAGAACATAAGTAAGTTTAGAGTATTTTGAAATGACAAAAGTCAAATCTATTGCATTACTTGGTATTAGAATAAAAACTCTAAAGCTTAAGGATTTACTTTCTCAAAGAACTCTTTACATGGATTTTGAAACAGGCTAAAAACTTACTGAATAAAATGATTCTGATTAATAATTCAGTTTGCTTAGATAAATTCATCTTTGTTATATACTTTCACTGTTCAATCCATGAGCCCACTTAATATTTAGGGATCTTCCTATGAAAAGCACTGAATAATAGCAAAATAGCTCACAGCAAAGAATGACAGCTCACAAAAGTGAAATACAACTTTGTTGTAAGTTAGGAATTTTATTCTTGAGATTTTAGGCTTAATGAATATCATTCATGACAATATTCTTTTGATATTGTGATAGATTAGTACATTTGCTTGATGAAAACCAACTCATCCTTATCATCCGTCCTTTATCATCATCATCATTGAAAAGGAGAGCTAACTTAGAAAAAGTCTTTGATAAAGAAGATGGGACAAAAATTAAGTTTTCAAAGAAATGGGGGGTATCTAACCACTGTCTGCATAGACAAGAATATTTTTTGATTTGTGAACTGAGTTCCTGCTGCCACAGCTCTCCGGATCCTTTGGGACTTCCTCTCCCACCATGATGAATTCTTCAATAAAAATGAAATCTCTTTTATCTAACCTTTGATGTAAATGCAATATGAAATGTGCAGAGTCATCTATGAAATATTCTTGTCAAAAATGTTTAACCTGAACCTAGTCAAGCTTTCAGATCTCACCTTCAGGTTATAAAAATACAGAGGAGAGAAGATCAAGCCAAACAGTAAGAGGAAATAATGAGACAAATTCAGAAGGGAGGATGTTCCAAAAGTTACTGATGTGGGGAAATTGAAGGAACTGTTCTGGATTAGAAGATGGGACAAACAAAGGCAATGAATAAAACTTGACTGGATCCCAACTCAAGGAAATTTAGCTGTAGAACTTTGTATTTGGCAAATAATTGAAGATATTTGAATGTTGTTGGCATATGAGATAATAGAGACTTTTGTTGATTTTCTTCAGAGAGATGGTGTTGTGGTAAATAGTATGGCCTTACTCTCTTTCTCCTTCAATATGGTCTCTCCATGTAACTAGCATGGTGGACTCTGGGGAGTTGGATGTCTTAAATGGGTGACTTCTCAGGATGAGGGTGGAGGCCAAGTCCCATACTGGTAGAGCTTTACTTTCACTCCATTTTGATGTTCAAAGCAGTTAAAAGGCCAGCTCAGACTGAAAAGGAGAGGGGAACAGCAATTCCTGATGGGTGGACTAGTGCATGCTTACAAAGTGGGAAGGAACTAATGGCAACCATCTTTGGAGATGATCTACTCTCCACCTCCAAAAAATATATCAAGTGCTGGAACAAAAGCCACACCTCCACAGTCCAAGAGAAATCTAGACATTTGCTTCTATTAGAAATAATATGTTGAGTGTTCAAGACAAAGGCAGTTAAGCATTTAATTTGCAAAGCATTTACTCCCTCTCCCTTGTATGCAAGGAATTTACAAGCTAAGAGGCAAAGGTAGGAAAGTGCAAGTGTAAGACACACAAAGATTAGAACGTTATTCTCTAGAAAATATTTGATTTTAGTCCTATTATCATTTTTGAGTTTTTCTTTTCTCTTCGAGCAGTCCTTGTAGTGCGAATCCAAGAGTTGAAAATGCATTTTACTGATTTTTGTAGTCCTACTAGCTTTTAGAGAATTTCACATACAGAGTACCTGACAAATGTTTGTTGAATTCAATGAGTGATTTATATTTATTATACACACTGTTATCCAGCCAGGAGTTGGGGTTCTAGGAAATGAAAAAGAGCCAGAGCAAATTCATGTATCTGCCGATGTTGAGAAATGAGCCGTTCTGGTTCACAACTCATTGTTCACCATGAACCCAGCAATAAGCAAGAAGGTATTTCAGTAGTCAAAATAATAATTATAAATCCAGTTGAAAAGTTCCGCATGTTAAGAAAAAAGCCTTTCAGACCTTACTTCAGAAGATCTTATGATGATCTTCCTCTTCCATTAGGCATATGACGAAGAAGAGGGATGGGACTGTATATTTGGAGATAGAGCCTTTAGAGAGGTAAAGTTAAAGGAGGCCATATGGGTGGACCTAATCCAATAGGGCTGGTGTCCTTATAAGAAGAAGAAGAGGGGCGCTTGGGTGGCTCATTTGGGTTAAGCGTCTGCCTTCAGCTCAGGTCATGAGCACAGGGTCCTGGGTTCAAGGTCCTCTCAGGAGGGAGTCTGCTTCTCCCTCTCCCTCTGCTCATCCCCTGTCCCCTCACCCATGTTTGTGCATGCTGTCTCACAAATAAATCAATAAAGAAGAAACCCCAGTATGAGTGCACAGAGAAAAGGCCATGTGAGGACATAAGGTGGCTTTCCATAACCAGAAGCATGCCTCACCAGACACCAATCCTGCCAGCACCTTTATCTTGGCCTCGCAGCCTCCAGAACTATGAGAAAATAAATTTCCACTGGTTAAGCCACTCAGTCTTGTCATGGTGTCTTGTCATGGTAGCTGGAGCACATTAATAAAGGCTGAAAACACAGCATTCAGATCAATATGCTCCCATATGAAAGCTTATTTTATAAAAAAAAATGAAATAATTGAAGCATATGGAAAGTAACAGAATAATATTAAAAAAATTTCCCTACCACTCAGATTTTAACAAAGGCGGACAGTCTGTATTTGCTTCAGATCATTTAGAAATAAATTTTATACTTCACGTGTGTTTGGTGCCCTTTAGATCTGCTTCCAGACTCTCCTAGCCCTCACAACTCTTCTGAAGTTGGAGAAGGCCATTCTGTTTTAACAATAGACTGATTTTCATTTTTGAAGTTTTATATAAATGGAATCTTATGGTATGCTCTGTTTCTAGCTTCTTTCAGTTAGCATAATGATTTTGAAATTCATCCACGGTGCTGTGTGTACCAATAGCCCGTTCCTTTTTGTTGTATGGACTTTTTTTTGTGTGTGTGTGTATCACCTTTTGGTAAATTTTTATTTCCAGTTTGGGGTATTACAAAAAAGGCTACTCTGAATATTTCTATGTGGCTGGCTGTTTTTGTTTGTGCAGTAAGGATAAAGCCTGGGTGGCACAATAGGTAGATGTTTAACTACACTCATGGTTTTTATTTGCATTTCCCTGATGATAATCCTGAGCCCCTTTTCAGGTGCTTGTTGGCCATTGACATATACCTTCTTTGGTGAAGGGTGTGCTTAAATCATTTGTTCATTTCTTAATTGGGTAATTTTACTTCTTGAGTTGTATAATCTCTTTATGTATTCTGGATTTCTGGATACAGTTCCTTTATTGGATATGTTTGCCAAATATTTTCCCCCAGTTTGTGGCCAGAAATTTCATTTTCTTAAGTATGTGTTAAAGTGTACAAGTTTCTGATGAAGACCAATTTCTCAAATTTTCTCTTTTATGGTTTGTGCCATTTCTCCTCTGAGAAGTCTTCTATTAATGCAAGGTCACTAATATTTTCTCCTACAAGTTTCAGCTCTTGTATTTAGGTCTATATATGGGGAGAAGGTGAAGGTTCACTATGTGAGTGTGTGTGTGTGTGTGGCACATCCAGGTCATGTAACCGATTTCTGAGGGAAAGTATAGAAGGCAGAATAACTCCCCCAAAATGCCTATGTCCTGCTCTCCTGAACTTGTGAACACGTTATATGGCCGAGGGGAGTTAAAGCTGCAGATGGAATTAAGGTTGTATATCAGCAGGCCTTAAAATAGGGACAAAACCTAGATCATCTGCATGGATCCAATGTAATCACAAGGGTCCTTAAAAATGCAAGGGGGATGCAGAATTCAGTGTCAGAGCTATGTGATGAGAAAAGAATTCAACCTCTTGTTGCTGCCTTTGTAGATGGGAGGAAGAGGGCTACAAGCCAAGGAATGTGTGAGGCCTCAAGAAACTGGCCATGGTAGGAAAACAGATTCTCCCCTGGAGCCTCCAGAAAGGAACGCAGTCCTGCTCACACCGTGATTTTAGCCCTAGCCCAGTGAAACATATCAGATTTCGAACCTGCAGAACTTCAAGATAACTGATCTGTATTGGTTTTGAGTCACTAAAGTTCGTGGTAATTTATTACTGCAGCAATAGGAAACGAATACAGATCCCTGAGACTTTTCAACAGTATGATGTTTGCTGTAGGGTTTTTGTGGATATGTTGTCTATTTGTTCTTGTAGTCCTTCCAGTTTATGTCTGAAGTGTGTTTTTAACTCTAATATTTGCTCTGAGCCCTGTCAGCTCTCATTTTATTTCCTCCTGTTGCTTATCTAAACTGAGCTTTTCCAATATTGATGTTATAGTCTTCTTTCTTGAGCTTCTATCATTCCTTAATTCCTTCATAATTTTTAAAAATATTAGATCAGTTTTCCTCCGCTTTACGAATGTTTGGGATCTTCGCTCTCCATGCGTATGCTATAGAGACCGTTATCCTTCTCTTTTAGAGCACGGTGTGCGATGTGGCTGTGTTTAAGAAGGATTTCCCTGTCTTTTTAGAAGATTCCTGTGTAGGAGGTGGGGGGGGGGGCAGGATAGTTTCCTAATTTTGTGGTCTGAGGGTTCTTCCTGCAGTTACTACGCAGAGGGAGGACATGGTTTTCTGTGTACCGCGTTAGTACTTTCCATATTCGGTCCACTGCGTCCCCTCTTCCAACAGTGTCAGAACCTTCTCTCCTCTACACAACCCCCCAACCGGACCCCCCCTTGCCAGTCTGTGCTCTACACCTGATCATTTCCCTCAGGGCAGTCCCATGCGCGCTTCTGGGCTACTGCTGGGAACTCTGCAGAGTGGGTTGCCCTAGCACCCTCAGACCTTTCTGCGGGCCCCTGTTCCTAGCTGCCAACTGAATGCTCAATAGCCCTGTCTGTTTTGACTGTGGTTTTGGAGCCAGACACTCAAAGTCCCCTTGCTTTGCTTCTGCTTACTCCTCGAAAGCCGTTCTTCCCAAGTGACCTTACTGCCACTGATGGTTTCAGCCCAAACTGCTCAGATTCTGGGATTCACAGGGTTACTACTCAACCAGCTAATTTTAGCAAAGATGGTGCTTTTGTTTTTATTTTTTTTTTTTTTTTGCTATAAGATAGCACACCTGGGGGTTCAGGGAGAGGAAAAAACCACTCACTGCTGCTACCATCGTATCTCCTAAAACTGATGTTTTATTTTAAAATGATTTGTATTTTTCTATTTATATTAAAATGCCCAGGATAGGGCAGACAATGCCACAACAATACCTAAATTCCAGACTTTGGAGACGCAACACAAGCACTTATTCCTTGCTCACATCACAGTTCACACAGTGTGCTCCCCTGGAAGTCTCCCAAGCTGTGACCAACAGGCCTCGGCTGCCTGCATTCTGCCAATTCTTTGTATATATGCAAACAGGAAGAGAAGAGAGTGGTCAATCATGACCACTGCCCAGGGGAGGGCAATGAGTTTTATTGCCAAGTCCGGAAGTCACATCCATCACTTGTCCCCACATCTCACTGGCCAGCACTCAGTCACATGGCCACAGACAAACCACGACAGAGGCTGGAAGAGGTAGAGCGACCACAACTCTGTACCATTGCCCAAGCAACTCTGGGAGAAAAAACAGACTGTAAAATGTAAGACCCTATCTCTTCATGCATCTATAAAAGGATTTCAGATGTAATGTGATAAAAGAACACTTGCTGTTTTTAATAAGGTTTTAATTCCATCAGTACAGAACTTTAAATAAAAAAAAAAATGTGACTCAAACTGTTTTAAAGTCTGCAAAAAACCTACCACAGGTTTTCCACAGCTGCCAATTGCTGACAAATTTGGGGGAGAATAAGAAAGCATATAATTAAACAAAAGTAAAATGTCTCCAATTATAAAGGTTCCACTTAAATAAGGCTTTTGGAATTTTAAAGAATTAAACAATACCACTAATATACAAGGGAAATGATGGTTTGATGTCATTTATAAACATAAATGTGTTCACAAACATTCTAAATATTCAATATATATACTTTAGGAGAACCGTGACCTTAAGACAATGATTTTTATTACTTTTAGTCTACCAAGTTTGACACTATAAATATACTCATTGAAAAAATTAACACAGTATTTAAATAAGAATCAATTTCATGAAAATTTACAAAATATAACCAATATATTCTGACTTATGATCATACCTTAAATATTTCAACTTTACTCTTCTAGCCTGGGTCAAGCCATTTAAAAAATAGTTCCACACTATTTTTAACTTCAGGATATAAAACAGTAGGAATTTACTAAGTTTTCCATTATAAAAATTAATAGAGCAATTCTCAAAATACCAAAAAAAACTGTTTTACAAAAGCACTACCCACATCATAACAACTTATTTCTTTTAGAACACATCTTCAAAAGGCACATTTTAATTACAAGTATTTATCTAAAGATGGTAGCTGCATTTTGAATTTCCAGTCAATTTCCCATGCTCTCAGCATGAAGATGGCGGAAGGTCGGGGGAGGCAGAAGAACACAGGTGTCCAGTGGCGCTGTACTGAGGGCGGCAGTGTTCTCACTTGCCGCATCCACGGAGACCAGGAGAAAGGTGAAGGAAGGGGGATCTGCAGACCTGTCTTCTGTCCTAATTTAACCTTCATGAAATACTTTTTACCAAAAATACTTAATTAAAAAAGAAAACAATCACAAGACAGAAAGCTAAAATACCAAAAGGCCCAGACCACAAATGCCAGTTTAGTCTGGGGTGATGTTACTTGTTTGGGGCCTGAAGGAAAGAATGAAGCTTCTAGTTCATACTCGTAGGCAGATACGAGTATCTTCATACTCGGCTTGTCTCAATTTAAATCACTTGGTGAGTTAAAGGTGCTACAAAGTCCTACAAAGTCCTAGGATGTCTGGCATACTAATTTTCAAAATCAAATTATAAATGACTTCATGGTTATCTCTGTCATGTCCCCTTTAGTTAGGGCTGATATTCTAAAGTTGACTGTTAATTATATTAACATGGTGATTTCAAGTACTCTATAATATGACTGTTATTTTTAAGGACTTATGCCCTAGGACCCCAAAATGCAATCCAATATATACTTTGGGGTATGGTTTACTTTTCGGTAAAGTTAATACTAACTGAACTACTAAACTGAGTAAGATCAGTACTCTAAAGTACTAATAGATTAAGTAATTGATCCCATGCAAGAAACAAAAGGGACTTCTAATGCTATTTTGGAATTTCAAAATATTAGAGATCTGCCTTAATTTCCTGTTAGTCCCCTCCAGTCTCAGCTGAGTGTTTCCATTTTTTTTCTAAAGGGAGAACATCTTTAGATTTGTTTCCTTACTATTACAAAATAATTGACCAAAAATATTCTGAAGTACAGAAAATAAAATGGTCATCTTCTACTCAACCAAAATATAACTTTCTGGTCCCTAATAGCAATGATCACTTTGGGGACACTTATTCAAGTTCTAAAATAGCAGCTTTTTCAATTAAGGCAACATTGCTCTATTCTTACCTGTTTTTCTATTAACCACTTATTAAAACTCACAAGAGCAGTTTCACCCTCACAGGCCTTTTATAATGTAAGAAGAGTGAACATGAACATCCTTCTCAATGTTTAAAAAGAATATAAAAAGTTATTCAAAGTCAACAAATATCTTATTTTTCTACTTGGATTCTAAAGTAATTACAGTCATTTCAGAGTATGTAAACCAAGAAATTACCTTTTAAACTAACATCAACAACATAAAATACAATTTTTCTACAAAAATACAATATAGGCGATCTATCACTTCTTCCCTGAAATAGAAATTTAATATTTGGACAAAAAAGCTGTAAACTTTTGATTACATTCAAAAGATAACCTTTTAAAGACTTACATTATTTGAGGTTTTGGCAATGGGAGCTCTTAACAGATTTGCATTACTGTATTGTTTTAACAATATAATAATGCCGAACGGTTTGCTTCTTTTACTCTTACATCTGCTACCAGGAGGAAAAGAATGGCTTCCTGCAGTGGACAGTCTGGGTGAAAGAACTGCTCGTATGGACAATCCGACCCTGATTTCTACCTTGACTGCGCTCCACAATCACACAGGGCATTTGTACCAGCTGAACAGGACTCTTCCCATCTTTCAGTGCCTGAGTAAGATTTAAGATCTGTGGAAAGAGATATTTTCACTAGTTCATAAGACAAAAACCTTCATTCAGTTCACTGACATTATCTTAACCATTTATTCATAACTACAGTTTTTATTCCATCCCATATTTCAGCCCAACAGACTGAATAAAGTACATGGTTTCACTTTCTCCATTTGACATAGAAGCTAAACGAAGACTGGTCCAAGTTTTTGTCTACTTTTTCCATAATTAGGCTCTTGCTGATAGTGCTGCTATAAACATCAGGGTGCATGTAACCCTTCAAACCCTTCAAATCATGCATTTTTGTATTCTATGTGTAAATACCTAGGAGTGCAATTGCTGTATCATAGCGTAATTCTCGTTTTAACTTTTTAAGGATCCTCCATACTGTTTTCCAGAGTGGCTGCACTGGTTTGCATTCCCACCAGCAGTGTATGGCCACCACTGATGAATGGGTAAAGAAGATGTGGAATATATACATACAGTAGAGTATTACTCAGCCATAAGAAAAAATGGAATCTTGCCACTTGCAAAGATGTGGATGAAGCTAGAGAGTATCATGCTAAGTGAAGTAAGTCAGAGAAAGACAAATAACATGTAATTTCACTCATAAGTAGAATTTAAGAAATAAGTGATCATAGGCGAAAAAGAGAGAGGCAAACCAAGAAAGAGACTCTTAACCATACAGAACAAACTGATAGTTACCAGAGGGTGGAGAGTGATGAGGGAAACAGGTGATGGGATTAAGAAGTGAACTTGTGATGTGTTATATGGAAGTGCCAAATCCCTCAGCTGTACACCTAAAACTAATATTACACTGTATGTTAAGTGGAATTTAATAGAAACTTTAAAAAAAGTCTGGTTTTAACTACATACTTGCCTTCATAAACTCATTCAGAAACAAAAAAATTATTGCATGCCTACTACGTGCTAGGCTCTAAGTGCTGGGGCCATAACAGTAAAAAACAAACAAAACCCCTGCTTCCATAGAGCTTACATTTTATCAGGGAGAGGAGTCAATAAGCACAAATCACTAAATTATTCCAAGCATTACAGGGTAAAAGTGCGATGGGAAAGCATGATGAAAGCCAAGGGAGTTAAAAATTTAGGGAAGGTAGCCATTTAAAATAAAATTTCATTTAAGAGTTTATACTCTTATATAGAAAAAATTAAACTAGGAAGATTAAAATATATACATTCCATGTTTAAACATACTCTCAGAATTGCTACTTGGGCACATAAATAAGGTTATGAAACTCGATGCATAGCTTACAGCCTATTCTACTCTGTTCAGATAAAATAAAATTTTAATAATTCATTTTCTTTTTTTCCGCATATCAGGTAAAAAACTCCCTTTTGTTATGTATTTTAGAAACAAAGATGCTCCTTCGGGTATTTGAAAACATCTAATATATGGATAGTATACATTTTAGTGGTTCTTGTAAAGATTATTTAATAGTGATAGCATAAGGGTTTCAACATAAAGCCATACTAATAAATAAAATTCAAATACTTGGAATAGAATAAAACTGGATGGTTTAGATCCTAGAAAATCTGAAGTATTTAACAACTCAGGAAAATAAATCTTTACTATCTACAGTAGTTACTCATTGTATTTATGTTTTAGGATCCCTTTTAAGTTCTTCCCTTAAAATCTTCTAGGCTGGCTATACTTGGATAACAAGACACATAGAATTCACAAAATTCACACTTATAAGCATTGTTCTTATCACTAAAATAAAAACCAGCATGGCTGAGGAATGAAATGTTCTGGTTAATTTCTTCTTCTGGTTTTTTAAAAATTCAATTCTAAAAATGTTAGTCTAAATACACTAGTTTAAGTAGTATCTAGTATTTTCCTGACTCTAAAGACCTGATTGTTACAGAGAATCTGGAAAACAGAATGGTATAAAGAAAATGAAAGCCATTCAACAAGCTTAACAATTTTTAAACACATAATAGCAAAAATCACTCAATCCTAAAGCTATCCTAAATATTAACGATTCTTTGAAAGTTGAGAAGACACTTGATGATCTTGCATTTATTTATTAAAGAAACATCTACACAGCATGTACTGTGTTGGGGCAGAGAGAAGACTAAACAGGAGAAAAAAAAACACACTAAAGTATACATATTCTAGAAACACACATTACACATATTCTAGAAACAGCCCTATGAACAAATAACTGGAATGAAAAGCGATGAACAACAAAGGACCCTATGCTCTGACTTAAAATCTGATTCCCTCCCTTACATATCACCCATTTTTTCATTTGAGAGAACAAACAAATCTATTATTGTGTATTTAAATCAGAAAAGACTATTTTTAGAAATAGACTAAACACTGCAGGCAAGGAGAAACACTCTAGTCTCCATGGATGCCACATTTGAGAACTGGGTAGGGATGCGGTGGTTAGGCCAAAGGCAGGTCATATACACTCACAAACTTCCATATACAGACTTTGTTCTCCCTTAGACTAGAGTTCACTGGTCCTCAAACTTTAGTAATTTACTTTAGGACATAAAATAGTATCTAACTTTTCAGACATCCTTTTTTTAAAAAACAGCTAAAACCAAAAAGAAAGATACACACACACACATATACATATACATATATACATATATACATAAATATGTAATCATGTACATGGTCAGGATACTTTATTCTTTTTGGCTATCAGAAAGACAAAACCAAATTAAAATTTTTTTAAAAAGCAAAATCAAATTAAAACATATAATCAAGGCATCATTTATCTTTTTCTTCCCCCAGATCTTGAGTTTGTCATTTTTTATCTTATTACACATATTTGTGTAATACCTTAACTCATTTGTGAATGAGACAGGATCTGAGTAAGTAAACCTAAAATAGCAGATAGCCTCTGGTCTAGCTTTGTGACAGACCTCAGAACTGGAATGTCTCCATATCTTTCCAGACAAGTATTTTAAAATTTATATTTAAATCCCTCAGGTACTAACTTTAATCTATAATTAAAACTGACATAATTATTTACAGCTTTTCCTTAAAAAGAATTCCTATGATAAGATATATCTTTAGGGATAAGAGAATTCTTGAAGATGGAGCATACTAATAAATCAATTTTGTTTCAAGCAAAAGGGTTAACTTAGGGCATAATTATCTATGCCAGAAAATTTAGTTCAACTATAGTTTGGGATGGTAACACTCTTCAACATAATTATAGTTACTGATCACCAGAGCCCTTCATACATGCCTGCATTACCTACTTCACCTCCCTGCAAAGCTCCCCAGCTTTAGCCGCCTCATCTGCTGAGCAAATCTGCACCTCACTGTCCAGCCTCACCTTTTGCAGTGATCCTCAATCTTTGTTTGGGTTAGAGACTCCTTTTGCTGATATATAAATCCTACTGTCTGCCCCCACCCCAAAATGCACATATAAACAGAATTTAGTACAAGTTCAGGGAGTTCACAAAAGCAACCCAGGAGGTACCCTCTCCAGAAATATTAGTCTCATCACAACGTTTCTGAATGGTAATCTCTCAGGGCTCCAAACCCTTCCACATGGAATCTGTATTCTGGCACTTACAGCCTCCAAGATCTAGCTGTGGCCTATTTTTCCAGCCATTTCGCTTACTATTTAAAACTTATGATTCCAGCAAAGGACCACATAAATACAATGGAGCACAGAGAGGTATAAGTAATAATCCATCCAGAGGTAAGAAGTAATAAACCATCTCTTTTCCATGACTCCTGGCCTCCTCATCATAGCTCATGCTCTAGGAAAGAAGGAACTGGGTTTTGCTCATAGTTTTATTTCAATCACTAGAACACTTTCTGGCATTAGTTCTGTCAATAAATATTTGGTGAATGAATGCTTATCTAATTTAATTATATGTATTTGTTAAAGTTATATAATATATAAATCAGTACAAAAACTAGACTTCTTTGCCCCAGGTATGCAGCATATAGCTACCTTAAATTAACTGCATACTTTAGGAAGAAAAAGTTAATTAGTAAGTCACTAAAAGACAATGTTTACAATAATTTGTTTATAATATTTACAAAATTATTTACAATAATTTATTTTCATGTCAAGTCTTCCTTTTGGAATCTAAATAGTACTAAGAGAGTGGAAGGACCAGACATTGTCGGTAGGTCAGCCAGCCTGCAGGTCCACACCAGCAGACCTAACACCTTGTATCTCTAAGTAAAGAAGGTATGAAGGATGACAGGACTGAGTTACAATTAGTACTTTTATGCCTTAGTCACTGCTCAGCTTTGGTGACATGCTGATTCACTGACTGCTCCAGGAAAGGCCAAACACATTCTGTGAGAAAAATCAACATGCGACAGAACCTGGTACTGAAACATCCAAGCAAGTAGATTTGAGGAGGAAAAACAGAGTAACACTCAGGAAAAGTGTTATCAAAATGAGGACAAAGAATTCACAGGAGAGGGAAACTGGCTAACAAACGATATACAAAAAGGTCAAAAATAATTAATTTAGAACAAGAGGAAAGCCACTATTGAAATCCATTTCATTTTTAATCATATGCGCTATTTTGGTTCAGCATAAAAGAACTGCATCTTTGGGTCACCATGGAGAAAAAAGTTAACAACTGTTTCAAAGAAAGATTTTTTTCTTAATGAAAAAGATCACAATAACATTAACTTACCTGACCTCTCATCACAGACATCTGACTTTCAAAAGTGGCTTTGTTAAATTTTCTGTCAATCTTTCATGGAATAGGAAAAAAAAAAAAAAACCCACGTTACTATAATTTCAAAAATCAAGATCTTTGAAACATATATTGGAAAACAAATGAACTCTTCAACTTAGCATGTAAGGCCATTTCGAAGCCTTCTTAATAGTTAAAACAACGTTTAAAGAGTATTTTTACTTGATTTATTTTTGGATGCCTCTAGAATGACAATAATAGTTTATTTATACTCCAACTGGATCCAAAAGGATTTAAAATGACCTTCCAGCCAATGGGTTTAGGCTTTTTTGAGCGATTAAATCATAGCAGCTCACTAAGCATTTATTATAAATTATACTTTTGTAAAACCTCAACTTTTGAAGAGAACAACTTGTCAAGTTTTAATATAGTCTCAGAGAACCCTCAAAATCAGTGTTAGCTTCACAAATTTATGCTCCTGTAAAGTAAAACTGTTAATTCCTTCTTAAGTTAGGTTCTACTGCAAGTAGTGATACCAGAAGCACTAAGCTGCAAATCAGTTCTATTAAGAAAATCTCCTCTATTATAAGATTTCATTTTCTGCAATAAATGACTAAAAATTCATTTACCTTAAAAAGTTCATGAAGATCTTCACATAAATCTTGCACAAAGTTCATGTCAGAAATATATGGTAGAATTAAGTTTCTTGTTTCTTCAGAAAAAGGAACTTTTGCCTGAGGGAGCCAAGCCCAGTGAAATGGATCTAACAAAAGAGAGAAAGAAAGAGAGGAAGAAGTTATCAGAAAATGATCATCCCGATTCCAACTCTGGACAGTCAATTTAGATGGTAAAGCACAATCTTTTCTTGGCCTTTCAGCTAAGATCAAGTGCAGATGTAAAGCACAGGAAGGTATTACTGGAACTAATCAGGTTCCTGAGTTTTAAATAGTAAAGAGTAAGAATTTCAATAATGAGCCTATCTCAAACAGCCCTACATCAAGAACTATATCTGAATCTCTGGTTCCTGAGTTTGGAAATTACGGGACACATATAATTTGTTCACAGCCCCAGATCAAATGCCATGGCTGACGTTTCCCTGCCCTCTTAGTCACAAATCATCAGGAATTGGCCATGTGCACAAACATACGATGTTCCAAATTTTAAATCATTAGTAGGTAAATAGGTAACTGGCTTTAAGGGATCAAAGATCCAATATTCCAGGGTAATTCTAGTTCTCTCTAAGAAGACCATTAAATCTACACAGTACTAGGATCAGAAAGATTTGTAAAGTAGTAGAATCTTCTAGAGTAGGTGCATATTCAGATTCCTGAAAGAAAGTGTAAGGCTTATGACAATATGATCGCCCACAGAACCACTGTGGTTTCATCCAATGACAACCACCAGCTTTGATGGCTCCTACCATTTAGAAAGCCCTAAGGAAAAAATCTATCGAGAGTCATTCCTTCTTAACTTCTTTTTTACTATCTCCTTGTGCACTGTGGGAAGTACACTGTCCATTCCAAAGAAAGGCTTTCCTCTAGCCCACATCTCCCTGAAGCTGTATCTAATTTCCTTTTCACTTTTTCCTGACCAATCCACACAAAAGTCCTTATTCCATGCCTGACTTTACTTCCAATCCCTATCCCTCAGTTCAAACTCTCTCACCTAGGGGTAACTGGGTGGCTTAGTCCATTGAGCGTCTGACTCTCAAATGCAGCGCAGTTCATGATCTCAGGGCTGGGGGATTGAATCCTACATCTCTGCACTCAGTGCAGAGTCTGCTGGAGATTCTTTCTCCCTCTCCCTCTGCCCCTCTCCAGCTCAAGTACACTCTTTACCTAAATAAAAAAAACAAAACAAACAAAAAACCTCTCCCCTAAGACCACCAGTCATTTCATAAGAGTCTCTCCAAAGGCCCATTTGTGCTCATGCTACTTAATGTCTCCGTAGCTAGTAGTGCTATTCTTGATCATCTCCTTCAGTAAAATTCTCTCCTGTGTGGCTTTGGAAACACTGCTCTCTCAAAGCGTACCTTCTATCCTTTAAGCCACTTCTCTTGTTTGCTGGCTTTTCCTCTTGTATTCAATGTCACCAACCCCCCTTTCTTTCCTTCATTTGCTAAACATCCATGAAACATTTACTGAGTATTTGTGTACCTCGCATTGTCCTAGTGATGGTATTTGTTCACCATGATTTCCCTGGACAGTAACCACACCATGGCTTCTGCTACCAAGGTGACAGTTTAAAACCTATATCCTCAATACAAATTCCTCTTTCAATTTCCAGATTCTTAATTCTCATCTGTATATTTAGCAGAATTTCCCAGATGTATCATAGGAACCTTAAACTTAACACTTTAAGATAAATTTGCATATAAATTCCAAACTATTAGAGGGAAAAAAAAAACAATGAAACAAAGACATCTTAAGTCAGTTCAACAAAAGATAGGAAAGGAAAAAAAAAAAAACCAAGTGGAATTTATGGTCGATAGAAAAAAAATAAGATGGCAGGAAAAGTTCAAACACATCAGTAATTTATTGAGACTTTAACTAGAGCTGAATGTACCTATTAAAAGAATCTCAGATTGGTTAAAAAAAAAAAATCCAGTTAAGTGTTGTTTATAAATCATATACTTAAAACAAAATGATGGAAGCAAAAAATAGAAGTATAAAATAATACCAGGTAAATGCTAATAAAAAGAAATGAGGTATAGCAATGTTACAACAGATAAAATAAGAAAAGTAAAAAACACTGAGAGGGATAAAGTGGGATATATTTCACACCCATAAAACAAGCCATCACCAAGATAAAATGCTAAGCCTTTATGTACATGAAATACACAGCAAAAAGGGTATAGAATGCAGTAAGAAATTGCCAGAATCAATCACAGTGAACTTCAACTTTAACTCTCAAAAATTAACAGATCAAAAAAAATTATGACTTGGCTAACAACTAATAAACTTTAATTAATAGACAGATGCAGAACTTCTTGTCCAAATGCATTCTTTTCAAGTACCTTCAAACTGGCCATCTACAAGATTATAAAGGAATTATGAACAAATTTCAAACAGAATTCACTCAGCCACATTCACAGATCACAAAGCAATAAAACTCGATGACAACAGGTAGTTCTTTTTTTTAAAATCAACTGACATAGAAAATTTAAAACCAAACAAAATCATCCTAAGTTACTCACGTCAAAGGGTAAATCTGATAGCATGAACATACAGAGCAAAACAACAGAACAGCCCCTATCTAATCTATGGCTTAGCCAAAAGGATGCCTAGAGAAAAACATATAGGCAAGCAAAATAGGATGAACACAATAGAAGAAAAGAATAATGATGGAAAACACAAATCAATGAGAGAAAAAGCAAAGAAACATAATGAAAAACTGATCAACACAAGACCAATTATCTTAAAAAAAAAGCAAATAATAAATAAAGGTAATAATAAATAATAAATATATTATTATATAATAATATATAATATATGATAATATATAATAATATAATAATAAATAATATATAATAAATATATTATATACAAAATATATAAATATATTTATATATTAAATAAATATACTATTATATATATAAAAATAAATAATAATAAATAAATAATAAATAAAGGTAAAAAGGCCAATGCTTTATAATAGACAAGTCTGTGGCAAGCTTAATGATTAAAAAAAAAAAAAGCCCACTAATAAAAAGTAGGTATTTAAAAAAGCATAGTCGTAGATATAGATTACTTATTATTTATTTTTAAGTAAGCTCCACACCCAAAGTGGAGCCCAGTACAGGGCTCAAACTCACAATGCTAATACCAAAACCTGAGCTGAGATCAAGAGTTGGATGTTTAATCAACTGAGCCACCCAAGTGCTCTGATATGAGATTATTTTAAAAATACATTACATATATTTCAAATAACAAAAAAATTTAAAAACTAGTACAATTCCTATATTTTGAATAATCTAATTATTCTTAAATTTTTACAAAACATGTTTTACTTATCCCTGTTCTCCCTCCCCCTAAATATTTTAAGGCAAATTAGATATCATTTCCTTTCACCCCTTAATACTTCCCATGCATAGAGGGGATTTTATTTTTAATTGTAAGAGAATTCTATAAAAAATTTTGTACTCATAAATCTAGATCTCAAGATGTCATGAACAATTTTAAGGAAAATAAAAATGTCTAAAACTAGCTCAAGAAGATGCAGCAAACCAGCCCATTAACCACAAAAGAGACTGGTCAGGTAGATAAAACAATAGTCACTCACTCAGAAGGCAGAAGGCGGAAGGCAGAAGGCGGGGAGGTAGGCCTAAACTGTTTTGTAAGTGAATGCTACCCAAAACACTAAAGTTAAATTCTGCCCAAATATTAAAAAAGATGATGCCCAGGTTGTAAACATGTAAAAAGTTATTCTATAAGACTAACATAAGCCAAAAAACTAAAACCAGACCCAGTCATTCAAAGCTAAGCAAACAATATGAGGCGAGGCCCATGCAGTACACATCTCTGCATCCCCAGCCTCTAGAACAGAGAGCCCCAATCAATGGTTATCCTTCACCCAGGTTTTCTTCTCCTTTTCTGATATCAATAAGTTTTGTTGCCTTCCTATTCTGGAATAGGGTAATTATAGAATCCATAGGTGGTTCTAAATACTCACATGCTCTCCATTCATCAGGATGCTTAAAGGGAAATGCCAGACCATTATCAATTGCAGCTATTTTAATAAGTGATTCTTTATCATCAATCCATTCCGTTTCCTAAAGATGAAAAAGATGGTCTGCTGATAAGTTTTTTTGAATATTTCCAAAAGGTCAAGCATTAAATTAATTAAAAAAAATTACTGAGGTTTATGACATTTTATTTGAAGAGCCTATAAAAATAAAAAATAAGTTGCCAGAAAATAAAAATTTTTACCCTCAAAGGGGAGAAACTGTCTTATAAATCAGTAAGGATTTTATAATCATTGTTTTTTAAATGTTACTATAAATTTAGGTAGTAATGGTTTCATTTTTTTCCTCTTTGGGGAAGAGGACCTAGAACTATTAAGGTTTACAAGTATGTTGTTCCAGATAATTTATTGCTAGATGCACTGCTTAAATGTACGACATTTGCAAAATATTGATTATTTTTAAGAGAACTTAACAAAGTTACCTTACTAAAAACTTAATCTTTTCTAGGGTCCCCTAGAAATAATTAGTCCAAATACAAAATGTTTCTAAATACAATTCCCCAAAGATCAAATAAATTAAGGTCTAGCAAAAGGAATCTTCAAGATACTATTAATTACAGAATGCAGGCCATTCCTAACTTCTACAGTCTTCCATAGCTGAAACAAAGACCTTGAGAGCAAGAGGGTTTTCATGTTAAGGAATCCTCATTACGTAAACATATTAAGTGGCCTACATAAAAACAAAAAGTGAGAAAGATAACTTTAAAATTAAAAGTATTAGCATGAAGTTCTGTTTAATATATGTCTGGTTTGTTTCTTTTAGTTTATATCAAGTATCTTAACTCAATGAAAACGCACAAAATACTTAAGAGTAAAAGAATGAAGTTTTCAAGAAAATCTACTTGCTTAAGATATACCAATAAAATATATTTAGAAACTATTATGAATATGTATATTTATGTGTGTATTTTAAACCCATTTCTGCTATAATTGCCATTTCTCTTTTTTTCTATTTATAGCTTTACTGAGGTATAATTTACACACAATAAACTTCACATACTAAAGTGTTCAATTTGATAAGCATTTGCAGATGTGAAACCTTCACCAAGTTTCCTGGTGTCCTTTGCAGCCTCTCCCTCTCTCACTTCCTTGGCCCCACCCACAGGCAACCAGGTCTGCTTTCTGTCACCAGGGATTAGTTTGCACTTTCTAGATTTTCATGTAAGTGCAATCAGACAGTGTGTTCCCTTTGGGTGTAGCTTCTTTCACTCTGCAGGATTTTGAGATTCATCCACATTATTGAGTCATTAAGACTCAAAAAGAAGTGAATTACTAAAATATAAACATGTTGACTAAAAAATATCAGAAGCCTTTATTTTTATTACATAAAGGCAAAATAAATGTAGTGGTTCTATAACAAATTTCCCAAGTTCTAAAAAATAAGTACCCAGCTGGTATCATTCTTCCATTCCAATACAACATTAAAAAAAAAAAAAAAAAGCTACAGAGATTTAGAAAAACAGAATTTTAAAAATGCAATGTAAACAGAGGAAAGAAAGAAAAAAGATGAGAAAGACAGAAAAAGGAGATAAAACCAAGGATCTAAGTGAAGGAAATGAAGAAATGAAGGATAATATAAATTTAAGAAATCTTTTATAGAAATTATGTGTGTATGTATATAATTTTAAAATTTCCTTACCTTAATTTCCTTTCCCTGTTTCTGCTTTTCATATTTGATTAACCAATTATCATTTCCCCTGTCTTTCAAAAGAAAACAAATTTGTTACTTTTTTTTTTAAAGATTTTACTTATTTATTTGACAGAGAGAGATCACAAGCAGGCAGAGGGGCAGGCAGAAAGAGAGGGGGAAGCAGGCTCCCTGCCGAGCAGAGAGCCCAATGTGGGGCTCAATCCCAGGATCCTGAGATCATGACCTGAGCCAAAGGCAGAGGATTAGCCCACTGAGCCACCCTGTCATCCCTGTTACTTCATTTTTTATGGGTATCATAGCTTAATATCAAAGGGAATAATCTAGTTGCCTTTTGGTTTTCAAGACCTCGACTGGTTATCTGTGGCATATGTTTACATATTAAGAGCTCCAATTTAACACACACAAACTAAAAAATACTTACAAATGTTAGCTAACATTTTTTGAGAGTTTACTCTGTGTCAGGCATTGTTTTAAGTATGTGACATGTACTAATTCATTAAATCCTTATAACCACTCTGTAAGATATTATATAATTATTATTAAGAGCTATTAAATTGGGGCGCCTGTGTGGCTCAGTCAGTTAAGTGTCTGCTTTCTGCTCAGGTCATGATCTCATGGTCCTGGGATCAAGCCCCACTTCAGGCTCTCAGCTTAGTGTAGAGTCTGCTTCTCCCTCTGCCTCTGCTCCTCTCCCATGCTCAGTGCCCGCTCTCTCCCTCTCTCTCAAATAAATAAAAAAATCTTAAACTCCCCCTCGCAAAACTATTAAATCAAGGTTGTTAAAATCCAGAATAACTTCTCTACCTAAGTAAGAAAAAAAATCTACCTCTATTGCCAGGCAAATTTCTGGGTAGTTTCTCACCTAATGTCTACATAGAAGTACTCTAGTCTCTACATCAATTTTAACATTAATCCAGGACCACATTAATTAAGAAGGTAACTCTGGAAAAGTAAAATAATGCTTTCCCAGAAACTAATATAAGTAAGTAAACATTTTGAATCAGGGGTTCTCAAACTTCAGAGTGCATCAGGATTATCTGAAGGACATGTTAAAACAGACTGGTGGCCTCCATTTGCAGATTTTCTACTTTAGTAGGGCTGGGGTGCACTCCTCTGAGAAGATGCATGTGTAATCAGTCCCCATATAATGCTGACCCAGAAGGGCCAGGGAAACACATTTGGGAACCACTGTTTTAGATTATCGATACCATGGCTCCCTTCTAGAAGAGAAAAAATTAGAGTTTAATGTATTTACAGACTATACTAACGTTATCTAATGTCAAAATAAGCATCTCAAGTAATTTACACAAATAATTTTAATTATTCATATTATGCAGATAACATTTCTGGCTTTGTCCTACTGCCCAGAAATTCCCCAGTAGGGACAGAACTGACCTCTATCACCTCAGCAGGAACCTTCTAGGAGTTAGGATCTCAAGTACAGGATTAACTTTGCCCAGGGGAGTCAGTACTACATCTCCATTTTCCAAGGCAGGTAGATAAAAAGTGGCCTCAAGACTTCTGCATCAAGAGCTGAATATATAGGGGCACGTGGGTGGCTCGGTTGGGTGGCTGCCTTTGGCTCAGGTCATGATTTTAAGTGTCCTAGGATTGAGTCCCACATCAAGCTCCCTGCTCAGTGGGAGTCTGCTTCTCCCTCTCCCTCTGCCTCTCCCCCTGCTTATACTCTTTCTCTCTCTCTCTCAAATAAATAAATAAAATCTTAAAAAAAATAAAGAGTTGAATACAATTTGCAAGCTAACAAGATCTGAGTGAACAAATAAGAGAGCTTCAATACCTGTATTTCTGATGATGTAATCCAAAATAACTAATCTTTCAAATTGTGACTGAAATTCTTTTCTAATATTCTCAGGCAAAGGGTCAGCTTCAAATTTCCTAAGCCAATATTCAGCCTCCTTGTAATCTTCAACAAATAACTGAAAGGAACCAATCTATAATTTTAAGAACTATAGTTAGAAAAGAAAGTACAAGAACAAAGGGATTACTTTTTTAACTTCTCATCAGTATTATCATAAAATATGTTTTATAAACATAGTAAGAAAAACAAAAAAGTTAACACTAATTTATATAACCACACTTATCAAAACTATTTTATACATTAATTTTAAATAATTATACAAAGAATACATAGCAAATTAAAAATGCTCAACCCTAGGTTTTTGAGGAGCACAGACACTATTTTAGGATAATTAAAAAAGAAAATGCCTCTCAAGGTGATAATCTCAACTCAGAATGCTGTTTTCTAAAAATATTCCTTAAAATGACTTTAATTATGGAAGCCAAATAGTATACCTATCCTGGTCATTTAATAACAGTGCAATTTTATCTTACTAAAGAAATACTTCAGGATTTTTTTTTTTACAACATACAGAATATAGATTTATTTTAAAAAAGAATGCATTCTTTGACTTTGCAGATTACAGATCCTGTCATAAATTTTAAAGAACTTATCAATCAATCATAAACTCTATGGTGGTTTTTAAGAAAACCCTTTCCTTGAAAATATGTCCATTTAAAAATGCATTTCTGTCACTAAAATTACTACATGTATTTCCAGCACAGGACCTACAGGTCACCTAGCTGGCCTCATAAATACAAACTACCATAAAGAAAATCTATTTCTTATCCTAACACTATATTCTTGTTGTTGGCATGAAATTTTAACTACTTCCAAAAGGTTTTCTTTAAAACACTTATAATTAAGTCCTAGTTGTCATAAACATGGAAATAATATCCTTCTTTAATTACACTTAATTTCAGCATATCCAAGGAATAACAGGCCTTATAAAAATTTTCAAACTTCCTGATTACTTGGAGTACAATTTTAAAAATAATTTAAGTTAACCATGAATTTTTATTCAGATTCTTTTATCTAGACAAAGGCATTGCAACCACAAAACAAAATCACAATTAAAAAACAAAACAAAACAAAACAAAAAACAGCCCAAAGTTCTTGTAGAATGCTTTCCCATTTACTGTCCCCACTCTTGCTTAGCTAGCGGCTAATCATTCCTGAGGTTTTATTTTACAGTGTTAAAAAAGAAGGTATCTAGTATGTAGCCAGTACACATAGTTACTACAACTTACTACACTGTATGCTGGGCACCATACCAAGTACTTGACATGAATTTCTTCATTTAATCTCACAGCCCCAGGAGATAGTTTTTCTCACCTCCATTTTATAGAGCCTAGGGCTTAGAGAGTAGGACTTGCCTAGCTAGGTCTCAGAGCTAACTGGTGGAGAAGCTGGGAGGAAAACCCAGGTCTGGTTCTTTATAAAGCTGTAGGTGCAAACTCCTGGAAACACTCCCTGTCCAAACTAAGTGAGACACCCCTCCTTTATCCTCTCTGACCTTCCTGTATTTAACCATCCTAACAGCTTTATCATATTGCACTGAGATGGTTTGTTCACTATAAGCTCTTTGAGGATGAAAAACCCATTTTCTTTCCTATTATATCTGTAGCCTACAGCACACAGTGCTCAGGTAATACATGCTGAATTGCCCCCCAAATAAAACTTAGCACAGTCATTTACCCATTTACCTTAGGAGGGAGTCCTATCCGATGGAATTTTCTACCTACTTTAGGCACTTTCTCTAAAGCATACTTTTTGCCTCTAGATTTTGCACGGTCAATTGCACTGTAGTTAAATGTCTCACTGACAAGCCAAACCACCTAGAAACACACAGTTTTAGAAAAATGGTTATTAGAATTGGCATTATAATATTTCTATTCATATACTACATGAAATGTACTTTAATACCATTAATTAGCAGAGTCTAACCCTACAGTAAATGCCTCAGAGAATCTAAAAGAGAAAGACTTAGGGATTTTGCAAACTCAGTTAAATGGCATGTATTTCTGGGAGAGACACCAAAAACCAGCCAGCAGAAGCAAAAAGTAATCATCCGCAGATTTAGGAACAAATATTGTGAGGAAGTCTTTAAGTAAAAGTTTATAAAGGCTAAAAAGAAAAAAAAATAGCAGTCTTTCGAGCGCATTAGTTATCTCTACCTTCAGGAGAATTTCTAGAACCTCGATATTTTTCTGCTTTCAAACTGTTAGTTCTTTTTCCCCTTGTCAGCACCATCTAAGCTTGTATGAGTGAGGGATATTCCCCTTGGACACTTTGTGGATTTCCACTAGAATCAATTTATTAGTTTCTCATGACTGGATACCAAACCAAAGGCTCAACTTTAGGCTGTCATTAGAAATATTACGAAAGTGTTCACAGAGAAGTAGGCTATAAATTAGAAGTACATAATTAAAAACAATTTCTCCTTTACCTTTGTTTTAGGTACAATGCCCAGATGAAGCTTTTCATCTATAAGGGAGGCACCAGCTTCAGAAAGGTATCCCTGATTAGGAAGCAGGCAGCCTCTACCAAAGCAGCAAGGGCAGCAGACTTTATGAACATATTTGGTCCATTTTGGATTCAGTTGACCATAAGGCTCTTCTGATTTGGGTTTAAACACACCTATAGTTTTCTATATAAAAAAGTAGAAATTTTGTTAGACTTCTGATATAGAGAGACAATAATCCACAAAATGCATTTTGAGAAATCTTTCTGTATTTCTTCCCACCAGATTTGGGCATTACCCTTACATATTAAGAGGTTCAGTTTTAATTATTTTTTTATATTCATTCTCATTCAACAATCTAAAATCAATAATCCTTTGGGCTAGTAGTTTTCAAACTGTGCTCTGAGAAACACTAGGGAAGGTGAGAGTAGAGATGAGGGTACGGCTCTAAGACCCCATGCCACTTAACTGGATCAACTCTGACTTTATCTGCTTTATTACTGGACTTCCAAGTTATGGAAGGGTTACAGTGATTTTACAATGTCTGAAAACCACTGCTCTAGGTCAAATGATTTTATTTTTCAGCATCTATTAATTATCAAAATTATATGCTTATTTATCATCTACTTTCTCATTAGATGTACCTTCTATAACGGCAGAGACTGCTTGTTAGGGCTGTATTCCAAGTACTCAGAACAGTGCCCGGGATGCAGGAGGCATTCAAGCATTTGTTAAATGAACTAATAAATCCAATGACAAAAAGTAGTCTCTAAATCCAAAGGTAATGATAGCTATATGTGAACATCTATGCTGTGAGATTCTCCTACCCTAATCATTTTCCAATTTTTTTTAATGAATCAGTTTTAAATAAATTCTCTCCTTTAAAAAAAATTGCTAATGGATGTCTAAAGTCTATAATCTTTATTACCAGTCTGATAAAATATATTCATATTAAATTTGGAGGGTGAATCATCCTTAGACAAGATTTAAAAGCCTTACTATAATTTTAAGTATATAATTGCTTTGTAATGCAATAAAGTCTAAATCACTAGTAAAAAAGTCAACAAGAACAAATTACAAAATCAAACTCAGAATAAAGGTTGATAGATTGACATGACTTACATCTTTGTAAAAAATATTAGGATGAAATCATAATCTTTTTTACTCCTGAAAAAAGAACTGCTGGCTATGTATCATTTAGAAAGCTTTTAGAGATAATAACATAGATTTCTGAAAAATTCTAGACTAAGTGGAACAAAGTCCCATATCAACTTCTCTCTTCTGCCCTCGAATTATACTTTGGTTCATTTCACTATGTCACATTCCAATGCCTTCAATCTTCAGATTGCCCAGGCTCCTCTGGCATAATGCTGGGAAAAAATTCCTAGCGCAAAATAAGCCTTTGAAAAAGATCTGGAAATTACATTGAATACGTTTTGAAAGTTTAAATTTCTACTTTGCTTGGCTAATATAGTTTCTGTAAAGTAAGGACTTATGAATATAAACTCAACAAATCTTTTGCTGTGAATATGAGTATTCCATAAATGCTTGAGACCACGAATTAAAATAGTAGGACAGCAAACTATGACTTAAAATGAAGAGCTCTATTTCTAAGTAATAGAGTGCTTTAGTTAAAAACAACAAAAAGCCTAACCTTTATTTTTGAAAAGGGTGCAATCAGATTTATTAGGAAAATATCTTCAGAACCTCACAATGATTTCACATTTAAATTAGTGTTTTCCAAAACTTCTGTTATGTATACTAGATCTGTGAAATTCTCACCCTCTTAGGATCCTTCACAAAGTAACTTCCACTTGAACCTTGAGAGATTCTTTCTGGAAAAACTCCAAATTCTACTGCTTGCTCTGCTTTCAACACAGTATCAGCAAATTCAGGATCATCCAAGAATGTATTCAATGCTGAAGAACCACATTAAAAACAAACAAACAAACAAACAAAAACAACTAATGTTAATATAGACCATGAAGAAAAAACAAGTTCAGCTATGAGAATGCTCATGACGGGGACCTGTAATACTGGGTTAGTTTATTAGCATTAGGACATTAAGATACAGAAAAAAAATGTAATCAAGCATCATATGGGTTTCCTGGATTCTTCCTTCCTTCCTCCCTAACCCCACTTCTCTCTAAACTTCAAGTAATGACACACAAAAAAGAAAATCCCTATTTGTTGAAATAATCACACTAATACCTCATTACTCTGAATTCCTCTCTTCCAGCGATTTTGTTCTCCAGCCTACCTCAACTTCCAACCGCAAAGTCATACCTCAGATCTGTCATTACTAATACCTGCAACCTCTCCATACCTTTCAATTTCAAGTAACTTCTCTCTTCCTAGTTCATTCTCTCTGGTACCCTGAATCCCCAAAACTCTTCTAACCCCCTAGGGTATACAAAGCACTGATCTACCATGTTGTCACTAATCTTTGTGTCCTTATGTCCCTTCTTGGCCAGCTTAAATTATGGTCAGTCATCACATAATCACTCTTCCTTTCCTCCCTCCCCTCATCATGGTCACCTGGAAAAATCCCAGTCCTGGTTAAACTCAACTGTCTGCTGAGTATGCCTAGGCCCAGACAGCTAAACTTGACTAGACAAACAAACACAAACACAATGCCTGATAGCTCACCTGAATTTAAATTCATCACCAGAAACTTCAGGAGGGCCCTTCATAATGCTTGGGAAGCATATTACATTCCTGTTATGGACTGACTGTCCTCTCAAAATATGTTGAAGCCCTAACTCCCAATGGAATTATATTGGAAGATAGAGTCTTTGGGAGGTAATTATACTTAGGTGAGGTCATGAGAGTAGGGCCGCCAGGGCAGGATTAGTGCTAAGGGCATGCTCTCTCTCTCCCTGTGTCACATGAGGACACAGTGAGAAGGTGGATCTCTGCAAGCCAGGAAGACAGCCCTCATCATGTCAGCACTCTCAGCTTGGACTTCCCATTCTCCAGAACTGTTAGAAATAAATGTCTGTTGTTTAAACCACTCGGTCTATAGTATTTTGTTCTAGCATCCTGAACTAACACATCTCCAGGTACACAGTCTCTCCCACTGTTCTGGACAAGTCTCAAACCCTCCTCTCTTCTCAAATTTTCAACACCTCCTATCTCTCAGATGAGCCTTAAGAGATGCAATCAGAAAAAACTATCATCAGCCCTCTGCACCACATCTGCTCTGATACCCTCTGCCTTACACATATTACTATAGATGAACTGTCTAAGCTCCAAGATCAGCTCATCCACTTTGTGTACCAGACCCTATCTCTTCCTGATGAGTCCAGAGCATTTCTTCAGCATTTCTTCCCTGCATCAATATTTCCCTCTTTATTGGATCATTTCCATCACCATACAAAGCATGCTGTAATTTTTTTCATCCTAAATCTAACTCCCACATTACTCCTAGATGTTCCGCATTTCTTGAAGGTCTCTATAGTTATTTATATTTACCATCTCCAATTTTTCTTCCCCGATTTTCTCTTGAACCCATTTTAATCAGGCTTCTGTCCCAACCACTCCATTCATAAAGCTTTTGTTGGGGTATGCAGTCATCCATATTGCTAAATCTAACCTCAAAACTCATCTTCCTTGCCCAACTTCAACATTTGACCCTGTTGGTCACTCCCTCCTCCTTCACTTGGCTTCCAGGATTCCCCTTCTCCAGGTTTTCCCACTTCATTGGCTCCTCTTTTTGTCTCTTTGCTGGCTTATTTTTATCTCCCTGACAGGTTGACTTTGCAACGCCTCAGATTCAGTTCATGGTCCTTTTCTCTTCTTCATCAGCACTGATTAACTCCCAAATTTATATTTCAAGCCTGGACTTCTGCCCTGAACTCCAAACTACTATACTCAGTATCTCTACTTGGATGTTTAATGGACACCTCAAACTTTACTCCCCCAAACTCAATTCTTATCTTTGTCACCCTTCCTGACTGCTTTCCTCGCGTTTCCCTATTTCAGTTGCTGGCAACTCCAAATCTTTCAGTTGCTCAGACCAAAAACCTTGGAATTATCCATGATCTTAAAACTCTTACCATCAACATCTAAACCATCAGCACTTTGCATGACTCTATCTTACATAAACACCCAGAATCCAACCATCTCCATCCCCTCAATGTGATCCAAGTGACTATCAACTCTTAACCTGGATTATTATGAGTCTCCTAACCACTCTCCGTCTTCACCCATGCCTTCTCTATACTTGACAGAGAAACTATAGCAGTAATTCTTTTAAATCATGTCAGATCTGGGGCACCTGGGGGCTCAGTTGGTTAAGCGCCTGCCTCCAGCTCAGGTCATGATCTCAAGGTCCTGAGATCAAGCCCCAGTTGGGCCCCCTGCTCAACGGAGAGTCTGCTTCTCCCTCTCCCTATGTCCTAATCCCCCCCCCACACCCAGGTCGTGATCATTCACTCTCAAATAAATAAATCATTTTTTAAAAAAAGATGTCAGATTATGTCACTCTTGTACAAAACAGCCCAATGGTTTCCCATCTCACTAAAAGTCCAATCCTTATAATGGCCCCAAGGCCCTATACAATCCTCCCTAACTTCCACTTTAATGACCTGTTTAGCACTTATGACTTGGGATAATATATAATATATAATTATATAATATATATAATAATATATAGTTATATATTAATATATATAATAAATTTATATATTAATTATATATCATAAATATATATACTAATATATATTTATATATATTATATATCGTATAAATATATATATTATATGATAATTACATATAATACATAACAAATTATTTATTTTGTGAGCTATAAAAAGACAAGGTTTTCTTTCACTATACTTGTATAGTTCCTGGAACATAATAGGCACTCAATACACACTTGCAGAATGAATTAACAATTTATCATTTAAAGTGACAGACAAGGCAAAAATTATTCATACTTTACTTTGGAAGGTATTTAAATGCATTCAACATTATGAAAATTCAAAACATAAATTTACCTTAACTTAAAATTTGCCTTAATTTAGGCAGAAATAAAACTGTTACTTATTTATTTTTAAAAGTATGTGCTAAAAATGCCAAAAAAAGGGCAATTGGGCATATTTGACTTACTTAAAAGAAGAATAAATAATCCAAGTATTTTAGTCATGTCAATACAATTGATATGCTAATTCATAATCATTCCCATTTACTTCATGAAAATAATTAAGAATGGAGGAACTTTTTCTTTAATCACTGTATATCCCTGGTACCTGGATAAGGGATCAGCATTTACTGAGGAGTTAATAAATATTTAATGGAATAAATGAAGTATTATTTATGTGCTAGAAAATGCCAGTAATAATTATCATTAGTCAAATGGTATTTCTTCTAGGCCAAGACTCTTAATAAGAAAGAATTTGAAAAGTTATTTATTTCAACGCTGCTCCTAGCACCAGTATAATCTTTTTTTGTCTTTTTTTAAAGATTTTTATTTATTTGACAGAGAGAGAGATCACAAGTAGGCAGAGAGGCAGGCAGAGAGAGAGGAGGAAGCAGGCTCCTTGCTGAGCAGAGAGCCCGATGCGGGGCTCCATCCCAGGACCCTGGGACCACGACCTGAGCCGAAGGCAGAGGCTTTAACCCACTGAGCCACCCAGGCGCCCCAACCAGTATACTCTTTTAATGTATCACTAGAAGGGGGTCTTTGGGCAACTGTTTCAACACTTTCAAGGAGACATCACTACTTTTTACTTGCTCCTTTTATATGAAAAAAAAATATAAACTCCTCCTTTTTCTCGAAGTAAGTCTCCTGTGGTTTCTCCCAATGTCCTAGACCTACTATCTGGAGCAAAACAAAAGTCCACTTACTCCTTTCTTCCCAGGGGTAGCCCTTCAAAAAGCTGAAGATCATTTCATGCTCTCCTAAGTCTCCTCTATTCTCCATCTCCTTCCAGACGGAAGTGTTTTCAGGCTTTTCAGCATGTGAGTTGCCCTCTTGTTTCACGCCTCAGTTGTTCAATGTGCCCCATTAAAATATTGTCTTCAGAATCCAGAAACCCATTGCAGAGAATAGAGATGCCTGTCAGTGTTTGGCAGTATACCAAAATGAGAAGCATTCTAGTATTACATTAGTTATTTAGGAATCTGGTCATACCACTAACACATATTGAGCTGGCTAAACTCTTTGACCACTCTTGGTCTCTCCCATGCCATACCTTAGCAATTCTTGTGGAAACTATGTGCAGACTTGGGCATATTGCTATTAAATGTTATCAAATTGTTTTATGGGCTAAGCTTTATGAGTTCATCATAGAACCTACTTTTGTTGCTTTCATGGAGCCCATGCGCACGCTCTGAACAGTTAAGAATTCAGTTTCAAACAAAATCAGATCAAGTAGAACCATTCCTATAAAATCAGCCAGCATATTCTTAATCCCTTTCTCTATAATTTGTCCCTTACTGAGCACCCGTCTTTTGGATAAATGAGATAATCTCCCTACATGAAAATGGGCATTCTTGGAAGATGGCCTGGATTTACCATCACTTGTTAGAATGACGCTTAAAAGACAACTGGTCTTACCATCTAAATGATCAGCCAGAAAAAATGACCACATATCAACTGTTCTAAAATCAAAGAAACTGTTTTTTAGGAGATAATTTTTCTTTAAGTCATAACTCACAATTACATTATAAAGCTTTCTTCATTTTACTTACTGAAGTGTACATCTGGCAATTAGTTTAACTTGGAGGATACCTCCAAAAGTTATGCTGCCTCAAGTTCTACGTGCTATGGGAGATTTGGTTTGAAGGTTTGTGGTCAGTTTTGATTTTTAATAGTAGAGGGACATGGTTGGCCACATTTTCTTTAATTAAAAGAAATTTTGGGGGCGCCTGGGTGGCTCAGTGGGTTAAGCCTCTGCTTTCGGTTCAGGTCATGATCTCAGGGTCCTGGGATAGAGCCCCGCATCAGGCTCTTTGCTCAGCAGGGAGTCTGCTTCCCCCCACCTCTCTCTGCCTGCCTCTCTGCCTACTTGTGATCTCTGTCAAATAAATAAAATCTGTAAAAAAAAAAAAAAAAAAAAAAGAATTTTTTTTTTCAGGTAAAATTACTCTTATCCTTCTGAAGGAATAAACTATAAGGTTTTGATTTGTTGGTGTATCAAAGAATTTTCTGAGGAAAATATCACTTCTACCTCTGTGTACTCCCTTCTGGTCTCCTCTAAGATGTGGTGATCTATTCAAGTTCCAGTCCTATTTGAGCTCCTCACTTTTCAAAAGATATCCAGCACATCCTCTCAACATTTGCCTATGCTATTCTCCATGTATATTCCAAGCTTCCTTCCCACGGTTAATTCTTACTGATCCTTGAACTCCATCTCTTCACTTGTAGCACTATGACAAAATGACCTAAGTTCCAGAAGGGCATTGTTTTTTTGTTGTTTTGCTCTCTGGTATACTCTAACCACTTAAAAACAGTGCCTGGTACCTAGCAGGCCCTTGATAAATCTCACAATTATTTATTAACAAACTATCCCCTTGAACACACTTAAGAGTTATCACTGGTTTCTTAGCAACCAAAACTGAAAACAGAATAAGAGAATCCATTTTATAAACCTTTTATATAAGTACATGTGGTAATTATCAAGGTCTCATTTTAATAAATAAACCAAAATGAGCCCCTCCTCACTTCAGGGGTTGGGATTCTATCTTACCCAATGACCGGAATAGTTTCTAAAAAGATAACTAGTTAGCTTACTGGTTTGGTGATCTGAACCCTGCTCTTGCGAGTTCCAGGGCCATTTTTCAGGTCTCAAATTGGATACTACTTCCTCTGCTAAGTGTTCCCTGGCCCCTAAATCCAGGACACAGTTCAAGGAACTCTCAGTTTTCCCCATTCAAATACACCGGCTGTTGGAACTGTTTTAATTGACTATTTCCACCATTAGGCTAAAAAGCTATGTGGGGACAAGGCTCCTAACTGAACACGCATCTGATATCTGGTCACCACTGTTTCCCCAAGGCCTCAGTTCCCATGGGTACCCAGCAGGCACTCAAGCATTTGAGAATGATATATCTCAGCAATAAATGGAAAACAAAGAATAAGTGTCTTCTTATTACTGGTTGAAGAATAATCTCTTGAGAGGGAGAAGTGGCTTCTCAATCAGTACCTTTCAAAAGGTCAGTTATGGAGGACTGTCAAGACACATAGGGCATCTACTCTTCCATTACCTTCCTCTAAATTCAGCCAGATTATCAGTGTCTAGAATACGGATCCAGCAATACTTACAGCACTACCCATTAGAAATTCTTCTATTACAATGGGCTTCAGGGACGTTCTAAGAAATACCCCTACGAAAGTCATCACTTTTATTACAAAGATACTATTTATCATGTAGTCTCTTCTCCAAAAGATACATGACACATTTTCCTTTGTCAGGTCTGTTTTGACTCAAATAACTGGTTTAACTTTATGGGCACATTGACTGTGCTCCTCTCAAGTTGGCTCCTCAGGAACTTTACAGATCAGATTTGTGGGCTGCCTGCACCAAGCATCCAATGTGCATTTTGTGTACTCTTGTGCCAGCCTCCATCAACTTACTTCCTACCCACGTCTTTCTTCCTTACTTTAAGACTTTTTTTTTTTTTTTTAGTTATGACAGAGAGCAAGAGAGATCACAAGCAGGCAGAGAGGCAGGCAGAGAGAGAGGGGGAAGCAGGCTCCCCACCAAGCAGAGAGCCCGACGTGGGTCTCGACCCCAGGACCCTGAGATCACGACCCGAGCCAAAGGCAGAGGCTTAAACCACTGAGCCACCCAGGCGCCCCTCTTCCTTGCTTTAAATGATGCTATTTTGTTCATACATTTATACGGCACCATGAATCGTTAAAAGGCTTATAAGTATACACTTCCTTTCCTTTGGTAGTTCTTTGTGTTCTAACACTATTCCCTAATTGTAGACTCTCTAACAAAACTGTTAAGTGCTCCTGGTTTGTATTAACTGGGACCTTGAGAAGTCACTTCATCTCTCTGTGCTTCCTTAAAATGAGACTAACATATAGTAGACACTTCATGGGGTTAGTTATGAATTAATGGAAGTGAAGCACATAGAACTATGCCCTACACATACTGCTACCTAGGTATTAACTATTATCATCTTTATTACTCTCTCCAACTCACTGATTAAAATGACAACTACAACAAGGAATGCCACTGATCTTTCTACTTTGACACTGACCCAACACTATGTTTATGCTGGTTCCAGACTTTGTCAGTGTCTTGCTCAAGTGAAGGTTACAGACATTCTTCCACTGGTTGAAGTACATAAAGTTCCTATTTACATTAAAAAAATAGTTAAGCATAAATGCATATGCATTAAGCATAAATCATGTTTATATCGACCTAAAGGTAAGAATTGCTTAGAACTAAAGAGGTGGCTTCATGGAAGTTGGGTGGTAAAGGGCAAAGGAAGTTACCATTAACTTATTAAAATAACTCATTAAAAAATAACTTAAAAATCTAGTTATATTTACTCAATCATAAACTTTTTAGGAGACTAGTATGAAATTTTAAAAATACTTCTTACAACTCAAAACTATTTTTTAGTTCATTAAAAATAAGACTTTCATTAATAACCACAAGTAACAATTATGTTATAATACTCGGGATCTACAGCAAAATGGAAAAAGTGCAGGGCATAAAAAGAAGAACTAGGCTCAGTTCTGGCTATACCACTTCCTGTATACTTGACTTCGGCTTATCGCTGAAGTTCTATGACCTACTACTAGTCGTCACAGTTTTATTCATTTTCAATCCTCACAACACGGATGAGGGTGAATAAAAACTTGTGCTGTTGTGAGAATTAATGAACTACACAAAAAGAAATCTTAGCCAACTGTAAACTGTGATATAAATTATTACCATTTAAAACGGGAGGAATTCTCTTTAGTTACCAATCTTTTTTTTTTTTTTAAAGATTTTATTATTTATTTGACCGACAGAGATCACAAGTAGGCAGAAAGGCAGGCAGAGAGAGAGGAGGAAGCAGGCCCCCCGCCGAGCAGAGAGCCCCAATGCAACCCGGGCGATCCCAGGACCCTGGGATCACGACCAGAGCCGAAGGCAGAGGCTTTAACCCACTGAGCCACCCAGGCGCCTCTAGTTACCAATCTTTATTCAGAATACTACAGTCTATCCCACTGTTACTTTTTCTAGACTTAATACTTTTTTTTTTTTTTTAAACAAAGCCTCACTTTCACAGAATAACCACACTCTTTTAGGCTCCATTAAAATCTAGCTACCCAGGTAACTTTAGGGTAGGAAAAAAAGCAAACTAGCCACACAGATTTTAGTTACTTTACAGAAACAAAATTACGTAGGTAGGTGAATGTGGGTCCATTTGTGATCATCATGTTTATTCTGTTCAGTGTTGTACCGTAGATGCACCTGTTAGTTAACGTAATGACAGCAGACCTGGCAGGTCAGAGCAATTAGCTAAAGCTTTATTCATGAAAGACCTGAAGGGGAAAGTTTGGTTTTCCTGGGCCTCTCCGATTCACCTGAGAGGATGTTTGAATGTAAGCTCAACTACAACTTGAATAACCTATTCTATCCCAAATTCCTTAAATTGTAGGAGCCCCATTATTGTAGTGGTAGCAGGACATGTAAAATCTAAAAACTCAGCGATAAGCAAGCAGTATTAATTAAAGCTGCATTTTCTGTGGCTTTTCTTTAAGCCATCACATATGGACTTCTACTACAGGCACAGTACACACATCATCTCACTTAAACCATCCCAACCACCAACAAATAGATGTAACCATAACTTTACAAATGAGCCCATCTCATCTTCAGCTATGATTCATACAAGTGTACCCTATTTTACTTTCAAAGTAGCCTAACTCGACTCAACTTGCCAAAAAACCTGCTTTATCAACAAATATCCATGCTTGCAAGAGCATGCCTACACTTTTTACTAGTCTTCAACATCGTACCAATTACCCTCTTTTCTATCTGAGGCTACCGGTCCACTTAATAGTGAAAAAGTGCCCCACCTCCCCCCTTGAAGTGTAAGAACAGAAATGGCTCCACAAAGAAAACTTTGCAAGAGAAATCACAGCTAGAGAAATTCAACTGCCTCTGCCCCCTCTGGCTAACGTCACAATAACATTAACCAGAAAGTTTTGAAATGTGTCCGGATGGCATCTAGATTTTCTTGCTGTTCATCTCTCTGCTGTCATCCATCTGCCTTGCAAATTCACAACTCGGGGAAACTTCCTGACAGTTCAGGGTTCTTAATCCAAACCTCAAGTCCAAACTTGAGCAAACAACTTACGTCATTTTACCGTGCTAAGTTTTTCTCCGTGTCTGATTGCAAAAGTTTAGGCTTACTCTTGCGGGAGGCCCCAAGGATCAGAGTGACAACCACAGGCCTTAGGTGAAGTGGCCTATGCCCCCTGGGAAAGATGCGAGGAAACGGGGAGCAGAGAGAAAGGCAAGGGGTCCAAGCTTCGACTGCCGTTGGGCCCCCTGGTCCGTGCTCCGGATGGGAGGGTTGCCTGCATGACTGCCTTTCCTCCCAGGCAAGTGCTGGTGTGGGACAGAGATGGGACCCTGCAGGGGCTGGGCGGCGACGCGCTCACGGCAGGGGACCGGGAGGGGGGCTGTGGGGTGGTGTAAGGGCCGGGTCGCACCTGCACCTCTGGGGAGTTTCCGGGGGGGGGGGGGGGCCGAGCTCCGGCGGACACTCACGCTCCGGGAGGGCCGGCTGGGCGCGTCCCAAGACCCGAGCAGCAGTTCCTTGTCTCCAGCCTCGCGAGGAGAGGCCGCGCCCTCCTGGCCGGCAGCCTCCACGAGCCTGACGGCGATCCCGGGGGCGCCCTTAGGTGGCTGGGCCCAGGCGATCCGCGGCAACAGCGGCTCCCGCTCCTCGTCATCCTCCGCTTCCAAGCTCCCGCCGCCGTCCTCCGACGCCAGCCGCCCGGACTCGGAGGACTCCGCCATGGCCTCCCTCTGTGCCTTCCGTGTTGGGACCGGCTCAGAGTGGCGAGCAGTCCGGCTCTGGCCTCGGCATCGCGGAGAACTGCAGCCGCTGTGGCGGGTCCGAGACACCTCACAGACTCTGCGCCGGCCAGGCGGTTGCCCCCGCGTAATCGCCAGCCGCGCCCCACCTCGCGCCAACCCTGCGCCTGCGCGGAAGGGCGGGGGGGGGGGCGTAGTGGGCGGGGCGTGGGGCGGGGCCGTCACCTGCCGCTGGGGGAGCGGGAAGATACGAGGTGGGGTGGGTGTGCTTGAGGAGCGCTGGGGTTGGCGTTAATTTACGTCCGCCGAGGCTCCCCCATCCAACCTAGGTCAGTCTATCCTACACTGCAGAATTCTTTCGTAGAATTTACCACAATCCATACCTACACATTTATTTCTGTGACTAACATTTGTTACAACTACTACAAGCCCACGAGAGTAGGAACCTTGTCTTTTGTTCAGACATTCTGGACTTTGGTTATTTGTATTTTGTCTCTCCCACCTCCCCACAACTAATTTAGCTAGAAGTTTTTTGGGGGGAGGGGATGAAATATTTTAATCTGACGGCAGCACATAATACTGTATGGTGAGCACACCCAGTTCCAGGAGATCCCCTCCAGGTTAGAAGGAAGTTCTCAAAATTAAGTGAATTTGTGAGAGCCCGGCCCCCTGCTCAGCGGAGGGAGAGGGAACGGAATGAACAAAGCATGGAGGTCTGCCCTCCTGTCACTCGTCATAGATCCAGCTCTGAGCGCAGCTCTTGTAATACTCCAGCTCTTCAGGCTGGAACCATAAGCCAATCTCCTTCTCCGCACTCTCCACGGAGTTGTTGCCGTGGATAATGTTCCTGCCAACTTGGATGCAGAAGTCCCCACGAATGG
This sequence comes from Lontra canadensis, assembly GCF_010015895.1. Taxonomy (NCBI): domain Eukaryota; kingdom Metazoa; phylum Chordata; class Mammalia; order Carnivora; family Mustelidae; genus Lontra; species Lontra canadensis. Next base: position 47,565,467 of record NW_022630995.1, read on the forward strand.
TCCCAGGTTGGTCTCCCCAAGCATCACTTGGCCCGTCTTCACCACGTTCAGGCCCTCCCAGACCATGGCAACCATGGCCCCTGACTGCATGTACTTGACCAAGCCGGCAAAGAAGGGACGGTCCTTCAGGTCGATGTAGTGCTCCTTGAGAAGGTCTTCAGAAGCCTGAATTAATTTCATAGCAATGAGGCGGAATCCCTTTTGCTCAAAACGCTTGATGGTTTCTCCCACGAGGCTGCGCTGGAACCCATCAGGCTTGATGGCAATGAAGATGCGTTCACCGTTGCCATGGTCCCCTCCAGCTGCTCCGGCTGCCTAGCGAGAAGTTTATCATTTTAAAAAATCTTTTCAAAAAGCCCTCTTTTGGTTCCACTGATTTTTTGCTCTCTAGTTCATTGATTTTTTAGATTTATTATTTCCTTCTTGCTACTTAATTTGAATTTGATTCCTCTTGTTTTGCCAACTGCTCAGAGTAGAAGAGTGTATTATTGATTCTGGACCTTTCCATTTTTAAAAAATAGAAGTATTTAAAGCTATGTCTTTCCCTCTATCCCCTGCTTTATCTGCATTCACAATTTTTGTTATTTTGTATTTTCATTTTCATCATTTCAAAATATTTTTTTTAATTTCCCTTATGGTTTCTTCTTAGACTCATTTCTTTGAAATGTGTGTGTAATTTCCAAATATTTAGGTGCTTTTCTAATTTAATTCTGTTGTGGCCAGAGAAGATAAACCAAGATTTCAAACTTTTTCAAAATTTATTGAGGCATTTCATATCCTAGCATGTTACCTGCCTTAGTAAACAGTCTATGTGCTCTTTAAGAAGAATGTGTATTCTGCAGGTGAGTGATTCTGTAACTGATGATTATTTCTATAAATATCAGTTCGGTATTGATCATGTCATTCCCATGAGTTATACCTTTATGGATTTAAAAAAAAATTTTTTTTATTTACTTATTTATTTGAAGGAGAGAGGAGAGCAGGGGGAGAAGCAGAGGGAGAGGGACAGGCAGACTTCAGGCTGAGCACAAGCCCCACGTGGGGCTCAATCCCTGGACTCTGAGATCATAAACCCAGCCAAAATCAAGAGTCAGATGCCTGACTGATTGAGCCACCCAGGTGCTCCTATCCTTATGGATTTTATATTTAGTTGTTCCATCACTCATTGAGATGAGGGTTACATTCTATGATTGTAGATTTGTCTATTTCTTCTTTTAGTTTGTTGAAGTTTTGCTTTATATATTTTTGAAGTTGTGTTATTAGGTGCATACACAGGATTTTTATGTCTTCAGTTGGGTTTTTATTTCTACCTGATGATTTTATTTGATCCTTTCCTTTCTTTCCTTCTTTCCTACCTACCTTCCTTTCTTTCTTCCCTCCTTCCTTCCTTTTATAATGAACTGTCCCTCCTTATCTCTTGTAATACTCGTGCCTTGAAGTCCATATTGTTTGATAGTAATATAGCCACTCCACTTTTCTTAGGCTTACTGTTTGCCTGATAAATCTTTTTCCACCCTTTTCAATCAATTTGTCTCTTTATGTGTGCATGTTTGTAAATATGCATCTCCTGTAATAGCTTATAGTTGGTAATAAAATCTTGATTTTATTATTATTTTATTATTTACATTTAGTCTGATAATTTCTGGCTTTCATTTGGAGTTTTTAGTCTACTTATTTTTAATGTAATATTGTAGTTGGACTTAGATTTACTGTCATTTGCAATCATATTCTATATGTTTAATCCTTTTTTTGTTCTTCTGTGTGTCCCTTCTTGCTTTCTTTTGGGTTAATCATTATTTCTTCATACTTCATCTTAAGTCCTCTATTGGCCTTCTGCTAAACCTCTTTACATTAATTTTGAGTGCTTATTCTAGCACTTACTGTATACATCCTTAAATTATCTCAGTGTGCATACAGTTTATATTGTAGTACCTGATGTAAAATGTGAGAACCTTGAGAAAGTGTTGCTCTATTTATCTCCCATCCTTAATGACATCATTATTATTGTCATATATTAGATCCACATATGTTTAAATATAGTCAATAATTTTTGTCTTGAATAATTACATGTCTTATAAAGAAATTAAGAAAACAATGTATACTGTTTTATATTTACCTACAAATTTGCCATTTCCAATGCTCTTTTTTTTTCCTAAGTGCTCTTCATTCCTTTCTGAGGACCCAAGTTTCCAACTAGTATAAATTCCCTCTGAAGAATTTTTTTAAAAGCATTTCTTGTAATAGACATCAGCTGGTGATAAATTTTAAGTTTTCAATTATCTGAAATTATCTTTATTTCACCATCATTTTAAAAATATACTTTCTCTAGATAAAGAATTCTGGATTATGTTGTCCCTCTGCTCCCCCTCCAAGTTCAAGTCTAAAAATGTAATTTCATTGTCCTCTACCCTTCATTATTTCTGAATTATGTCCCTCCACCCATGCACCCAGGTTGCACTATGTCATTTTTTTCTAGATGCTTTTAAGATTTTTTCTTTATCCTTGCTTTTTCAATAATTTCACCATGATGCTCTTGATATAAATTTCTCCCTCTCTCTCTCTCTTTCTCTATATATATCCTGCTTGAGTTTTGCTTGGGGTTCTTGGATCTGTAGGTGTATGTATTCCAACAAATTTGGAAAAATTTCAGCCATTATTTTTTCAAACTTTTTCCTGTCACATTCTGGGATTCTCATTATATATATATATATATATATATATATATATATATATATATATTACACTATTTGATAATGTCATAAAGATCAATAGGGCTGTATTAATTTTTTTCAATCTGTTTTACAGATCATATAATTTCTCTTAATCTGTTTTTAAATTTGCTAAACCTTCAGCCATTTCTAATTGACTGTTAAACCCACCCAGTGGGTGTATTTTCAAATTTTGTGCTTTTCAGTTCTAAAATTTCCATTTGACTCTTTTTAAAGAGTTTCTATGTATCTGTTAACATTTTCCATCTGTTAATTTATTATGACTATATATATTTTTAAATCCTTGAGTATATGTAAAGTGTTTGAAAATCTTTGCTAATTCTTATATCTGAGTTATCTTAGAGTCAATTTCTATTGCTTACTTTTTTTCTTGACTATGGGTCAAATTTTCCCTTTTTTTTTACATATTTGTTATTTTTTAAATTGTATATTAGATTTTGTGGATGATATATTGTGGAACCTCTAGATTCAATTTTCTCCCTCTGATGAGTGTTGATATATTCTAGTATGTAGTAAAGTAATCCAGAGTCAAATTCCACCTGAAATTTTTGATCATTTCTTTCAGCAATCTTGATGTTGTATTTTCCTGGGCTCCTTGGAGTCTCCCTCATGCACTGAGTTCAGGAGTCATCCAAGGATTTGGGTAAGGTGTATGTGTAGATTTTGGAGTTCTCTCCCTCTGTTAGTCCTTCCTTTTCAGGATTTTCCTCCTCCATTTCTAGGTGTTCTGGTAGCCCCACACTCTAACCTTAAGCCATTAGGATTGTGGCTTTCTGATTGACTTCCAGGTGCTGTTCACAGTACAGACTGAGTAATCCTCCCCCCCCTATGAAAAGAGGTATGGGCATAAATCATACTTGTTGTATTTCAATTCTTTGAAGAACAGCCATCCTTTCAATTACTGCCTGCCTGCTTTTGGTTGCTTTCCAGTATCTTCAAATAATTGTTTTTGTATTTTCCCTAAAGTTTAGCGTTTTTATCCATAAAGGGGTTAGTCTGGTACAACCTCCTTTGACGTATTTTATTGGAAACGTATCCTTTAATGAGATAAATGGTACCATATTTTTGTCAGTAGTTTACATGTTAGTACTGGACTCTTACTTATTGCTTGATAAGGCAGGATTCAGCATCAGTTCTATTTGCAGTTTTAGTTTTTATAGACATAAATGCTGAGAAAATCTGTTGAAATAAATAGATGAATATGGGAAACATTTTATAATAGCAATGTCACTCAAATCTTTGATCTTTCTTTCAAAATATGTACCAAAGATCACAGAATATTTTATCTTATTACCAAAAATTATTTTTATGATTAATCATCACATACCTAATTCAGGTCCTCCTTTGAATTTTTTACTTTCTCAATTTCTGGAAAATATATCAAAAAGGCTTTTAAAAACATATCCAATTATTAATAATTGCACTGTAACTCTTTCACTTCAAGGCACCTTATCTTTTAACTCATAATATGATACTATTTGCCAAATATAAATATAAATATATTTATATGTTTATATATGTAGCAAATATATTTTGCTAGATATAAAGATAAACTTATACATTATATATAATAAATGTATTTTGCTAAATATAAATATAATATGATACTATCTGCTAAATAATATGATACTATTTGCTAAATGGCTTTTATCTTATCAAAACCTTGGAACTATAGGTTTGACTCATTCAATATATGTGAAACAGCTAACTTAAAAGTTAATTGGTAAATCCAGGCTGCATTATCAAATCAATAAGTCAAAACAGACTTTTAAAAATTCAAATGAATATGGTAAAATATGTTCCTGTGTCAACATCTCAGTTTTGAGGGCTCTGCTACCTTGAGTGTTTCTCACAGATATTTGTTTTGTTTCCATGGAATATTCCCTTAAGGGAGTGCATTTTTTTATAGTAGTCAGGTTCTAGAAGAGGCAAGATCTTTAAATGAAACTTGCCACCACTCCCACAAACTCATTCTACAATATCTATGTATTCAGGACATCTTAACACAGAACTAAATGCACCATGTCTAATGTGGCCATCACTTTTAAAGTAATGCTCCTTTAATAAGAAAATGCAGGAAGAATTGCTGCTATCTCATGGGGCCTTTGTCTAAGGAGGCTTTTCCAAAATCTGTATTTTAAATCTAATCTTTGCTAGGAGCCTCAGGTTTTTTACACCCTGAAGCAAGGAGCCTTTAGATGATTCAGGAGAGATACTCCCACACCAGCTGGCATACTACAGTTCAATTCTGGCACTAATCATCCAGTGTTAGCACAGATCCCATAAGTTAAGGGGTCAGTCCTCTGTAAACCTGCTCTCACTTCAGAAGCCAGCCATATTTCAGGGGGGCCCCCAGGCCACTTGCATTTATGACCAACTGTCTACAAATTTGGGGGGATCCCATGACTCCCTCAGATTCTGTAATTTGTAGAACAACACACAGAACTCTGCAAAGAGGTCAAGGTTCTTCCCCTCATGGAGATCAAGGACATGGAACTTACAGACAGATAAACAAGCAATTACAATACAGTACACTAAGTACCATGTGGAGACTACTATGAATTCATGTAAGGGGGCAAAGATCAGGAAAGGAGGTTAAGAAAGAGAATCTAGGAGTAGGGGAGAGACTTGGCTGGAGTAAAATTCCTTCTGAAATTTCTGACATTTCCTTCAGCAATCCAGCTGTTGCCTTTCCTGGGCAAATGGATGAAAGGGAGGGCCCTCAGGGCAGAAGACATTTAGTTGTTGTTTTTTTAAAGGTTTTATTTATTTATTTGAGAGAGAGAGTGCATGAGTGAGGGAGAAGGGCAGAGGGAGAAGCAGAATCTTCACTGAGCTCTATGTGGGGCTCAATCCCAGGACCCCAGGATCACAACCTGAGCTGAAAGCAGATGCTCAACTGATTGAGCCACCCAGGTGGCCCAAGGGCAGATGACATTTAGAAGGAGACTTGGAGGCTGAGAAATAGCTGTTTATGAAAAGAATGGGGGGAAGAGAAATCCTGGCGTAAGAGGCAACTTGAGCAGACCCTGAGGAGTGCCTGTTGTGATTTAGGTGCCAAAGAGAGAACAGAGTGAGAGTGAGTGGTGGTGGTGAGAGAGAGAAATAAGACGCTGGGTTCAAAAGGTAGTCTAGGTCTTTACTGTGTTGCCTTTCATTACAAATCTCATGCCGAGATTTTCACCCTTTTGCTGAAGGTTCTGACTGCCCCTCCATTCTCTGGCTAGAACCCAGGGTGGAAAATAGCAAAAGATGAGATTAGAGACTTAGGGCATTTATTAAGCTGGGCTTTGTGGGTCTGAAGAGAGCTTGGATTGAATTGGAAATTCATTGAGTCCATAGCTCTCTCAAAAAGGATAACAGCTTTTGCTTAAAGGTATTTTTTAAATTAATTAATTTATTTGACAGAGAAAGAGAGAGTGTAAGTAAGTAGAGTGGCAGGCAGAGGGAGAGGGAGAAGCAGGCTCTTCATGAGCAGGGAGCGTGATGCGGGGTTGGATCCCAGGACCCTGGGACCATGACCTGAGCCAAAGGCAGCCGCTTAACCAATTGAGCCACACAGGCTCCTGCTTAAAAGTATTTTAAGGATAGCTTAAAGGATTTTAAACAAAAGTTTGATTCTTCTAATAAGTGAACAGAACACATAACTCTAAAATACTGTTGAAGATTAATCTTAAGTATGTATACATGCATTGAATGTTTTTAGAAATATACACAGAAAAGTGATAACCATGGTTGCCTCTGGAAAAGGAATGAGAAATTAGAGATTGGGGTAGGCAGGAGATCTACTTTTCTCTCTATAAAAATGTCAGGACCATGAGTGACTTGTTGCTACTGGTTGGGCTCCATCAGCAACCCTCTTTCCTTCAAGGCTCCCCAATCTAAGTTGAAAACCATACTTACTAAGCAAATACAGATTCAAAATGTCCTAGTTTCTCCATTCATTCATTCAACAAAACTTACTCCCCTACTATGTGATAGGTGTTCTTCTAGTGCTAGAGTGAGAGGAGTGAACACATCTCTGTTCTCAAGAAGCTTCCATTTTCGTGGGGGAGATAAACAATAACAGGTAATGAAGAGGATTTAGCACATAAAATGTGTTCACACCAGGAATGGTGGGAACTCTCCTAAAACCAAGTTCTCAGATGTCAGCCAAGGGCCATCATGACCTTTTCAGTGATGATCACAACTGCCAGATGAGAAGAGGAGCTCCTGAAGTGAAGGATACATCTCAGCAAGAAAAGAGGGAGGGAGTTGGTTAGCCCCATGCTCCAGAATGAACAAAAAAGACACAAGCCTAGTTCCTCAGAGACTAACTCAGAAGGCAGTTAAGAAAAGAGTTGTCAGATTTGCGGGGCACCTGGGTGGCTCAGTGGGTTAAACCCTCTCCCTTTGCTTAGGTCATGATCTTAGGGTCCTGGGATTGAGCCCTGCATAGGGATCCCTGCTCACTGGGGAGCCTGCTTCCCCCTCTCTCTCTGCCTGCCTCTCTACCTACTTGTGATCTCTGTCAAATAAATAAATAAAATCCTTTAAAAAAAAAAAAAAAAGAAAAGAGTTGTCAGATTTGCTTTTTCAAAATCCTGGTTTGGGATAAGGAGGGGGATGGGTTCACAGGATGCAAAGCTGTGGTGGTGGTTAAAAATGCATGTGGTTCATTAAAATGCACTGGTACTTCCAAGTTGTGCAGCTTATATTAGGAAAATTTTAAAATACTTGATAACTATATAGATGTGTAAAACTCAAATTTTGTTTTTATTTCAACAGATAGAAAGCTAAAATCCCCAAATGCTGGTTTAATTGCAGGTGCTAGATAAATCCAGGAACAAGAGAGCAGGGCTGTGGTTTAACAAGTTTTATAAACATTGTCATTTCCCCAGGATTCTTAATTCTGTGGTTGCCTGTTTGTCTGAAGTAAAGAATTAAAAACACTGAAAATAAGGAGAGGGCTATGAAGTTGTCAGCAGGAAAATAGGGAGCTGGGCAAACTGGGTATTCCCCCCCCCCGCCGCCCCCATTGCTAGGCTTGGGGGAGAGCAGGTGAGTGGGTGACAACAGGTGCAGAAAGAAAAGGAAAATAGGTCAAATCCTTAAGTCCTGAACAGAGAGAAAGAAATAGGTGACAGGTGCAGGCCTCCAGAGAGTCTGCGGCTCAGGCTTTGAAGCCTGTATTCATTTCATGCGGCTGTCTTTACAAATTATCCCAAACTGGGTGGTTTAAACAACAGTTGTTCTCCAACAGTGGGGGCCTGAACTTGGAAATCAAAGCGTTGGTAGGGCCACACTCCCTCCAAAGGCTCTTCCTTGCCTCTCCAGCTTCCAGTAACTCCCAACATCCTTGGCCTGTAAACCCATTGCTCCAATTTCTGCTCCAAAGTCACTCAGCCTTCTTTCTGTGTATCTCTGTGTGTCTTCTTCTCTTATAAGAACACCAGTCATTAGATTTGGAAACTTGACTATCCAGTATGACCTTATCTCAACTAATTATATCTGCAAAGACCCTATTTCCAAATAAGGTCGCATTCTGAGGTTTTGAGTGGACACGAATTTTGGAGGTGAAAGAGTCAAGGGGAGCTATGCATTCCGCTGTAAAATGCCATCACAGTAACTTTCACCTGTTATTATCAGATGGAATGTTCCCCCATTAAAGCCTTGGTATGTATATTAGTACAGCTTTACAAAAAAGGAAAACATTAGCCAACCTAAAAAGTAGTCACAAGACAGAGTGAGCCAAAGCAAAACTGCTTCCTGCATGTGACCAGATTTGTGCTTTTTTTTTTTTCCTTAGATGAAAAGATCATGATTCTAAACTTCACAATGAAAACTCTTTGTTGCAGGAAACCTGCTAGAAAATCTGCCTATGAAACACCACAAGCTGAATGTGGTTCCATTCACTTTGGGGGACATGTCAAATGTGCTCTGAGCTTCCTCAGGTGGTCCTCTCCTCACTGAGTATATGACAGGCCCACCTGCCAGGATCCAGGTGTAATCAAAGGCTAAGAAGGGGACAGGATCCATATACTTGTAAACATACCCGAACCTGTCCAAGCCATCCATGAAGATGCCCCACCTACACTAAATGACCTCCAGCCACCCCCTTCTAGAAGTAGCTCCTCTACTAGGCTTTCTCTTTAAGTTGGCCTCAGAATAAAAGAGAAGTTTATTTGTTCGAGAAACTCTGGCTCTTTGGAAATGGTCACTCTTGGCTCTGAGGAAACACTTGAGAGTGGCTGCACAGTCCTTTCTACTCCCAGTTAGACTTCCGGACACTGACATAGATTAACAAAGACATTAACGTGCTGATACTATTTATAACTTTTATCTCAGAGTTAGTATTTTTGGCCAATGAAGTAGATGCAAGAGAACCTCAGAAGTTTAAGTGCAATCATTTCTGGGCCACAGAAAATTTTCAAATGTCATATTAAGCTATTAAGAAATTAGCATAGGCTAAATGTGTCCTGCCAAAATTTATACAGTGATATCTAATCCCTATTGGGATGGTATTTGGAGGTGTGGTCTTTGAGAGGTAATTAGGTCATGAGGTTGGAGCTCTCATTAAAGGATTTAGTATCCTTATTAAAAAAAAATCCCAAAGAGCTCTGGTGTCCCCTTTCACCACATGAAGACCCAGCAAAAAGTTGGCTGTCTATGAATCAGGAAGCAGGCTTTCACCACTCACCAAATCTTCTGGTGCCATTAATTGGACTTCCCAGCCTCAAGTATGAGAAATAAATTTCTATTGTTTATAAGCCACCCAGCATGTGATATTTCTGTTAGAGCAGACCAAATGGACTAAGACAGTCATTCGTAACATGGACAGCACTTTCCTAAGGATTTAATCTATCCATCCCTTCATCCACCCACTCTCCACTCCATTGATTCTACTTTTGGAATATCTCCTAAGTCATCAACTTCTCTTTCCTTTCGTCACTCCCAGCCCCATCCAAAGCATCATCATCTCTGTCTTGACCACTCCAGTAGTCTCTTAACTAGACTCTTATTTCTGCTCTAACCCCCAAAATATTAAGGTGTCATGGAAAGCAAAAACAGAAATCCCAAAGCAAACTGGCTTAAAAGAAATTCATTATCTTGCAAAGGAGGAAGTCCAGCAAGTGAGCAAGTTTGGGAGCTGGTTGACTCAGGGGCTCATCACTGTCACCAGAGACCCAGGTTCTTTACCATTTCAGCTCATGCTTAGTTTGCTGGCTTTACTCTCAGGCTGCTACCCTTATGGGTGAACATGGCTAGGCAGTGTTGTAGGCATGTTCATACACAGACATGGCCATATCTACAGGAAGAGATTGTCCCCTAGTGCAAACCTACAAGTGAAAATACCTTTCCCATAAGTCTCCTGTGATAGACCTCCCCTCAAAACTCCTTGCCGAGAACTGGTTCACATGCCAACAGTGGAACCAATCACCGACAAGGAGAATGAGACCATTGTAGTGACTTCGACAATCATAATTTATCCTTGGAGTTGGGAATGTGATCCCACTTTTCCTGAGTCACCTTGAAGAGATGGACACCAGACTAAATTATAATTCTGGTGGTAAGAGGTAAGGGAGGAAAAGATATCAGCCACAGAAAGTGTCCGTCAGGACTTCCACTCCACGTCTCTCTTCTGTAGAGCTGGCAGAGTTATCTTCTCAACTTGCATTTGTAATTATGTTCTTCCTCTGCAGAAAGTTTCAGTGGCTTCACTTAGAATGTAATTAGGTACATAGAATGTGATCCAAAAACCTTGTTTGAGTTGACAAAGCTTTGCAAGCTCCAGACATTTCCCCTCCCCACTTTCTGTAACCCATCCTTCTGGTTTTCTCTCTCAGGGCTTATGCTTATGGCTGCACATGGATTGTATCAGTCAAGGCTCTCCAAAGAAACAACCAATGGGATATAAAAGATTTATTTTGAGGAACAGGATCATGTGATTGTGGGGGCTGGCAAGTTCAAAATTTTGTAGGTCAGGCGAGCATGTTGGAAACTCAGAGAGGAGTTGATGATGCTGTAGTCTTGAATTTCCTTTCAACTGATTGGATGAGACCCACCCACATTATGGAGAGTGATCTCTTTCATTTAAAATGAACTGATTATAGATGTGAACCATATCTCCCAAATACCTTCACAGCCATGCCTAGACTAGTGCTTGATTAAATAACTGGGCACTACAGTCTAACCAGGTGGACACATTGACCATTCTTCTCCTCCCATCTATCTAGGACATACCCACTCCCTCTTCCAGGTCTCAATTTCCCTGGGAAAACTTCTTTGGGGCCCTCCTTCCCCAATCCAAATAATCTCTCTAATTAGCACTAATACCCAATTTTGTAATAAACTGTTTACCTATTTACCAACTAGAACATAAGCCTAAAGAACAAAAACTGTGCTTAGTTCACTGTCTTGCCCCATCAGTTAGTGCAGAACTTGCCACATAGCAGGTGCTCAATAAATAGCTACCAAGGGAACATATCTGGTCCAACTCCATTTTATGGTTGAAATAATAAGTTTAGAGGTGAAAAACACCTTATTCAGGATTACCCCACCAATCAGTAACAGAGGTAGATCAGGCCGCCTGGCTACAATTTCATGCATGTGCTCCTCTTCTTTGTGTGGGGAGGTTAAGGTCCACAATATGTGACAAAGTTTTGTATTTACAGGAGTGAGTGTGTCCAGCTCCTTTGTATTAAAAAAGAGATGCACACTCAGGTTCCTGAAATAGGGTTTTGTGGGATTTTTAAAAAGAGTACACATGATAATAGGAAGCTCATGTGACAGAAACTACCGTCCAGCTGAACTTGAGAGAAACCTGGCCAGGAAGTAGCTTCTCTCTTATTCCCCACCCACACCCCCCAGCAACAAGGGGTCACCAATTCTCTGCCATCATTCTAATTCAGCACTGCCCCATCTCATCTGTCCTTTTCCTGCTAACCACTGACCGCTCATCTGGTCCTGCTTTCCTGACCTCATGGCCACTGCTTATGAGTACAATGGGCTCACTTGTGCTTTCTCCTTGCAAGTTTTCAGAGTCTCTTCCTGCCACCCAGCCAACTCTCTCTTTGTATTTTCTAAATCTAGTTTCCAACAGGGCACTCTGGTTGGCTTCTTTTGTTACTATCTTTCCTGTTTGGATAGGTTTTCATGCTTCATCACTTCAAAGGTTAGCCCATGAATGGGCTGCTTTTAGGTCCTTTCGGTTGTAATGGAGGAGGTCTGGAGGCAGACAGATCATGTAGCTTAGAACATTCCAGAGACTACAAGGGGACATTTTTTTTTCTTTTCCAGTGACTGAGAGTGAGGCAGATACCTTCACTGACCTTTCCAATACAGCAGAAAAGAGATGACCAGAGTTTTCAGGTAATGGTCCAAAGTACTATCTCATGGCAAAATATGGTAGTATTTTAAAGTGGCTCAGGTGCCCTCATTCTGGAACATGGTGGTAAATGCATTTTTGCATTTAAGAGGCTGGGAGTAAAACATCTGGGGGCAGTGTGAAGAAAATGGGAAAAAATGGAAAATGGAAAGAAATAAAATAATTCTGAGATTATAACATTACTTGACTTGGACAATAACAAGTGAATATAAATGAAGCTAGATCTCAAAGTGATTTCTATGAAAACAGACAACTACGTTTTATTTTTCTTCCTTTTTTCTTCTTCTTCTTTTTTTTAAATAAAGATTTTAATGTAATCTGGTAGAGTAGAAGAAAATAACTCATTGTTCTGAAAATAAATTTCCCAGAGGAGGCCATTAAGGCAGCCCTTTTGTTTCCTGTCATACTCTGAATCAGTTACAAGGACAAACTCTATTTGTTTGGGTACATTAATTTTGCTCAATGGCCTTTCTATAAAATGAGCCTCAAATTGATGAGACTGGACCTCAGCAAAGAAGTTCCAATTTTCTCTGGATGGATTATTCTGGACGTGCAGTGGAAAATTATTATTAATAGTGATTCATGTTTACTATCCAGTGAGCATGAGAGAAAGATAGAGTTTAGAAATGCAGCTGTATCCAACTAAGCAGTGAGCATCATAGGACAAATTACTAGGGAGTGATGACCCCAATCTTTGGTTCCTATGTGGCTAGTCTGTTTGGGCTACATTTGGTGTGTTGGATCATTGGTTTTCTCTGACTATACCTTGGTTTGGGGACTTCAGGGAAGTAAGATAGGTTTTTGAAATGACCTAGTCATGTGAGTTGTCTTCTCGCAGGTTCCTTGTGGTGCTTAGGGTCTGGTTGCATCCACATGTTTACTTCAGTTGTTCAACTGAGCTGAATGGACATGCTCCCTTCTCTCATGGAGTTGATACTTTAGTGATTAAATTCGGTTCCTAGGTCTTTCTGATTCTGACTCAGCCTTCAAAGATCGAACAACAGCAGCGGCATTTCGTGGCTTTGGACTTTCCTTTCCAGGTTAAGGGGTTAGAGGTAAACCATTCTGGAAGAGGGTATGAAGAAGGAAATACAAAGAAGTAAAATGTCTCCATGTTCTTGGGGCTTAATCAGAACCCAGCTAGTCCCCATTATTAGTGGGGTATGGAGAGTTACTATAATGTTCATTTCTCATACATGCATATGCTTTTGTTACCTTGGTCATTTGAATTTTTTGCTAAGCTCATTCTTGAGTTTATTTTTTCTTTTTCTTCTGCAGAATAAATGAAGACAAACCAAATGAGAACAGGCAAGGTATCTTTATTTAGAGCTTGCAACAGCAGAAGAGTCAGCCATCATCACTCGCATTTTGGCAGAGACTGAAAGGCAGGCAGAGGAGCAGGAAAGTTTTATAGCGAAACAAAGGGAAGGCTTCAGGTATGTCCTAATTAGAGGGTGTTGGCTTGGGGAAGCTGGAGGTGGGCTGACTAGAAGGGGGTGTTCTATGTGACTGGTTAGGGGCATTCTATGTATTGGGCTATCTTTGGCTGGTCCAAAGTTAAAAAATTAAAGAAGTTCACTTACTAATCAAGTCCTGGCTATTTGGGGTCAATTGTTACAGAGATTATTGTCTAGCTTAATGGCTGGTTGATAAAAATAGTGGTCTGACTGACAGATAGAAGGTTGGCTTCCTGGCCTAGTTACTACAGATAATAGGTTGGTTTCCCAGGCTGATTGCTGCAGGTTGTGGGTTAGAGTCTGTTTTTATATATGGTCTGGTCATTGTTTATATATTCAGTCTCTCATCCATTTGTTTTACTTGGGTTGCTTCATTTGTTTTAACTTTTAAATCCTTTAGTTTTTACATATTTAATAATAGCCATCAATTCTGCAACCTTCATGGTACATTTTCAAAAACTTTCAATGAACAAAATAATGCATGTTCATTGCATAAAAAGTTTTAAAATGGAAATAAGGAAATGGAAAAATAATTTTATAAACTCCCACCAACCATGTCCCTACTGACAATTTGCTCTATGTTCTTCCTACGCATATATATCAGTATAATCTCATAGTACTTTGTACATTCATAACTCTCTTATGAATAGTAGTTGGTATGTATTTCTTCCACTGGGGTTTTGCAGGGATGGAGTGTATTTCTCATTCAACCGTTACTCCCCAAACGTTGCAGAATGCGTTGAATATAGTAGTATATTCAACAAGTATTAACTGAATATTTTATGTTGAACCACATGAAATTGTCTCTTTTTAAGTAAAAAAAAAGATCAAATAATGGCAACTTGATGTGGTTAAACCTATTGGATGGATGATTGGATGGCTAGACAGATAGACAATGGATGGATGAATTATAAAACCTTTTACCATTGTCAACTCTATTCTGCATCAGAATTCTGGATGAATGTGTTGTGGCCTCTTGACAATGATTGGGACCATTGTGACTTCTGCTCTCAACTTATTTATTTCTTCCATTTGTTTATGACTGTTATTTAGCCAATTACCAAATGGCAGTGTCAGTCCTTTTCATGCATATATACGTTCAACATTTTTTATAAGACTTCAATCTCCTTGTCATGAGTAGATGGATCATTTCATTTTTCAATTATTTGAGCTTCAGCTTAGGATTTTGGCTAATTTTGCAAGACATTGATTAGAGAGGTTTTGCAAGACATTGATTAGAGAGGTCTTTTCTTTCCTGATTAAAAGCATATATGAAATCCTTTCTCCAGCTCTCTTTTATTCGTATCTAGTAATTGTGGATATAAATATATGACTCTGGTGATCTGTCACATACTATATTATGTGAATTTTTCAGGAAGCAAAATCTTTTTTTTTAATCATTTCAGAATATTGTCATTAGTCAGACTAAAGATTCTGGAGGTAAATCTTAAGTAAAATGAATTGTTTTCAATAAAACACTATAATAGCAAATCACTGCTGCCAACTCCTGTTTAATATTCCTCCTGTTATAATATCTGTTTATAATATCTGGAGTAGAGTTGCCATTAAATTATCTTTAATGCTGTGATCCTTAGGGCTTGTTGTTTAAAACTAGAACCAGTTGGTAATTGAGTATAGTGGGTAAAAGAACAAAGTTGGGGGATGACTGCGTGGCTCAGTGGGTTAAGCATCTGCCTTCAGCACAGGTTATGATCCCAGGGTCCTGGGATCTAGTCCTCATTGGGCTCCCTGCTCTGTGGGGAGCCTGCTTCTCCCTCTGCCTGCCGTTCCCCCTGCTTGCTCTCTCTCTCTCTCTGACAAATAAATATATAAAATCTTTAAAAAAAGAGTCCAAGATTGACTGTCCTTAGTTCTCTTTCCTTCCATGTCTGTCTTCTGTAAGTCCTGATACCTCAGGCGCGTTACCTTTCCTCTTGGAGTCTCAAGTTACCTCCTTTGTAAAATGGTGCTGTAGACTGAATGTTTGTGTGCCTCCAAGCTATATGTGTTAAGTCCTAACCACCAATGTGATGGTATTAGGAGGTGGGGCCTTTGGGAGGTGATTAAGTCATGGGGGTAGAGCCCTCATAAATGGGATCAGTGTCCTCATAAATGATACCCCAGAGAACTCCGTCACCCCTTCTGCCATGTGAAGCTACATGGAAAAGATTGCCATCTATGAACCAGGAAGTGAGCCTTCATCAGACACTGAACCTGCCAGAGCCTTGATCTTGGACTTCCTAGCATCCAGAATTGTGAGAAAGAAATGCTTACTGTTTACAAGCCACTCAGTCCACAGTATTTTGCAATAGCATTCTGAAAGGACCAAGACAAATGGGCATAGTGTTATCTTGGAAGTTAGAGTCATTTATTCTTTCATTCAATATGCACTTTCTCATGTGTCCAGGTTCTGTTCTCACCACTGTTATTGGGTGTCACAACCCCACGAGAAATACATTCACACAATACATTCACTTTGCTTTCCATGTTCTATGGATGCAGTGAGAAAGGAGGCAGGCAAGGCTTTTCCAATCTTTTGTTCAAGTGTAATGTCACTGGCAGATCAAAACCAGCACGTTGTAGTTGGAGGAAGGAGTACTTGGGTCCAAATCTGTTATTAGGACTTGGGAAACTTCTAAACACTTCCTGCTCCATTCCCTCCTGGGCAAAATGTAAATAATGGCTTCTGCCTCTCTTACCTCCCAGAATTGTGGAGGCAGTTACCTACACCTGTTAGCAGCTTACATACATTATCGTAATTCAATGAGATCATCAAATGAGATTAACTCTTTGAGTGCCCTGTATAAACTGTCAAAGTAGTAGTAGGGATTAAAATTCTTACTTAAAAAAAAAAATCAAACTCAGGTTGGTTTGAAGAAAGCAATGCTTTTCTGGTTTTTTGGTTAAAGAGTTAAACATTCCCAGAGGAGTTTTAGAACTCTTTTCTGCACTTGGGTAGGAAATGTATCCACAGCATTTCTGGATGGCATCCCTCTCCCCTCTGCTTATTATCGTTACCTGAAATACATCTTAGAAATACCTGTACCTGGGTCTCTCACCCCAAACCATTGCATTGCAGCCCCTGGGGATAGGACATTTAAAACAATTAAAAATCACTTCTAAGTGATTCTAATATGCAGCCTGGGTGGAAAGTGCAGCCCCAAGAAATGATCTTCCAAACTAAAGCCTGCGGTTTTGCCAGAATGACTCTTGAGCATTACAGTTGTCCCGAGTGGGAGAGTGGTGGTTTGCTCAGCCTCCCTCCACCTTCTGAAGGAGGCAGCTGTGGCAATGCTTGAATGCCTGGGCAGTAGGATAGAGGACCTGCCCTCTGCTCTTACAAATGGCATTGCCTGCATTTAATAGGCTTTATGGTAGTTATAAAATCACCTATAATTGAATTGCTTCACAAATTACAGAGTGCTTTCAAATGCATCATCTCATTGAAATACATTTATTTTTTTAGGATATAAGCAAACATACGCTCATCAGAGGACTTTTATAAAGTATAGAAAAGTGAAAAAAGGCATTAAAAATCTCTCAAGTCCCATTATCCAAAGACAACATTGTTAATATTTTACAAATTTCCTTCCAGCTGTTTTGAATGAGTCATAATTTTATCATAAAATTCTGCATATTCATTGTAAAAAATCAAATGCAGAGTTTATAAGGAAAAAAAAAAAAAGTCCCCGTCCTCTTCCTAAACCCCCACCCACCCCAAATCCTACAACCACCTTGCCAAATCACATTCTTCAGAGGCAGACATTGTTAATGTTCTTTAAATGCAAACACTTTCAGGTTTTTTCTTTCTACAGGCGTAAGTGAAAAATTTTTTGCTTTTCATGGTTGTATTCTTAAAGCAAATTCAATTTCTATTCCATTTCACCCCATTGAAAATTACATCATAAGCTTTCTTGAGCATGATTTCTAATGGCTGCATAATAGTCTACTGCATATATGTATTATCATTTGCTTAATTATACGCTGTTGAATAATTAAGTTGTTTCCAGTTGTTCACTATTATAAATTCTGCAATGACTATCTTTGTACATAAAGGCTTTTCTGTTCTATTTAGGCAATTTCTATAGGAAAATCCACATTCTGGAAGAGTATTCCTGGGTCACAGCTATTATTCTTTCCATGACCTTGGCAAGTTGGCTATGCAGGTGCCTGCACATTTTATAGTAACACAGAGAAAGGATCACAGGCTTTGGGAACTTGTATTCAAATACCAGCCTTGACACTGATTAGCTGTGTGACCTTGAAAAGTAACTTAAGTTCTCTGAGTCTCATATCTGCATCTGTAGTATATAGATAGCAATGCCAACTTGATAGTGTACTATGAAAGTTATTTTGCAAGGCATTTAAAGTAATATAATCCTTAAACAAATACTGAGCAAAAAATGTTTCCTCTGGGCACCTGGGTGCCTCAGTGAGTTAAGCATCTGCCTTCAGCTCAGGTCATGGTCCCAGGGTCCTGGGATCAAGCCCTACATTGGGGTTCCCACTCAGCCAGAGCCTGTTCTCTATCTGCCCCTCCCCACTCCCACCCCTCCTCTCCTTGTGCGCTTGCTCTGTCTCTTTCTCTCTCTGTCTGAAATGAGAGTCTCATGCTCTACCGACTGAGCTAGCTGGGCATCCCTTTCTCTGTCTGAAATAAATAAATAAAATATTTTTTAAAAATGTCCTATACCTCCTTTAAAAAAAAAAACAACTTTTTTTATCCTTAAGAAAAATTTAGGCATAGCATATACAGTAAGGGGCACACCTGTGAAATGGACAGCTTGACGATGTTTTACATGTGTATAAACTTCTGTAATCACAATTCAGATCAAGATGTAGAACAATTTCTATCACCATAGAGGATTCTTTCATGTTCTGTACCCTTCAATAACCATTCCCACCTCCCAGAGGTAACCACTGACTTCTTTCACCATGGGTTCATTTGAACTTTATGTAATGGAATCATGTAGTATGTACTCTTGTGTGTACAGTGGCTCTTACTCCATATTATGTCTGTGAGATTCATTCATGCTATTGTATTAATAGCTTGTTCTTTTATATTGTTGTATAGTATTCCAAAGAATGAATATTCCAACATTTACTTACCCATTCTCCCGTGGTTGGACATTTGAATTGCTTCCAGTTTGAAGGTATTATGAACACTTTTCCACATGTCTATTATAGACACATACCACTCATTTCTTTTGGATATATACCTAGAATTGCTGAGTTACAGGGTAGATGAAGATTAGTTCGGGTGGATATTTCTTTTATCTTCTTTGAAGACAAATTTGAAAAGTTAAAACCATTCATTTATTCATTCAATAGAAGTTTATTAAATGCCTAATAGACATCAGGCACTGTTCTAAATCCTAAGGTACAGGGGTGCCAGGGTTAGTTAAATAAGAGCTTCAAAGATGTCGTTAAAAACCACTCTTCCTTTCCACCATCCTTAGAGGGTTTTAGAGTGCTCAACATCAGATTTATACCTTCAGTCTCAAGAAGGCTGCTGTAGCTCCAGGTATCACATCATTATAAGTGCTCATCCACAAACAACAAGTAGAGAGAAGGAGGGTCCTTCTTGTGTGTATGAACTTTATTTTATTTATTATTTGTTATTTTTGTGAATTTTATTTTTTTTTAAAAAGATTTTAAGTATTTATTTGAAAGAGAGAGCACGAGTGGAGGGTAGGGGGAGAGAAAGAAGCAGACTTCCCACTGAGCAGGGAACCCAACATGGAACTGCATCCCAGGACCCCAATATCATGACCTGAGTCAAAGGCAGGTATTTAACAGACTGAACCACCCAGGCATCTCTGTGAATTTTATTTTACTTATGATTTTTTTTTGTTTGTTTTTAAAGATTTTATTTATTTATTTGACAGAGAGAGACACAGCGAGAGAGGGAACACAAGTAAGGGGAGTGGGAGAGGGAGAAACAGGCTACCCGTCAAGCAGGGAGCCCAATGCAGGGCTCTATCCCAGGATCTGCCCTGAGCCAAAGACAGACACTTAATGACTGAGCCACCCAGGTGCCCCTGAATTTTACTTTTTAATCAGGGAGAAAACTTTCCTCAAATCCCCAGCAGACTCTCCTTCAGGCCCTTTTGGCTAGATTGTCATATATTCATGCCCTAGCAGCAAAGAAGTTTGAAATAAAGTGTATTCAGAATTTTCAACTTTTTAAATGAGAAGTGTGTTCAACGTGCAAAAAAAGGGGGCGGGCGATAGTGGTTGATGAACAATCAACAATATCTGCTATAGCTATTGTACAGCTGTTCAACCTTGGGTCAATGACTTGACGTCTCTGAGGCTTTCCTATCAGAAATATGGGGGCAATAACACCTGCTTTAAAGGTTAGGGCCATTATTAAGTGAAATAAAAGAACATGTGATGTGATGGGCAAACAATAGGTGCCAAAATAAATGTTAATACTCTCCCTTTATACTGTTCTTATGCCCATTCTTAGGTTACTCTTTGTTTGTGGGGGATTTCATCAAGAATTGTTAAAATGAAAGATCAGTTGGGAAAGGTGAAGAGGAGAAAGGAAGAGAATGCATTTCATGTGGTGATACCAGTCTGTGTAATTTGGAAATTATATGGTTAGGGAAATTGTAGCTTCTTATTTTAGGATGCAAAAGAGAATGTGGAAAGCAGAATCAGTTACAAGGAGATGTATTACAGTTAGCCAAATTTTGTTGCTTCACAAATACATGAAAAAATATGATCTTGTGAAGGCTATTGGGTACCAAATGAGCTTTATTTTTTTTTTTCTCTTTGGGCTTTATTTTTTAACTGTTTGTTTTAATAGCTCATGAAAATATGGTGGTGCTTTTTATGGCTGTAATGAATTTTAAGGATATGAGATTTCACTTCAGCTTTCTAGTACTAAATCTTTTTAGTAGAGAGATAAGATAGTTATTATGCTGGTATCTCTCCATGCTCCTAGTGGCCAATTCCTCCTTCTGTTGCTATTCATGCTTTTCTAAAAATTGCAGCCTATGAGATGTGATGATAATTTTGGTGGCAGTTGGTGCCTGGGACATTAGTATTATCCTCTGTGAGCCTCTTTGCCTTCCTCAGGTTTATTCTCATTTCTTAAATATTTTTAGTTTTAAATATTTTATTCATTTATTTGAGAGAGACGGAGGTGCAACAGAGATAGAGAGACAGAGCATGAGCTGGGGAGGAGAGGCAGAAGCAGGTTCCCCACTGAGCAGGGAGTCCAGTGCAGGAGTGGATCCCAGGATCCCGGGATCATGACCTGAGCAGAAGGCAGACGCTTAACCGACTGAGCCACCCAAGCATCCCTCTTGATTCTGATTTCTTAAATACGAACTTTTCTCCTTCCCTCTTTTGTTTTCTTAAAGAACATGAGCTATGGAACTGGAGTGCCTGAGCTGAAAACCAGACATTTCTAGCCCAGGCCTTCTGGCTGTGTGATTTGGGACATGTCACTTAACCTCACAATGACTCAGTTTCTTCATTTGAAAAATGGGGGTAATAATAGGAATTGTTGAGAGAATTAAGTGAATAATGCACATAGAAATATTTACAGATATAAAGAGCTTATCAAACTCAACACCCAAAGAACAAATAATCCAATCAAGAAATGGGCAGAGGACATAGACAGACATTTCTGCAAAGAAGACATCCAGATGGACAACAGACACATGAAAAAGTGCTCCACATCACTTGGCATCAGGGAAATACAAATCAAAACCACAATGAGATACCACCTCACACCAGTCAGAATGGCTAAAATTATCAAGTCAGGAAATGACAGATGCTGGCAAGGATGCGGAGAAAGGGGAACCCTCCTACAGTGTTGGTGGGAATGCAAGCTGGTGAAACCACTCTGGAAAACAGAATGGAGGTTCCTCAAAAAGTTGAAAATAGAGCTACCTTATGACCCAGCAATTGCACTACTGGGTATTTACCCTAAAGATACAAACGTAGTGATCCGAAGGGGCATGTGCACCTGAATGTTTATTGCAGCAATGTCCACAATAGCCAAACTATGGAAAGAACCTAGATGTCCATCAACAGATGAATGGATAAAGAAGATGTGGTGTATATATATACAATGGAATACTATGCAGCCATCAAAAGAAATGAAATCTTGCCATTTGCAATGACGTGAATGGAACTAGAGGTTATTATGCTTAGCGAAATAAGTCAATCAGAGAAAGACAACTATCATATGATCTCCCTGATATGGGGAAGTGGAGATGCAATGTGGGGGGTTTGGGGGGTAGGAAAAGAATAAATGAAACAAGATGGTATCGGGAGGGAGACAAACCATAAGAGACTCTTAATCTCACAAAACAAACTGAGGATTGCCGGGCGGAGGGGGGTACGGAGAGGGTGGTGGGGTTATGAACATTGGGAAGGGTATGTGCTATGGTGAGTGCTGTGAAGTGTGTAAACCTGGCGATTCACAGACCTGTAACCCTGGGGCTAATAATAACATTATATGTTTATAAAAAAATTTAAAAAATTAAAAAAAATAAAAATAAAAAATACAGATAGACTGGATCTCAAATCACCTATATCTAATCATCTAGGGGAAGAATGTATCTCCCTGTCCCCTTTGAAGTTGTGGGGCTTGATCTTGTGATTTGATTTAGCCAAAAGAACATGAAAGGAAGTGCCATGTGTTCCTTCTGAGTGGAAGCTTTAAAGGCATGTGTGTTTTGACATATGCTGGATAGCACAGAATTTAGCCTTTCCTGAAGAAAGGACTGGCCTTTGCCCTCAGCTTTGAGGAGGGGCTCAATGTCCTACTTGATAGGAGTGTCTTTGGTGAGGGCAGGGGTTGGCCATCCCAGAAAGACCAAGCATGTGATTTAGGGTGGGCACTTTGGGTCACATGTTATCAGTCAATGATTCAATCAATCATTAAATCATTCAGTTAATTGTGCCTCTCTAACCTCAATAACCACTCTGGACACAGAAGCTCAGGTGAGCTGCCTTGGTCAGGAATATTCTGAGTGTATCGTCACACATCGATGCTGGGAGGGTAATGCATCCTGAGAACAGCATAGCTTTGTGTCTGGAAACTTCCCAGTTTCTGTCCTATGTGTCTCTTCCCTTAGCTGATTTTGATCAGTATCCTCTCCCCGTAGCAAGCTGTAACTGTGAGCATAAAAGCTTTCAAGTGACTTCTCTGAGTCCTTGTAGTGAATTATTGAACCTGAAGGTATGTGGGGGAAACTCTGAACTTGCAGTTGGTGTCAGAAGTGAGGACAATCTTGGGGATTGTGCCCTCCAATTTTTCAGTTTGGTTACCTTTGGGTATATGCTTTTTTAAAATTATTATTATTTTTTAAATAGGATGCTGACAATGTTCCAGATATTGGCAGCTCTATCAGCCTGGCTCTGAGGATAAAGAAGATATGCTGAAACACAGTCTCTAGCCAACCTGTGTAGCATGAGTGAGAAATAAAGTCTAATTAATTTTAAGTAAGATTGAACTTATTTTAGGATTGGTTGTTGTCACAGTGTAACCTAACCCATCCTAACGGATGTAGCATGGCACAGGGCCACACTAATATTTGCTACTACAAATTAGTGCTATAACATAAACACTTTTTTGAAACATAAGCATACTTACAAATCAGCTTTAAATTACAAGAAAACTTCCTACTAGTGTCCATTATTTAAATCTTGGGAGCTAAAAATGTATAATTTCTGAATGATGTTCCATAAATAACAAGTCCCTTTTAAGTTCTTTGTACAATGAAGACAATTGATCTTTGGAATTGCTGACGATTTAGCCTTCCCAGCAGAGCAGCTGTTTTTCCAAAATCTACAGCCCCCAACCTCCACCTAGAAAAAAAATCTGGAGCATTTTTTTTTTAATTGTGGGAAAAATACACATAGCACATACTTTGCCTTTTTCTTTTTCTTTCTTTTTTTTTTTTTTAGAGAGACCACGTGTGTTGGGGGGAGGGGCAGAGGGAGGGAGTGAGAGGGAATCACAAGCAGACTCCAAGCTCAGTGCAGAGCCCAATGTGGGGCTCCGTCTCACTACCCTGAGATCATGACCTGAGGGGAAATCAAGAGTCAGATGCTTAACTGACAGAGCCACCCAGGTGCCCCATAAAATCTGCCATTTTAACCATTTTTAAGTGTTCAGTTTAGTAGTGTTAAACATATTCACCTTGTTGTGTAACCAATCTCCAGAACTTTTTCTTTATGCAAAACCAAATATTTGTGCCCATTAAACAATAATTCTCGATATACCCCTCATCCTGGCTCCTGGCAACCACCATTTTACTCTCTGTTTCTATTAATTTGGTACTCTACCTACCTCATATAATTGGAATTAAATGAAATTTGTCTTTCGTGACAGACTTATTTCACTTAGCATAATGCCTTAAGGCTCATCCATGTTGTTGCACATGCCAGAGTCTCCTTCCCTTTTAAAGCTGAATAATTTCCCATCCTGTGTATGTAACATATTTTGTTTAGCCGTGGACACCTGGGTTGTTTCCACCTTTTGACTGTTGTGAAGAAAGTTGCTGAGTATGCGTATACAAATACCTCCTTGAGACCCTGCTTTTGGTTCTTTGGTATATACACTCAGAAGTAGAATTGCTGCATCATAAAATAATTCCACACTTGACTTATTGAGGACCTGCCATACTGTTTTCCATAGCAACTGAATCTTTATATTTCCACCAACAGCCAAAGCAGTTTTAAAGTAGTTTCTGCTTTGAAAGCAAGCATAGAATTTAGCCCAAGTCTACTCTTCCCAAGATCTCTTCACTTCTAGAAATATGGGGATTAAAAACAATCTTCTTCCTAGATTATATCTGGGGGAGGAGTGTTCAGGGAGATTAACCAAAGGAAGGGAGGAATCCACCACCTTAATTTGATTTCCGCAAAACCTCACATTTTTTATACCTCTCCACCTCCCATATAGTCTTAATCTCTTGTTCAGAATCTGCAAAGAGGACAAGAGCTTAATGGAGTTTCCATGTTTGATTTGCACCCATTACTTTTCCTCCTCTTTTTAAAAGGGAAGTGTTTTCTTTAAAGGATTACATGCTTCATTTTTTTTCCCTCCATCTATCTTACCAGTATGTGGGTGGATAATACCTCGGGCTAACTGCTGGTTCTTTATTGCTGTGTAACAAATTACTGACAAACTCAAAACAACGACCATTTAATTATATGTCATGAATTTGTGGGTTATGAATTCAGACACGCTAAATTGGATGATTCTTCTATATCTGATTGTCAGCGGGGGTCACCTGGTGGCTTTAGCTTGTGGATAACTGATTTGAAAGTCTTCACTCATCTGGTTTCGTGGAAGATGACTGGCAGGCTGGGACACACACCCCCACCCCCACTGCTGGGGGCTTCCACACGGAGCATGGTGATCTCAGGGCAGTCAGATTTCTAACATGGCGGCTTCAGGCTCTCAGAGAATGTTCCAAGGACCAGGAAGTGAATGCTTCCAGTCTTTTAATGCCTACACCAAGATACAGAGTGAGCTTTTGCCATATTTTATTGATGAAAACAGTTACAGAGCCCACCTAAATTGAAGGGGAGGGCATGTAGACCCTATCTCTTGATGGGAGGAGTGGTAAATAATTTTTGGCCATTTTTATCTTTTGCACTATTTACATAAGAAGAAGCTAACAAGATCATGACTCAGGTAGAGTCTGAGTTCATAGTGATCAAGGATGGGAGGATTAAAGGACTAGCTTATGTTCAGCAGAGCAAACACTAGTAATGTTCCAAAAAGTTAGCTATAGCCAAATCTTGAAACAATGAGTAAAAGTTTAATAGATTAGATGAATTAAATATTAAAATTACTAAAAAGGAAAAAAACAAGAAAAAATAGTATGTTTAATAAAAGGTTACTATTGACATAGAAAGAACTTCACAAATTAATGGTAGAAAATACATATGGAAATGCCAGGGACCCAGAATATACAAAACAATCCTAAAAAAACAAAAAGAAAAAAATTGAAGGACATACTCTGATTTCAAAAATTACTACAAAATTATTGTAATTAAGACTATGTAGTACTGTCATAGGATAGAATATAGATCAAAAGAATAGAATTGAGAATTCAGAAATAAATCAATTTATGGTCAATTAGTTTTTGACAAAGGTGCCAAGAACAATTTGGTGGGGCGAAAGATCAGTCTTTTCAACAAATAGTACTGAAATAACTGGATATCCACATGCAAAAGAATAAAGTTGGATCCCTACCTTCTACTGTATACAAAAACAATCCAAAATGAATTGAAAACCTAAATGTAAGAGTTTAAGCTATAAGACCCATGGGATAGATGCTCTTGTCCTTGGATTAGGCAATGGTTTCTTAAGATGTGAAACCTGTAGCATAGCAACCAAAGAAAACATAAATTAATTGCGTTTCATTAAGATTTAAAACTTTTGTGCTTCAAAGAACACTATTGAGAAAGGGAAAAGACAATACATAGAATGGGAGAAATGTTTTCAAGTCATATATTTAGTAAGGAATTAGTTTTCAGAATATATAAGGAACACCTAACTCTATCCGTTTGATAAATGGACACAGGATCTGAATAGGGATTTTTTAAAAGATGATATACAAATGTCTAATGAGTACATGAGCACTTCATTCATCATTAGGGAACAGCAAATCAAAACCACAATGAGATAGCACACTTCACCTGCTAGTATAGCTATAGTAAAAGACAGAAAATAATAGGTGTTGATGTGGACCTAGGGAAATCAGAATCCTCATACATTGTAGATGAGATATAAAGTGACAAAGTTGCTCTGGAAAATCATTTGATAATTACTCTAGAAGTTAAATATACATTTACCAAATGACCCTCAATTTCATTTCAAGATATATATCCAAGATAACTGAAATCATATAAACTGCTATAACATTTCTAGAGAGCAGATTAGAAATAGTTGTCATGACTTTATTTTATTTTATTTTATTTTTTAAGTAGGTGCCACACCCAGTGTGGAGCCCAATGTGGGGCTTGAACTCACAACCCTAAGACCTGAGCTGAAATCAAGAGTCAGACGCTTAATCAACTAAGCCACCCATGCACCCTAGAAATAGTTATCATGACTTTAAATGTGTATACCTTTCAACCCATAAATTTCACTTCTAAGAATATATTCCAATGAAACATATTAAGGCAAGAGTGCAAAATACATGTCTAAGATATTCCCTGAAGTGTCATTTAATAGAGTTGGAAATAAGGTAAAATATCTAGAAATAGGAAATCAATTATGACATGATTTCTATTAGTGGAACATTCAGCACTTCTTTAAGAGGGTATTGTGTTGGTACGCTTTTTTTCCTGTAGTTTCTCCTATCTTGTAGAGATGAAATGAACAGACTAGCACAAACATCTTTTTTTCTTATGGACCCCCGGGCCCAATTCCCAGAAGATGGACTATGTATTTGAGGCAAAAGAGGCAAATGTATGGTGTTTGCAAATTCTTTTTTGACAGATCTTCTAGGTTGGAAGGGGGTGATGCTGAGTTGCTTTTTATGTGTCTGTTTGAGAGCTAGGGGAAGAAAGATGCCCCACGGTGTCCTAAATGAGAGAAGAGAACTGTGATCAGGAGTGGACAAGGTTCACAATTTCAGTCTGGAGGAAGTTCAGTAAAAGAGGTGAGCACAGCTCCTGCCTGGGAGAGACAGTCCCACAAGCCTGTAGGATATCAGAGGCTGTTTGCTGTCTGCTTCCAAATCATGAGACAGCCTCCCTGACTCGGGACCCAGCATCCCCTTGTCAATCTCTACATCTCACCTTTAGGGAGATGGTTGGAACCGTATGGGCTATTGCCTAGACTCTGCTTCACATTGAGTGGCTTTGCCCCTTTTGGCCCTGAAATTTCACTTTATTGCAATGAGTCTAAGTAAAACTTAGCTCTGAGTGGAGGCAGGGTTGCCAGCCTGAATTTTAACAGGTCCTATGAGAACTATTTACTGAGAGGGAAACATGTCCATAATATATTAAGTAGGAAAAACAAAGCTGCAAAATTATATATGGTTATTTCTATTTTTAACATTAAAAAGATGGACATTGGGGAGGATATGTGCTATGGTGAGGAAATAAATAAATACAAGAAAAAAAGGAAAAAAATCTCCAAAAAAAAAAAAAGCCTATGAGTATTTGCATAGGCAAAATATTTTTTTAAAGATTTTTTTTTTTTTATTTTAGAAAGAGAATATGTGTGTGCACACATGGATGGGGTAGGGGGAGCAGAGGGAGATAGAGAATCTTGAGCAGACTTCCTGATGAGTAAGGAGCCCAACGTGAGCTGAGATCATAACCTGGGCCAAAATCAAGAGTCAGATGCTTAACCAACTAAGCCACTCCGGTGACCCTAAGACACAATATTTCGATGGGCATACAACTAATATGGTAACCAGCTACCCCCCTCGGTGGTGTGTTTGCAGAGGTGCTCTTTGTCTTCTTATTATATACTTTCTTTTCTTATCATACTTCACCAGCGTTTTGATCTTTTTTTTTTTCTATGAGCATATATTATTTCATAAAAAGAAGAAACAAAACATTTTTTTTTTTCTTTTTGGGTATGCCAATGTGAAGGGGTTAGGTAGATATTACTGGTCTGAATCGGTGGACTTTGGAGCCTGGCAGGTCAAGGATGACACGTGGAGAAGCACACAACACAATCCGACTGCAGATTACAGGGCAGAGGGCATTTGCTTTCTGGTCCTCTTAATACCCATCTCTAGATGCTAGTGGCTATGTTTCCTCATGTGTCACATGGAAGGAAAAGGGAGGTCAGAAACTGGTTCTGCTAAAGCAAGAGTGTTATGGGTTGAACTGTTTCATCCCAAAATTCATATATGGAAGCCCTAAGTCCTAGCACCTCTGAATGCAACTGTAGGAGATAGGGTCTTTAAAGAGGTGATTAGGTGAAGATAAGGCCATTGGGGTGGGCTTTAGTCCAATCTGATTGGCATTCGTATAAGAAGAGGAAATTAGAGACACGGAGAGACACCAGGGGTGTGTAAGCACAGAGAACAGACCGTGTAAGGGCACAGCCAAAAGGCAGCCAAGGAGAGAGGCCTCAAGAAAATAAACTTGTTGACACTTTGATCTTCCAGAGCTTCCAGAACTATGATAAAATGTCTGCTTATGCCACCACGGCTGCTGTTTTATTATGGTAGCCCTAGGAAATGAATATAAGGATATTCATGATTTTAAGTTTCTGCATGTTGCAATGTGTAAATTTTTCATCCCAAATATTTTCACAAATACTGCCTTTTTTGCCTTCACTGAGAGTACCTTTCTTCAATAAATATTTTATAAGAAAAACCTCATCAAAGAAGTTGTCTCCATTTATGATGCTGCATAATTATAGGCCTCCTACATTTCACTTCATTCCAGTTCAGACATAAATTGGTCCAATTAAAAATAGGTGCTTTAGCAAATGATTCATCTTAAAGTTGAGATATTTCAAAATGTAATTACAGAATTTCAATATTAATATTGTACACTAGTTGAAGTCTCATTGTTTAATTTGTTCAGTACCTCCTGTGCTTAGGAAAGGATAAATTTCCAAGCCTTCTCTTTGCAAATCATGCTCCCAATAACAATTTTGGAACTTGATTTGATAGATATTTTGATGAGAAAAGTTCATTAAAATCACAATGAGATACCACTATATCCTAGGACAGATAAAATAAAAAAGATGGACACTACCAAGTGTTGTCAAGGATATGGTGCAATCTGAACTTATCCACTGCTGGTGGGAGTATAGTCACTTTGGCAAACAGTATGGCATTACCTTACAAAATTAAAGATTCATTACCATACAAGCATATAAGCAGAAATTCTGCTTCTGGCTATTTACTCAAAAGAGATGCAAACATCCATCCTAACAAAACATGTACATGAGTGGTTGTAGCAACATTATTCATAATAGCCCCAAACTGGAAACAAGCCAATGGTCCATCACTGTTGAATGGATAAATAAAATGTGATATATGCATAGCATGGAAAACTACACAGCAATAAAAAGAAAAAAACTTTTTTTTTCTTTTTTGGAGAGAGTAAGAAAGAAAGAGAAGAGGGAGGGGCTAGAGGGAGAGGGAGAGAATCTCAAGCAGACTCTCTGAGGAGCTCAGAGCCTCATGTGGGGCTCCCATCTTATGACACTGAGATCATGATCTGAGATGAAATGAAGAGACT
The DNA here is from genome assembly GCF_010015895.1 of Lontra canadensis. Taxonomy (NCBI): domain Eukaryota; kingdom Metazoa; phylum Chordata; class Mammalia; order Carnivora; family Mustelidae; genus Lontra; species Lontra canadensis. Next base: position 47,595,223 of record NW_022630995.1, read on the forward strand.
CAGCCGACTGAGCCACTCAGGCACCCCAGAAGGAAATATTAGTACAAACAACAACACAGAAACATCTCAAAATATTAGACTAAGTCAAGTCAAACCCAAAGTCCAAATTATGACTATTCATATGAAATTCTATAATATGCAAAACTATAATGACAGGGATGTCAGTGGTTGCCTGGGGCCAGGGTAAGGGGAGATAAATGAATATGAATGGATCTAAGGAAACTTTAGGGTGGGAGAACTGTTCTACTTTTTTGAGTGTGGTAGCAGTCAAATGCTAAATGTTAGTGTTAAATTCATCAAACTGGACACTTAAAATTACTGTAAATATTACCTTGATTAACAAAAAAGAGGAAAAATTTCCCATTAGTTTGGAACAACATACAATCAAAATTTAGAGGACTTGCTTACAAAAAGAATGTTTGATGCAGTGGTATCAGGACAAGCAGATTTGGTATCAGATCGCTTGGTTGTTGGCTTGTAGCCTTAGGCGATCTCTGGGTGAAATTCAAAACTGGCCTCCATTTGCAATGGGCAAGCTGAGACTGAAGAAAGAGGCATGCCACTCCAGATTGGTAGGTGGCAGTTTTAATAAACAAAGGAACTGAACAGATAAAACTAGTCTTGGCTAACAGTAAGAAGAGTAGTTCTTTGCACCTGCTTATCAGAACCTTGGGAGTTTATATAGACACTTCAGTGGGGTTCACTCATATGTAAAGTCCAGATGGTCTCAACAACACCTTACTCTCTCAAGGCTACATTCTTGAAGTGGCTCCTGCTGTTGAAACAGTGGGCAGAATGTACATTCCAAGAACAGGGGAAGGAGTGAGGAGCCTCCAGTGGTCCATGTCCACCTGTGCCTGGGTCAGCCAGGTCACATCCTCTTGATGACCTCCGGCATGAAGACATTGTGCCAACCCTTTGAGAAAGCATGATCTTTATTTGAAGAGGATAAAGCAGAGTGCGTTAACATGAGTAACTTGACCGAGGAAATAGCTACTAAGTAGTGAGGCTGGGATTCAATTAGGTTTGAGTTCAGAGCTCACTTCCATCTACTATATGCCTTTGCCTTCTTAATTGGACCTGACATTAGTGTTTAACATGATCTTTTGGGGCCACTCAAACATGCTGTGAATAGTATTTAATGAGAAACCTCATTTTTAGCCCATTTTAAATGTTGTTTTCCTATCCATCCTCTATTACAGCACTATGCTCTACCAGCGGTCCCAGAATGAGTCTCAGGGGTCCCTCCTTCACACTGGGGTTTTCTTCATTTCATTATTTTAAAAGATTTATTTATTTACTTATCAGACAGAGAGAGAATGCACAGAGGGAAAGGGAGGGGGAGAATCTGGCTCTCTGCTAAGCTGGGAGCCCAATGTGGGGCTTGATCCCGGGACCCCCAGATCATGATCTGAGCTGAAGGCTGATGCTTAACCAACTGAGCCGCCCAGGTGCCCCTGTATCTCTTTCATTTCAATCTCTCACATCCCTTCACTACCTATCAGTGGTTCATACCCAGGAAAGTCCAGTCCTCCAAAGGGTACTTAAAAACATGTGTGTGTCAGGAAGCATTTTGGACCTACTGGTACTTAAGGGGCAGAAGCTGGAGGTGGTGAGCATTATTATCCAGCTCAAATTTCCAATAGCACTCCCTCCCAAAACATGGGCTAAATCCCGTCTTTAGAGACCTAACCCAAGCTGTGTCTGTAAGTCTTTCTCTGCCCAACCTGGCCCCAAGTCAGGGGGCCTGACTCTTGAATGACTCTCTGCTGTTGTGTCCTCTGCTCTTCTGCATAGCTTTTCGTCCTACCTTTTCCATTTCTTTTTCTCCTTGCTGTCAAAGTCTGTATATCAAAGCACATTGGAGGCCCCTGGCTTCCGGAAGCAGTCTGCCATCCCATTGTGTCCAGCACTTTGGGGCTACCGTGCTTTGCTGGCTTGGTCACTCAATCACAAATGATTTAAAAAGGCTTCCATTGGCAGTGCTGTAGGAATTTCTCTAGGGATCAGTAGCTAGAGAGACAAGAACAGGGGGCCCCTCTACAGAATGAGGAAGATTCGTGTGCTATGGATGCATGGGAGAGATCCGGGGCTGGGGGAGGCTGGGTGGGGTGGGGGATTCCAGCCGGGTCTGGCCTTTGCCCGGGCAGTGTCAGAGCTGGTTCTCCCAAACCCTCCTGTTAGCACTTAATTCTGCACAGGCAGTCGCTGTGATTCATGCACCAGGCCATTAATCCAGGAAGAAGCCGCTAAATGGGCAGACGAACAAAAACAGGAGGCCCTTCTGAGAGCTGTAAATTATTTCTCATAACAGCTTTATATACTTGAAAGTGAAGGGTATTCCAGGAGCGCTATGGAAAGTACCCGGAACCTTAGTTTCTAATAGAAACCTAGGAAATCCCATTCAAGCACACATAGAAGACTAATTTTGTACCACTTGCTGGACTGGCACAGAGATGAATAAAAAGACAGTGCTTAATCTCTCAGGAGTTCAAAAACTCCACAGAGTGACTCTTAACTCTACTCTTCCCACCCCTGCCCCTGCTATCTTGTCCCAAGACCTAGCCTCTCCAAAGTCTCTCTGGACCTTCTTCTCTCTACCCCTACTGCTGTTGCTAGGTTTTCTGAAAGTCTGGATGAATGGGGAGCCATGGCCTCTTCATCTGGTTTCCCGGGCTACCCCTGCCCCATGTGACCCAGCGTCCACATACCAGCAGGTGAACATTTTGGAAAAGCAATCTGATCATAACGCCCAGTAAAAGGTGCACACCCAAGGCAGAACACTTTCAAGGCGCTCAATTGTTTTAAGGATGAATTTAGAACCTCTCACCCAGGCCTTTCATCACTGCAGCTCTGTTTGCACACCTGGCCTTTTCCTGATATAGTTCTTCCATCCAGACATGCCAACCCACTGGCAGATTCCCAGAATTCTATGCTCTTCCTCTTGCTCCCTTATATATTCCATGTCTCAGCCCCTAGTCTGGCTAACCGAGCTCTCAAGATTCACCCCAGGTTCCATGTCCTCCTCCTGCCCCCTGGGTGAGGGGTGCCCCTCTTTGTGCTCCAGCACTTTCTCACAAATCACATGTTCCCTAATCTGGCTTCTTAAGGCTCTCTCAGTAGACTTTGATTTTTCTCAACTAAACCACAAGAACTGTATCTGATCGGTCTCTGCCACAGTAAATGCTTGCTGAATGTATTTGAAGGAGGGCAGAAACAAGGTCATAATAGGTAAGAGAAGAATAGCTAATTCAGGGCTGCCTTCATGCATGCTTATCTGCACATGGTCCCTGATTCTTCTCTTTTCTTTTTTTTTTTTTTACTTAGCAAATGATACTTTATTTTTTTCTTATTATGTTACGTTAGTCACCATACAGTACATCATTAATTTTTGATGTGGTGTTCCATGATTCATTGTTTGTGTATAACACCCAGTGCTCCATGCAATACGTGGATACCCATCACCGGGATAACCCATTCCCCCACCCCCTCCCCTCTGAAACCCTCAGATTGTTTCCTGGAGTCTGTAGTTTCTCATGGTTCATCTCCCACTCTGAGTCACTGCCCCCTCCATATTTTTCCCTCCCTTCTCCTAATGTCCTCCATGCTATTCCTTATGTTCCACAAATAAGTGAAACCATATAATTGTCTTTCACTGCTCATCTGCTTTGTTTCTAATGCTGCATGTGGAAAAGTTGTGGGCAATTGAATGTCTCATGGTTCCCGGATGATGTGTGGGAGTGCTTCAATCTTAGAGGAGACAGGTTTGTTATCTTTAAGGAAATTGAAACACAAGTCTCCAATATAATTCTGTCTTACAAATGATACAAACCTTCATGTTCACAGGGGTATCTACATAGAGGATCATAGAATGTTCAGTAGGTTGAACATTTTGGTGAAGTAGTTGAGTTTGAAACTTCATGAATTTATTAAACAACCTGTCTTGCTTTTGACTTGGTTTTATTTAGTGGGACTATATGTTGGTACTTAGGCCTACCCTAACAATGGTGGCTTGAAACAACAGATATTTCTTCTCTCATAGTTCTAGAAGCTGGAAGTCCAAAACCATGTGTTGGCCAGCTGCGCTCCCCTGAAGGCTCAAGGGTAGAGTCCTTCCTTGCCTCTTCCAGCCTCTCTGGTGGCTCCTGGTGTTCCATGGCCTATGGCTGCCCCCATGGATCCATGCCTCTATCTCACACGGACTTCCCTCTTCTCCCCGTGTTTCTCTTTTTCTGTGTCTTCAAAGGACACTTGTCATTAGATTTAGGAGATTACCCAGGTCATCCATGAAGATCTTGTGTTGTTATACTTAACATGGTTAAATCTGCAAAGACTCTTTTTTCAAGTAACTTCATATTCACAAATTCCAGAGATTAGGGCATAGACATATCTTTTTTTTTTTTTTTTGGAGGAGGAGGCATAATTCAATCTACTACAGACTGTAAGGAGTAATTTTAAATACATTTATAAAAGTCATTTGGATGAAATTCTAGGGACCACAATTATTTTACCTTAATTATAAATATTTTGAAATGCTTGTGTGTGGTGGGGAGGGATCTTATTTCCTCAAGTTGGAAGGAGCTGCAACTGAGTGAGCATTCAGTTTTTTTGTTTGTTTGTTTTTTTGGAACATTCAGTATTAATATCAAATGGGAATGCCACCTACTGGCTGCTAAGATTCACAACTGGCAGAACTTGGATCTAACACTGAATGCAGAGCAACGTGTGTTTGCACAGATTGTAAACCTAATTATGTGGTACCTGTTAGGACATTTGAAAATGTAGAATGGCTCTTCAAACACCTTGGATATGTTGAGTCCAGTAAAGATTTTGTCAAATTTAGTTTTCTCTTGGGTTTTGAAGCTGTGAGCTTGAAGAGGGTCCACTTTTCCCCCTTCAAGTTGATGTTATTTCATGCTCATTAAGAAGTGAGGAGAGTCTATTTTCGTGTGTGGTATAAGGAAACGATCCAATTTCATTTTTCTGCATGTGGTTGTCCAATTTTCCCAACACCATTTATGAAGAGGCTGTCTTTTTTCCATTGGACATTCTTTCCTGCTTTGTCAAAGATTAGTTGACCATAGAGTTGAGGGTCTATTTCTGGGCTCTCTATTCTGTTCCATTGATCTATGTGTCTGTTTTTGGGCCAGTACCATGCTGTCTTGATGATGACAGCTTTGTAATAGAGCTTGAAGTCCGGGATTGTAATGCCACTGACCTCAATGTGAGAAAGGAATCCATCAAAATCCTTGAGGAGAACACAGGCAGCAACCTCTTCGACCTCAGCTGCAGCAACATCTTCCTAGTAATATCGCCAAAGGCAAGAGAAGCAAGGGCAAAAATGAACTATTGGGATTTCATCAAGATCAAAATCTTTTGCACAGCAAAGGAAACAGTTAACAAAACCAAAAGATAACTGACAGAATGGGAGAAGATATTTGCAAACGACATATTAGATAAAGGGCTAGTGTCCAAAATCTATAAAGAACTTAGCAAACTCAACACCCAAAGAACAAATAATCCAATCAAGAAATGGGCAGAAGACATGAACAGACATTTCTGCAAGGAAGACATCCAGATGGCCAACAGACACATGAAAAAGTGCTCCATATCACTCGGCATCAGGGAAATACAAATCAAAACCACAATGAGATATCACCTCACACCAGTCAGAATGGCTAAAATTAACAAGTTAGGAAATGCCAGATGCTGGCAAGGATGTGGAGAAAGGGGAACCCTCCTGCACTGTTGGTGGGAATGCAAACTGGTGCAACCACTCTGGAAAACAGCATGGAGGTTCCTCAAAATGTTGAAAATAGAGCTACCCTATGACCCAGCAATTGCACTACTGGGTATTTACCCTAAAGATACAAACGTAGTGATCCGAAGGGGCACGTGCACCCGAATGTTTATAGCAGCAATGTCTACAATAGCCAAACTATGGAAAGAACCTAGATGTCCATCAACAGACGAATGGATAAAGAAGATGTGGTATATATACACAATGGAATACTATGCAGCCATCAAAAGAAATGAAATCTTGCCATTTGCGATGACGTGGATGGAACTAGAGGGTATCATGCTTAGCGAAATGAGTCAATTGGAGAAAGACAACTACCATATGATCTCCCTAATATGAGGGAGTGGAGATGCAACATGTGGGGTTAAGGGGGTAGGAGAAGATTTAATGAAACAAGATGGGATTGGGAGGGAGACAAACCATAAGTGACTCTTAATCTCACAAAACAAACTGAGGGTTGCTGGGGAGAGGGGGGTTGGAAGGGGGGGTGGGTTTATGGACATTGGGGAGGGTATGTGCTATGGTGAGTGCTGTGAAGTGTGTAAACCTGGCGATTCACAGACCTGTACCCCTGGGGAGAAAAATATATTATATGTTTATAAAAAATTAAAAATTAAAAATTAAAAAAAAGAAAGAAGTGAGGAGAGGCAGATGTATTCCCTTGGAATCCTTGAGCATCAACCCTAGAGTTTATAATAAAAAGAATGGAAAGGTACTACATTTATAGTACTATGGTGCCATGAAATCAATCTATTCCTTCAGTCCAGGAGATGGCAAACTATGTCATGGGCCAAATCTAGTCCACTGCCTGACTTTGTAAATAAAGTTTTATTGGAACAGAGCTATGCCCATTCACTAATATAGTATTTGTGGTTATTTCCGCACTACACTACGGAGGTGAATAGTTGGGACAGAGATATGACCCTCAAAGCCAAAAATATTTACTGTCTGGCCCTTTATAGAAAAAGTTGGTCAACCTCTGATTCCACTCAATCAATAATATTTAACATTTGGAATGTACATTATGGGTTAGATACTGTGTTGTTTCATGTAATTTTATTTCATACTCCTTAGTATGCTATTAATTGACTATTATTATTATTATTGACATTTTACAGGTGACAAAGCTGAGGCTTAGAGGACCGGGTCTGGATCACAAAACTGCTAAGTGAGTAGGTGGGACTTGAATGGATGTCTGTTTGATTACTAAACCTGAGTTTTCATTTATCAAACTAAATACAAACTTTTTCGTCTCCTAATTACCTAAATTAGCACAGAGAATTTTACACCCCAAGGACCATAAGGAAAATAGTATATATTAGTATATATTTCTTATTTCTTTTTTGGAAAAACACAAAAATGCTTTTTAAGCCTTGTTGGAACAATATTGAAAAATAAGCTTTAGCTTATTTTATTCAGTTAATATTTGGTTACTTAAACTGAATCATATGCAGAGAGGCAATGAACTTGCCTGTGAAGTATACTCTTTTCTCTTGGTTATAAACATGATGAAAAGGAGATCCCTTTCCAAAGCTACACGTGGAATGGAATCTTGAACAGACTTCATATAATATTATGATTCTATTGGCAAGACCATGTTTGCAGTGGGGAAGAATGTCTCAAACCATGTTATCTGATGCCCAATTCTAAACTCTCCCCACCTGACTCTCCTCACCCTAATTCCATATTCAACAATCAACCTACTGTTTATTCAGAGCTGATATGCTGCAGAGTTATGTCTGTGAGGGACATTACAGTCCATGTGAATGGCAGTTCCTAGGGTTCTGCAGTATACAGCCAGTATATAGCTTGGGAAGCTGTATGTAGGTGGCTCTGGAAATAATGGACAACTCTTGCTGATGCCTATAGTTTTGTGGGTTTTTTTTTTAAGATTTTATTTATTCATTTGACAGAGAGAGATATCACAAGTAGGCAGATAGGCAGGCAGAGAGAGAGGGGGAAGCAGGCTCCCTGCTGAGCAGACAGCCCAATGTGGGGCTCGATCCCAGGATCCTGAGATCATGACCTGAGCCGAAGGCAGTGGCTTAACCCACTGAGCCAGCCAGGTGCCCCAACCTATAGTTTTAATGAAAGTTACATCACTCATAAAATAAATTGGTGTCCAGTTGTATGCACTGCTATCTCTGAACCTTAATTAATGGGAGTGTACTACTAAAACTAACCCATGTTTTATGTGCTGACACAGTCAGAGCTCACATCCGTTTTGGATTTGGCAGATGAAGAACCAGTCCCTGGAGAGTGGTAATGTTGTGAATAGGTGCCACATTATGAGGTCTTTAGATAAAGAGCTATAAACTTCCTTGGAATTACCAAGGTCAAACCATGTTTTCTCATTTGTGGAAGATGGTTTGCTGTGCCACTCAGAAGTGAGGGACTAATTCCCCACCTTTTGGGAGTGCCACCAGCACTGAGTCCTCAGCTGTCCAAATGGACTGTTTCAGCTATAGAGGGCTGCTTTTTCCGCTTGTTCCAAGTTGAGACAGCTTCAAAGGTCAACCTACTGTAGGTAGGTTTACCGGGGGTGGGAGGTCGCTCCTACTAAGATTTTGTCAAAACTTGACTTCTCCCACTGCCTAATCCTGCTTTCTTCTCTTCCTCCCCCAGAGGCTGATAAACTTCCTGCCTGTTAATTTCCATCTCAGAGTCCTCTTCCTGGGCACCCTAACCAGTCCTACTCAAGCCTCAAAATCAGAGACCTCCAAACTTAGGGCTTGGCAATCTATGGAAATGACAATGAAGAAATCTCCACTTACTCATCCAACAATTATTTATTGGGCACCGATGATGAGCCAAATTCCTTCTAGGCATTAGAAATAGAGCAGTGAATGAGAAAAGTGTCTACCTTCCTGGAGAACTTTCTTGTGTGGGAGATAAACAACTAGGCAACTAGACAAAACCAGATAACACTTTAACATGTCAGGCAGAGTTACATACTTGAAGAAAAACAAATCAGGGTGAAAGGTTAGAGTTTTGAGATGAGCCGGGTGGTGACAGGGAGCAGAAACCCAAGGGAAGTCAATAATGCAAGTGTTCAGGAGAAGAACATTCCTGCAGTCAGCTAAAACAAAAAGGCCTGAGGTGGGAAGGAGCATTGGATTTTTAAGGAATGGTAGGAGGGTCGGAATGCAAGGCAGGTTGTGAGGGGAGTGATCAGAGGCCCAGATGGGTGTTTTTTATTTTCAGCCCAGTGGAAAGCAACGAGATCTGGCTTAGGTTTAAAGAAATCACCCTGATTTCTTTCCCCCAACCCTGCAGTGGGGGGAAGACTAGAATCATGAGACCAGTGAAGAGGCATTGTCTAGGAGAGGGATCATGGTACTTAAACTAGTGTGGATGGGTTAAGTGGCTGCATCTAGGAATATATTTTCAAGTTGGAGCCTCAGGACCTGCTGATTGGTATAAACTGAATGTTTGAGTCCCCCACCCCCATCCATATGTCAAGCCCTAGCCATCCATCCCCTGCCCTCCCCGCTCTGTGATGGAATTAAGAGTTAAGGCCTTTGGGAGGTATTTGGATCAGGTGAGGTCATGAGGTTAGAGCTCCCATGATGGGATCAGAGCCCTTACAAGAAGAGGAAGAACTTCACACTACCATTTGAGGACACAGCAAGAAGGGAGCCATCTTTCTCTAAGCCAGGAAGAGGGTCCTCACCCTAACTGACCCTGCTGGCAACCCCTCTTGGATTTCCATCTCCTGGACTATGGGAAATATATTTCAGTTCTGCAGTATATTGTTATAGCATTGGAGGTGATTGACACTGATGCGTTCAACAAGGGCCTAGGGACGGGGACAGAATCAAGGTGGCTCATTGGTTTCTTGACCCAAACATATGGATCAATGGTGGTGCCATTTACTGAGCTGGGCATTCTCCCCATTTGCAGACTTCTAGAGTTCTCGCATACAATAACGTGCCCTCCTGGGGGAATCCTTCACTATAGGCCCGAGAAGAAAGTAGAGGAGATAATATTTTAGTTAATACAAATATGCACTTACTGTTCTATAAGAAATATTCCTGGTGGTGAAGTGAGGAGTCCGGGAGGTTGCAGTCAGGGACATTCTACTTTTTTTCTTACTAGGAGAGTTGTCATCGCAGTGCAGAACAGATGTAGGGATGATACATAAGCTTTAAAACCAGAGCAGTGCTGAATGCAATTAGGCTTCTCTGGTCAGTTCTGCTATCCATTCATTTAATTACAGTTTTCTTCTTTAACTTGATGTAATAAATTTTACCGGTGTATTTCATAATGTTGAACCATCCTAGCAATGCTGAAATAAAATCTATATGGAAATGGTATACAATCCTTTCAATAGACTGCTGGGTTTGATTAGCTAATAATTAATTATCCAGCTAACTTGTTTATTAATATTCAATGTTCTTTCAAAAATAATTTAAGGGTATTTTATGTCTATTGTCTTTGATTTTCTGTTTTATGAATTTTAGCTTTTAACTTTATTAACTGCCTTCTCCTGCTTTCTTTGTTTTATTTTGTGCTCTTTCTAGTTTCCTTTCTGTAATATTTATTTATTTATTTAAGAGAGAGAGCATGCATGAGAGAGGGAACAGAAGGATGGACAGAGGGAGAAGAGGAAGGAGAGAGAGAACCCCAAGCAGACTCCCCACGGAGCACAGAGCCTCATGACCCTGAGATCATGACCTGAGCCAAAACCAAGAGTCAGACGCCTAACCAACTGAGCTAGCCAGATGTCCCCTCTTTCTAGTATTTTAAATTGGCCACCTCTTCCATTTGTTTTTCAGATTTTTTCAAATAATGAAAGCATGTAAGCATCAACCCAAATTCAAATTGCCATTTGAGTATCATGCTACCTGTATGCATAGGCTTAGGTATGAAATCATTTCTTTATTATTTCCTGGTTTAATTTTGCTTTGTTTTTAAAATCCAGTTTTAACATTCCCAAATCACTTAAGGGTTTTTTTTTTCCTCTATAAACAATGTATTTCAGAATTTATTGAGGTTGTCTTTCTGATCGAGTATATGACCAATTTTTGTAAATACGCCTTAAATATTAGAGTAGAAGGTAGGTAGGAAATGAAATTTCCATTACTTGTGGGGTTTCCATGAAATTGTGTGATTCCCTGAGGAGCACCCATGATGTGTTTGACTCTGTTTCACTCTGTTAAGATGGTGTTTCCATCTTAAGCTAAGTCTGTGCATTTCCTTCATTAGGATATCTCACTTGATCTCGTTCCTTCCACCTGGGCAATCTTAGTCATGTCTCTGCACTCGGAGCAGCTGCTGGGAGTGCACAGGCTGTCATTTCTGAGGGACTCAGCGCGTCCTCACAGTCATGACCTTGGCATGTTTGAGGAAACAAGTCTTATACAGAATATACGAATAATCTGGTCAACAGGCACCATAATATCACTTTATCATTTAAGTCTCCTTGTTATAAAACAAAACCACCTCTTCTCTTCAGGGAAGAAGTGAGGGAATGAGGCCAGTGGGCTTCTACGGAAGGCCGACTTGGGTTCAAATTGCAGCTTTGCCTCTGACTGTCTGTGTCCTTGGGGCAAGTGTCTTTCGCCGCCGAGCCTCACTTTCTTTACTCACAAAGGTGGAGCTTCACTCACTTGATGATTCCCTCATTGAAACACTATTATTTGGACATTCGGTACCTAGTAGTGGCTAGGAATGCATTGATGAGTAGGCACAAATATAGTCCCTCACAGATAATAATTTCTACTTCATAGTATTGTGTGAATTAAGTGGGGGTAATTCGAATAAAGGGTCTGGTACAGAATACATTGGTATTGTTACTCTTAGCCTTAAATTGTATGTGATTCAAATGCCTAATGGAAGCAGCCACACTAGGAACTTGGTCTTTTTGTTGAAGATGTCCAGCTTTAGGAGGAGTACTTGTTGGTTCTTACCCTGCACTGCTCACTCTGGCCTACAGAAGACCCACCACCACCTCATTTAGCTCAGTTAACTCTGCATCTGAGCAAATTATTAGCAGAAAAAAGGAAGGGGCCTGGAGGTACCCTCCCCACCCATTCCAGATTCCCCTTAGTTAGTGCATCCTAGGAGAGACCTTTCGTTCCTTCAAAAATATCGAGTATCTTTTGTACATTGGATTATGTACTAAAAGCAGAATAAACAAAACAAAGGAATGGTGGCCTTTGTCTTCGAGAAGCCAAGAATATTCGAGACCCAAATTCTAAAAAGGCACCAGACCTCCAAGTATCCAAGAATGTAATAAAGAGGGTGTTCTTCAATGAATGTCCAGGATAGTGTTTGGAAAAACCTAGGTCTCATAATTTTTATAAATTCAAATGCAACTCGGTGTCGCTTGGGGATAGAATTTTCCCTGATGCCTTAACCATCTGCTAAGCAACTTTCTGCCTTCCTTTGCCTTCACTTTTATTTCAGCCGGACATCTCCTAACACCCTGAGAAGGAAAATGTTTCTAAGCTATAAAGAACTTGGAATGTGTTTTTCAAAAATACACTTTTAAACATTCAAGGAATTTCAAGAAATGTACCATTTGCCTAAGGGCAGATGATTTAAAAGATCTCTCTTGCGATGTCTTCAAATAAGTTAGTGATTGGAAAGCTGATGCATGAATATAAGACATTATTATTCCACACCGATGCTTCAGAGGAGGGAACTAGTTAGGGGAATATTTTCCTCCCGAACATTTATCCCTGCTGAAATAAGTCAAAATACCCAATGTTCTTTGTATTCAGAGGTGACACTGGTACCAGCACGACTGTCAGTTGCTGTCAATCCTGGGCTTCTGGAAGCAATGTCACGGTGCTTTAACTTGCTTTTCAGTTTGCTCAGCGTGTCTTTGAAGCATCGCCTCTATTCGTCTCTTCCACAGCTCACTGTTCAGCCAAATTGCACTATTTCAGCAGGAACTCAACTAAATACTTAAAAGCCAGTGGGCAAGCCTCTTCCTTGTTGAGGATTTAAGCCTGTTTTTCAAACCGTGATCCTTAGATAGGCAGGCAACAACCACATGGCCTGGGATGCTATCTACATTACATACTCCTGGACCTCATCCCCAGACCAAGGCCTTCTGAAATTCCGAATGGGAGATCAGATAACCTGTGTTTAAAACAAACGCCCCACTGATGCCCCGATGGTTAAGATCTATGAGTTGAGGGTTTTCGCAATCACCAACTCTGTTTTGGTTGAGGCTCGTGCATTTCTTTACACAAAGGACATCAACAATCTGCAGAAATGTGTTCCTAGAAATACACCTGAACATAATCAAGGGCAAGTCTGTTCATATGATTCAAATCTTCCCAGAAAACCCTCTGTCCTTTAAATTTACTATGGCTTGTATTTTGAAAATATCCCACGTGCAATCAAGTATACCTTTCTGAACGGCTAGACAGCAAAGAGGTCAAGTTCAAAACATTAACATACTCTGAAGGAAGAGGAGCTTGAGTAGTGGGAGTAGATTTACAGCGTCCATAGGAAGGAAAAAATAAAAAAAAAAACCCTCTCTTGGCTGATACATACGCAAGAGTTCTTTTGGGCATTTGCTGAGAAAATTAAAAGTGTAGCACCTTCCAAGACAGGTACACCCCTGGCCCTTCTTGGGGCAGGTTACCCTCTTCCCTCTGGCTGCCTAGATGCGGTCCCATGGGCTCAGAATTCCATTTCCATCTATATTGTTTCTATAAGCAAGACAGCATTTCTGCATATATTTTTTTAAACATTTGCTTTTGACATTGTAGATTTGTAGGAAACTGCACAAAAACAAACATGCAGGGAGATTCCATATACCCAGTCCTCAGTCTACCCAAAAATAACATCTTGTACAACTATAGCAAAATAGCAAAGCCAGGAAAATGAGGTTGGCCATTGGTACAATTCACAGAGTTTATTCAGATTTCACCAGCTTCACCTCCATGATTTTCCACAATCACATTTTAATAGCCTTGAGGCAACCCCCAACCATGCTGAACTTCCTGCCTGGACTGTCCAGGTTGTCTTTCCAGGTTCCAACGACTGTTTTTGTTAGTGCCCTGGTTACAAAGTTACATTGAGTGCTTAGGGGTCTGACTATAATTCTAATATTCCTAAAAGCATTATTTCAAATGGACAATTTTGCTGAATGTGTGGTTTTCAGCAACAGCTCTTCCATGTCATAGCAAACATACCCATATAACGGCTGCAACGTAATAGTTTATTTTTTACCTCCAGGAAGGTGCAAGGAAGACCTTCAGTTTGGCAATCAAAGTCACCCAGACTCTCTTCATCTTGTCACTCTGCCACTTTGATAGTTAATTTTGCTTGTCACCTGGACTGGTGCCCAGATATTTGTTAAGACATAATTTCTCAATGTGTCTGTGAAGGTGCTTGTGGGTGTGGTTAACATCTGAATGAATAGACTGGGTACAGCAGATTGCCCTCCCCAAGTGGGGAGGCCTTATCCAGCCTTTCGCAGGCTTGAAAAAAATAAAAGACAGAGAAAGAGAGAACTCTTTCTGCCCGACTGTCTTTGAGCTGGAACATGGGTCTTCTCCGCCCTTTGGGTTCAGACTTGGACGGAGCTACACCATCAGCTTCCCAGTCTGTAGGTCTTTGGACCTGGGCTGGCACTGCATCACTGGCTTGCCAGGGCTCTAGCCTGCCAGCGGCAGACCTTGAACTTCTGGGCCACCATAATCATGTAAGCTGTTTCCTTATAGTAAATCTCTTTCACTGTCTATATCCTATTAGTTCTTCACTCTTAGAGAACCCTGCCTAGTAGTCACCCTCTAGTGCCACAATGTAGTCGCAGTTCCAACTCTCCATAGCTGGGGAGAGAGGGAATGGAAGACACAGCTGCTTCTTTCCAGCTTGGGCTAGGAAATGGCACATTTCATGCTCACGTATGTTCCATTGGCTAGAACTCAGTCATTTGGCCACACCCAACTGCAACAGGGAGAAAAGTTTTTAGAGAAAGTTTCTCTCTCTTTAACTTCCCCAAAGGGAGGTTTTCTTAAGAGGAAGAGAGGGGAGAGGGAATGGCTTTTGAGTAGGCAAAAACCTAGTGTCTGAAATAAGGGTAAGTGCCTAGATAAGGCTACAAATTTTCATTATGGAATCGTTTATAAGAGTGAAAATGTTTTAACAACCTAAATAAGCCATAATAGAACACTTGTTAAATACATTATAATGGATTCATACAACAGAAAAGAAAATGTGATGTTGAAAATGGTATTTTAGAAGAATATGTGGTTTACAAGTACATTGAAGATGTTTATAATGCATTGTTAAGGGTGAAAAGCAGGGAACAAAACATATATATGACACATTCACCTTTTTTGGAAAATCACTACCACAACAAAACCAGTAAATATGTGCACAGAAGAGGGACTGGACAAACATACACCACAATTTTAACAAATAGTTATCCCTCTGTGGCAAATTACAACTGATTCTTGTTTTCGTCTGTTTCAATCTGTATTTTCTAAAATTTTAAAGATATAACAAAAATCTTTTATACTTGAAATAATAATTATAAAAAGTTGTTTTTTTAGGAAGGAGAATTAACATAGGTGACCCTAAAGCAAGGATAAAAGGGACAAGGTCACAGAAGTGAACGGATGACCTGGGCTTGAAACTTTGCTCTACCCTTATCAGTTTGTGACCTCGGATGAGTTATCGACTTTTCTACATCTTGATTACATCCATAAAGTGAGAACAGTGGTGATGAAAATACTGGCCTCTTTGGCTTCCTATGATGCTTAACTAAAAAATTTTCTTGTTGTTCCATACTTGGCACACAGTAAGTGCTCCCAGGCCATCACCACTGTTCTCATGACCTTATTAGTAGTGATAGTAAAGTGTCTTGGGGCAACTTAAGGTCATGGGGTAATATGGTGGTGTCTGAATGTTCTCTCTCCATCAGAGCCATATATCAATCTTCATAAAGAAAGCTCTGCTTCTCCCACATCAACATTGGTGTAGTTTCATCTCAGTTTTAGCACGATTCTTGTTCATAAACTTTCAAAGAGTTTCTTTGTTATTACCATCCAACCTAAACTCTGGTCTCATTTAAAAAAAAACTGCAAATTACAATCTTGATTATTTCATCTTAATAGAAGAAGATCATACCATCAGTCAGTCATCGTTAAAGATGATTTCTAAAGAATTGGGGTTTTAGGCAGGTGCATCGACCACATTTCACCGAACATATCTCTCTTACCACCAGCACACACATACATAGCACCATTCCCAGTGTTTCCTTTTATGTAGGGGTAAGTCTCCTGGTTTTCTCCATTCTCTCACTCCTCTCCCTCCTCTCAACCAGGCCTTTCTTCTTTCTTCTCTTTGGGGAGACTGCTCTGGGCTGGCACTGGTTGGGGATAAATCCAGCTGATTCTGGATGCTGTATAGGAAGTCCATTTGGTGATATTTATGACATGGACTTTATCAGTAATAAAAATGATATTTTGGTTTCTGTCTGCCTTATCATTTGTCTTATTTCTTAATTCATTTAAAACGTGGGTGGATAAAGCAGTTTAGTTTATTGGGCCATATTCAAAGTTCCCAAGAAACACACACACACACACACACACACACACACACACACACACACACGAGTTTCTTGATAATACAACTTAATAATAATAAAGGTGACATTAATAAAAGAAAGAACAAGAACCATATGATACTCTTAATAGATGCTGAAAAAGTATTTGACAAAAAATAGCATCCTTTCTTGATCAAAACTCTTAAAAGGGCAGAGATAGAGGATACATACCTCAAAATCATCAAAGCCATCTATGAAAAACCCACAGTGAATATCATTCTCAGTGGGGAAAAACTGAAAGCTTTTCCCCTAAGGTCAGGAACATGGCAGGGATGTCCACTATCACCACTGCTATTCAACACAGTACTAGAAGTCCTAGCCTCAGCAATCAGACAACAAAAAGAAATAAAAACATCCAAATCAGCAAGGAAGAAGTCAAACTCTCACTCTTTGCAGATGATATGATACTTTATGTGGAAAACCCAAAAGACTCCACTCCAAAACTGCTAGAATTCATACAGGAATTCAGTAAAGTGTCAGGATATAAAATTGATGCACAAAAATCAGTTGTATTTCTATACACCAACACCAAGACAGAAGAAAGAGAAATTAAGGAGTCAATCCCATTTACAATTGCAGCCAGACCATAAGATACCTAGGAATAAACCTAACCAAAGAGACAAAAAATCTGTACTCAGAAAACTATAAAGTACTCATGAAAGAAATTGAGGAAGACACAAAGAAATGGAAAAATGTTCCATGTTCATGGATTGGAAGAACAAATATTGTGAAAATGTCTACACTACCTAAAGCAATCTACACATTTAATGCAATCCCTATCAAAACACCATCAATATTTTTTCAAAGAAATGGAACAAATAATCCTAAAATTTATATGAAACTAGAAAAGACCCCGAATAGCCAGAGGAATGTTGAAAAAGAAAGCCAAAGTTGGTGGCATCACAATTCCAGACTTCAAGCTCTATTACAAAGCTGTAATCATTAAGACAGTATGGTACTGGCACAAAAACAGACATATAGATCAATAGAGAATAGAGAGCCCAGAAGTAGACCCTCAACTCTATGGTCAACTAATCTTCGACAAAGCAGGAAGGAATGTCCAGTGGAAAAAAGACAGTCTCTTTGACAAATGGTTTTGGGAAAACTGGACAGCCACATGCAGAAGAATGAAACTGGACCATTTCCTTACACCACATACAAAAATAGACTCAAAATGGATGAAAGACCTCAATGTGAGACAGGAATCCATCAAAATCCTTGAGGAGAACACAGGCAGCAACCTCTTTGACCTCAGCTGCAGCAACTTCTTCCTAGAAACATTGCCAAAGGCAAGGGAAGCAAGGGCAAAAATGAACACTGGGACTTCATCAAGATCAAAATCTTTTGCACAGCAAAGGAAACAGTCAACAAAACCAAAAGACAACTGAAAGAATGGGAGAAGATATTCACAAATGCCATATCAAATAAAGAACTAGTATCCACAATCTATAAAGAACTTATCAAACTCAACAGCCAAAGAACAAAAATTCCAATCAAGAAATGGACAGAGGACATGAACAGACATTTCTGCAAAGAAGACATCCATATGGCCAATAGACACATGAAATAAGTGCTTCACATCACTCAGCATCAGGGAAATAGAAATCAAAACCACACTGAGATACTACTTTACACCAGTCAGAATGGCTAAAATTAACAAGTCGGAAATGACAGATGTTGGAGAGGATGTGGAGAAAGGGGAACCCTCCTACACTGTTGGTGGGAATGCAAGCTGGTGCAGCCACTCTGGAAAACAACATGGAGGTTCCTCAAAAGTTGAAAATAGAGATACCCTACAACCCAGCAATCGCACTACTTGGTATATAGCCTAAAGATACAAATGTAATGATCTGAAGGGGTATGTGTGCCTGAATGTTTATAGCAGCAATGTCCACAATAACCAAACTATGGAAAGAATCTAGATGTCCATCAACAGATGAATGGATAAAGAAGATGTGAGATATATATATATATATATATATGCACATATATGTATATAAATATACACACACACAAAAACACACACACAATGGAATACTATGCAGCCATCAAAAGGAATGAAATCTTGCCATTTGCAATGATGTGGATGGAACTAGAGGGTATTATGCCTAATGAAATAAGTCAATCAGAGAAAGACAATTATCATATGATCTCCCTGATATGAGGAATTTGATAGGCAGGGTGAGGGGTTTGTGGGGTAGGGAAGGAAAAAATGAAACAAGATGGGATCAGAAGGGAGACAAACCATAAGAGACTCTTAATTTCATATACAAACTGAGGGTTGCTGGGGGGAGGTGGAGGTACAGAGAAGGTGGTTGAGGTTGACATTGGAGAGGGAATGTGCTATGGTGAGTGCTTTGAAATGCGTAAGCCTGATGATTCACAGATCTGTATCCCTGGGGAAATAACACATTGTATGTTAATAAAAATAATAAATAATAATAATAATAAAGATATTTTTTTGTTTGTCTTTCTTCCTATTTTACTAAAGCTATGGTGGGAAGCAGGTAGCAAAGAGGGTATACTGAAATGTCTAAAGTAAAACAATCTGACTAGAATAGGAAAGATTAGGCGAGTGCTCAACATGGATTCAGTTTGCATTTTTAGGATAGGATAGTTGCTTCTTAAAATTTAATAGTGCCAACGAATCACTTGGAGATGTTGCTGAAATTCATAATATGTTTCAACATGTCTAGGGTGAAGTCCAAATACCATATTTCCAGTAAGCTCCAGGAAATGCTGATGCCTCTGGCCCATAGACAACCCTCGAGCAGCAAGGGTGTAGGATATTATGATACGGATGTATGATATTATTATTATTATATTACCTTCACACTGAATAATCACTTATCAACTTACTTATTTTGAACTCTATTTACATTAATAATTATTCTGTCTAATCTAGTATTTATGATGGACCTCCAATTTCCCAAGTGTACTTCCATCTGGATAGCATATCCCATCTCTCACCTGCCCCTACTTTTCATGGTTCCTCATTATCAGTAAGATTTTGCTGCATTAACAAGTTACCCCAAAATGCAGTGGCTTAAAACAACAACCATTTATTTTGTTCACAGTCTTGTGGGTTTTAATTTGGGTCCAGCTGAGGATTCTTTTGCTGGTCTTTACTGGACTGAGGCTTACATCTAGACCCAGCTGAGGATTCTTTTGCTGGTCTTTACTGGGCTGAGGCTTACATCTAGAGCCAGCTGCAGGACACTAGGTCATTGTTCCCTGGGCGGTGCTGATATGGACTGGTGCAACACAGGGGATCTCGACTACATTTTTTGTCCTCATCATCCAACAGGATAGAGCAGGCTTGTTCACATGGTGGCAGAAAGATTCCACATGCGGCATCAGGTAAGTCCATTGTTCGAGCTCTTTTCTTACCTCTACCTGAATCACATTTGCTACCATCCACCCTACTGGTCAAAGCAAATTGCATGACCAATTTCAGTACCAGGATGACAGTTACCTAAGGGTGTGGAGGCTGGGAAGCAGAGGCATTTGTGGTTGCTTTTGCAATCCAACTATTCAAGTTCTAATTGACCTTGAGGGCCTTCCCCAGGAAGGCCTACCAGACTTGTTTTTTCATTTTTGTTTTGTTTTGTTTTGTTTTTTAAATCTCTACCGTTATTGCTCTCCCTCTTCTCTTCTCTTCTCCTGGAGCACTCTTTCTATTTTTAGACAGAGCCTTAATCCACTTTCAAATGCTACCTCCCACTTAAGCTTGATGTCTAAATTGAATGGGGTCTTCAACCATATAGCACATCTCATTCAGATAATTAATTATAGTTACCTATATACAGATGGCATCCTCCTCTACTAGATGAGATATTTCTAAAGGGTTTTTGCTTGTGGCTTGCCCATGTTTGTATTCCTGCAGCATTCAGCAAATAATATCAATTTCTACAATTTATTGAGTGCTACTATCTATTGAACATAGTTACTTTGTAGATCCATCATCTCATACAAAGGAGGTATTCATATTGGCTCCTTTTTATAGATTAGGAAAGTGAAACAGAGAAGTAAAATAATTTGTCCAAGAGCACAGAGCCAGGAAGCTGTAGAGACAGGATTTGAACCTCTATCTCTTAAATCCAATAGCTTTGTCTTTTCAATTAGTCTCCCAATTTAACGAAAATACATGGTTTTGAATAAGCCACATGCTCATAATTAAGAACTGACCAAAGAGGTTGTGTTCATCTTCTTGGGAACGCAAGTCAGACTTTGAGGACAGAAGACAGTCTCAGAGTTGATGGGCTTTCATAGAGTCAAGCTCAAGATTCTGACTCAGGTCTAGAGGTTTGCAAATGGTTCTCAGTTCTCTGTAGAAATGGTTCTCAGGCTCTGTAGAACTGAAACATTGATAAGATGATTTCAGACTCACAAGGCTTGAAATAAGTCTAGAATGCTAACTTATTAGTGTTTGTGGAGATAGAGAAGTGATACTCCCACTAGCATAGGAATCCTATTGTCAGCCTGATCTTTTATCTATAGGGCAACTAAGATGAGAAGGATGCAGACTGTGCTTATTTCCTGCTCCTTCCAAAAACATCTTGAGCCCATTGCAAAGGGAGTGGGTATTTTTAAGTCATACAGTCATCAGGGAGGCATGATCAGTCATTCTTGATGAAAAGGCTGAATCTGTCCAACTAATGGGAAGACTCATATGGAGTCATCATTGCTCAATCTTTCTTGGGCAGTACTGGACAAATTCTTTTCACTCAATGTCTCCATTTTCAACATTCTGTAAGAAAGTCCATTGATTCGGCTTCACTTTCTTGGTTTGTGATTGTGAATTTGGCTGTATTCTCATAACTCTGACTCTGATATTCCCTTCCCAGCACTGTAATTGCAGTTTGGGCAGCTGTTACAGGGGACGATGATGCCTTAAGCTTAGTTACTTAGGGATAGGGCATTTCATTAGTCTTTCTGTAGGTGTGAATTACGCAGGAAAAGTTATTATTTATTTTTGGTGAAGTGAATGATGCTTTGAACTTGTTTTTCACTTGTAAAAAATGTGGTACATGAGTGAGATTTTGGAGAAAAGAAATGCAAACGCCTTGAGTAGCAGTTAGGATTGAATGAAGGAAGCAGATGTGACTCTAGATATTTTAGCTATGAGGGGACTTATCAACTTACTTATTTTGAACTCTATTTACATTAATAATTATTCTGTCTAATCTAGTATTTATGATGGACCTCCAATTTCCCAAGTGTACTTCCATCTGGATAGCATATCCCATCTCTCACCTGCCAAGATAAGATGTTTACAAAATCATTAGGTGGTCTAGAGATGTGGACTCTAGATTGGGCTTCTAGAACTGACTCCCAGAATACTACAGAACTGACCCACCAAAGGAGCTACCATCTCTAAGACCACTGTGGAGGCGATGATGCCAAGAAGCCATTCCGAGACTGTTCTTGTGTCAGGAAGCCACACTGCCTCTGGACACCCAGAGGATGGACCCTAAAAGGCCAAAAAACCCTCATGGCACCACTGCCTTGCTTGCCAATGACAACACAGTTGAAAGAAGCAAGAAAATGCTCTCCACCTTCCAAGTCTGATGCAAGTACATCTAATGAGTTACGCTTAATTTGCTTCTGGAATGCATGTTGGGAGGGAGTTTGGAGAATGTAGTTTGTAGTATTCCAGCCTCGGGTAAGGTCCCTGAGAAGGAAGCTGGGCAAGCCAGTGCACACTCCGGGTCCGGTGGCTCCCTCGCTACCATGGCCATGACTAGCTGTAACAACAGAGATCATGGCCTCACATTTGCCAAGTGCTCCTCTGGGCCCTGTGCCGAGCCAAACCCCTGCCATCCCTCATTGCCTTCTCCTCAATATTATGATCCGCTTTCGCAGAGACACAGCTGGGACCTAGAGAGACCCAGTAATTCACACAAATTTATGGCGAGGAAGACAAAGAGCCAGTCAAGGACTCCATCTGCCTGATTCCGGAGCCGCCTTCCCCAGCACCGCTTGACCACTTGCCTTTACCCGGGCTCTACTTCCTGCCCTTTCTCTATGTCAAAGGCCTGGGAGACTCGTCCTCGCTCCCTTTCAAGTGTCAGCAAGACCCAGGCTCTGGGCCAGTTCATAGACCCCAGACAAGTTTCCTGCAGCTTTTCTCTCCCTCCTGCTTTTACAGGGATTATATCCATCTCTGCAGATTTAGTGCTCAGAGGCGGTTTCTCTACCTACCTCTCCACCCTCTGGAGAGAGAACTGCTTTACTCATCCCAGGGAAGTTCTTAAATTACCTTCTGCTACATCCACATCAACTTTTATTTCATCTCTTTCCATCTGAAATAGAGAAGATGAAGGCGAGACCAAGTTTCTGAATTCTGAGTCTCAGCAAAATGCAATTACTACTTTTCCCTCCCTAATCACAGGAGACTTCTCTGAGCAACCTAGTTACTGATTCTGCTCTTCCCCGACTCCCTCCTTCCAACTGCTCTTTGAAGCTTGGCGTGGAAGTTATTTTGCTTTGAATTGCTTAAGAGGCCTCGTTAATGAGGTTTATGACAGCCATAGCCTGCCATGCTTCTCAAGACACTTGTCATTTCCCCTACCCCAAACATTCTGGAACACATGTGAATGGAATGACAAAATGGTACAGTCCTTATTTGTTATTTGCATCTGCCAATGGAAAATATCTCCTCTACAATTCAAAATGCCCTCATAATCTGAGATGTCACCAATTTGTTCCTGTGTGTCTGCCTTCTGTCCTCTCTCCTCCCCTGGGTTCATTCAGCAACCTCCAAATGATAAGCAATCTTTGGAATCCATTCTTATCATTTCTCCATTCAAAAATGTTTGTGAATGCATTCCATGTGCTGGGCCCCGTGCTAAGTGCTAGGAAGATTAGGTGAATAAATACAAGCTTCCAGAAGCTCCCATTCCAGACATTACATAAGCAATCAATTCGTAAAAGAATTTTAAGTGAATATACATACCATTTACTTCAAATTAAGTTCTTGATTAGATAAGACATTCAGGGAAGGCTTCTCACATGAAATGACATTTATACTGGAGGGGAACTAGAAGCCAGCCATGCAAAATGAAGAGGGCAAGGTCATTGAAGGCAGCAGGCAGAGCATGTGTATAGGTCCTGAGGTGAGAAAAGAAACAGGTGTGTTTCTGGGTCTGTAGGGAGGTCAGTGAGGTGGGAGCTCACCAGTTGAGGGAGGATAGTGCTCAGTGTCTGTGGGGGGCTGGACCTTGTAGGGCCTTACAAGTCAAGATCAAGAGCGTGGATTGCATGCTCAGCCTGCTGGGCAAACTTTAAAGAGGAAGCATGTAATTTGATGTATAGTTAAAAGATACTTCTTGCTGCTGAGTGGGGACTGGAGTGGGATAAGGGATGATAAGCCAAAGTGGAGAGTGGAGAGTGGAGGGCAGAGAGGCCACTGCATTTGTCCAAGGGGAGATGGCAGAGGCCTGGTCTAGGTGGTGGCATTGGCCGGAGTGGGGGGGAGGAAGGGGTGGAGTGAGGCATGATGACATTGCTGACCGAAGAGGTGTGAGTGGTTCTGGAGCAGAGGGTCTATAATGCTTTCTGCACTTTCAGCATCAAGGAATCTCGGTCCTACTACTGTGGGGTGCTCTTCTGTTCATAGCTTTGTGGCTCAGTACACTTCTTGGCAACTTGTCCTCTCTCCCCTTCTGGTTCTAATCTTGTTACTCCATGCACACCCCATTGGATAGAACCCTGATACTACATATTGACAGGGTGGAAGAGTGGGAGAGAGCACAGTCCCTGAAATCAGACGTCTGGTCACAATCCTGGCTATTTACCTTGACCACCGGGGCCATCCTGCTTAACACTCAGCTTTGCCAGCTATAACGTGGAGTGAAGATACTCATACCTGCATTGTAGTGTTCCTGGGAGGATTGGATGAGCCATTGCAGGTAAGGATAGAGCAGCACCCCACACGGGGGCTCGGTACAAATGTTTATTAGTGTAAATCAGAGGACCAGGTGCTTTTGAGCTATCTTTATTTCACTCTCTGACCACCCTGACAGCAGGATATAGTGTTTCAAGGCCTCCCCCAAATACACCCAAACCTATAGTGGATTAATAAGACTATTTTACTAAATGTTTCATAAGGATATGGAGGATGGGGATTTCTTCCAGAAGGTACAGCATTTCACTTCAAATCCCCCATTGAAAATCTGGCCCCTTCTCTCCCTCCTTAGCCCCTTGCTGCCCATCAACCTCCCCCCACACTGCCTTCTTGCAGTTTCCTGGCCTTTGGACCTGGACTCTCCTCACTTCATCTGTAGCTTTTTTTTTTTTTTCCCCCACAGAAACCACTATTGGTTTTGCTAATCTCCTTTTTGTTTTCTATTTCCCTAATTTCTGGTCTTTCTTCTTTCTTTCCTTCCATATTTTTTGGGTTTGTTTTCTGTTCT
Source organism: Lontra canadensis (assembly GCF_010015895.1). Classification (NCBI taxonomy): domain Eukaryota; kingdom Metazoa; phylum Chordata; class Mammalia; order Carnivora; family Mustelidae; genus Lontra; species Lontra canadensis. Next base: position 47,620,016 of record NW_022630995.1, read on the forward strand.
TTTACTAAATTTTGAGATAAAATCTTAGCTCAGAGAGTAAAGCCTTTTTTTTCCTTTTCTACTATATGCTTTCCCTCCTATTCCCCCCACTCCCCTCTTGTATACTTTAAAAGTTTCCTTCTAAGTATGGTTTGATATGTGGTATTTTTATTACCGTTCAGTTAAACATTCTTTTTAATTTCTACTGTATTATTTTTTGATGTATAGATTATGCTTAATTTCCAAATAAGCCTTGTTTTTATTGTTGATTCTTAGCTTAGTTGTCTTATGTCAGAGAGTGCGCTCTGCATGATTTCACAGCATTGAAATATGTTGTGACTTATATGACCCAGGATACAGTCAATTCTGGTAAATGTTTCATGTGGACCTGAAAAGAATGTACACTTTGCAGTTTGGTATAGTATTCTACGAATGAATGTACATTAGGTCAAGTTGCCAAACATCGTGTTTCTGTGTCCTTACTAATTTGGGGGGTTAACTTGTACTATGAGTTCAATATCCCAGTATGACTGTAAATTTGCCTATTTTTCATTTTTCAGTTTTGGTTTTACATATTTTTAAACTATGTTATTATGTATATACAAATTTAGAAATATTCTATCTTCCTGGTGAATTGAATCTTTTATCATTATGCTGTATTCCTCTTTATGTTTAATAATGCTAATTGTCTTAAAGTCTACTTTTAAAGTAATATTAGTAATCTATGCTCGCTTTCTTTTTGTTAATGTGTGCAAGTTATAACTTTCCCCATTCCTTTTCTTTCAACTTTTAATTTTTTCATAGGTTTTGGTTTTAGATGTGCTCTCAGGAAAGAGCATGCAATTGCTTTTGTTGTTAAAAATTTAGTCTGATGGGATGCCTGGGTGGCTCAGTGGGTTAGGCCTCTGCCTTCGGCTCAGGTCATGATCCCAGGGTCCTGGGATCAAGCCCCACATCGGGCTCTCTGCTCAGCGGGGAGCCTGCTTCCTCTCTCTCTCTGCCTGACTCCCTGCCTACTTGTGATCTCTCTGTAAAATAAATAAATAAATAAATATCTTAAAAAAAATCTAGTCTGATAATTATCATTTTCTAAAAGGAATATTTAGCTTATATTTAATACTGGTTTCTATGTGTCCTACCCATTTCCTTTTCTCTTTCCTGCCTTCTTTTGAACTGGTCATTTTTTATTATTTTTCTTTTTTTTCCTGTATTCATTTAGAAATTATATAATTTTTTACTATTTCATAATTGGTTACCCTAGAGATTAAAGAATAATTTCCACATCTGTAAAAATCTAATGTCAATTGGTACTTTTACTCTCTTTTGAGATAATACAAATACCTTTGGGACAGAATTTCCTAAACTTTAATGTGTATGTAAATCACAGAGGAAGACTCTGTTGAAATGGGAATTTTGACTTAGCAAGTCTGGAGAAAACACCAAGATTCTCCCTTCTAATAAACTCTATAGGCCACTCTAGGAGTACAAAGCCCTTGGAACACTTCTACTCTATTTACTACACCCCTCCCTAATTAAACATCAATTAAGCTCTTATATAAACCCCTCAATACATAACTGTAGTTTTTTATATAGCTAATATTAACCCACTTTCATTCACAATTAACTAGCCATTTTTGTTGCTTTTTACCCCTTCTTGCATTTGATATTCCATCTAAAACCATTTTTCTTTTGCCTTAAGGACACCCTTTAGGGTTTCCTTTCATGGTGCTCTATTGGTGAAAATTCTCAGTTTTTATCTGAAAATGTCCCTTTAATTTTTAAAAAATAGACTTTTTATTTTGGAATGATTTTAGAATTACAGAGATAAAACAGAAGGTTTTCATATATCCTTCATCCAGTTTCCCCTAATGTTAATTTTATCTTACCATAATACATTTACCAAAACTAAGAAGCCAACTTGACACATACTCTTGACCACTCTTCAGTTATTACTTGGATTTCTCTAGTTTTCTCATTAGTGACTTCCTTCCACTTCAGAATCCAATCTAGGATACCATAAGTGATTAAGTCATTTGAATATCATGTACACCTGATATAAGAAGAGCAGTGCCCCTCTGTGGCATTCTCCAAAACCAATAACCCTAGTCTAACCATGAGAAAATATCCAACTCCAATTGTGGGACATTCTAGAAAATACCTGACCAGTATTCCTCAAAATTGTCACAGTCATGGAAAACAAGAAATGAAGGAGACATGATAACTGAATGCAATATGCTTTCCTGGATTGGCACACTGAAAAAGGCAAAGCAAAGATTGACTACAAGAAAGCAACTCACTTTAGGTAGAATTATGCCAAGATGATATTTGGGTTAGGTACTAGTGGGAAGCAAGGGACAACAATTTTATTGATTTTCCTGAAGTCTTGAAAAAATTAATAATCTTTACCTGTTTGGTTTCTTTACTGACAAGAGTGGAGTGTTACAGGGGTTTGTGCATGGTCTGAGAAGGCCTTTGGATATAAGACCTTCAAAGATTTTATTTAGGGGAGAGGCAGAGGGAGAAGGAGAGAGAGAGAGAGAATCTCAAACAGACTCCTCACTGAGTGCAGAGCCTAGACACAGGGCTCAATCTCACAGTCCTGAGATCATGACCCTGAGATGGTGACCTGAACCAAAGTCAAGTATCAGATGCTTAACCAACTGAGCCACCGAGGTGTCTCTGGATATAAGACCTTCAAGTATAGCTTTGAACCCTTCCTTTGCTTCTGGCTTCCCTTCCTTTGCTTCTGGCTTCAAAGGATATTGGAGATATTGGGTAGCAGTTTGGTAGGATCTATCTACTCTCTGGGTTCTGCTCCAATTATTTTTTTCTGCATCAAGAGACTTTGAAGGTCATAGAATGTCAGGTGTGATGACAAGGTTTTTATCTAGGAGGACAAAGGCATATATATGCAAGGGGAAGACAAGGAGAGGGAGGATTTACTAGGAAATGAGTTTAGTTTCTTGTTGCTTAGGCTTGTCAAATTGCTCACTAGCTTTGGCCAAATAATCTTTTAATGAAATAATTTTTGAACCAGAATTTCTTTTGGAGGATTTGCTATACCAATTATATATATATATATATATATATATATATATATATATATATATATATATATATATTTATCTCAGACACAACTTGATTATGAATAGAGGAGTCCTCCAGAACCTTAATAGTTCCTCTGTTAAGCATTTAATATTACAATTCCATTTGTAGAGTAAGTCTCTCCTTATTAAATTTGCAGGAATGTTATCACAGAGCAGAAAGTAATGTTTTTCATTCAAGGATTCAAGTGCTATAGTTAAGAACTGGCAGGTAGGAAAAAAATCTGGGAGTTGTTTGAAAGACAAAATAATAAGTCTATTAGTAGACCTACTAATTTTCAGGAGTAGAATTTAGTGATTCATCACTTACATAAAAAACCCAGTGCTCATCACTATAAGTGCCCTCCTTAATACCCATCACCCATTTGTTTGAAACCCTTCTTAAAATGTTCCAACAACTGTTCAGGAAAAGGTGCTATTTCCTATTCTATTTTTGAATCAGTCTTCAGCTTCAGGTTTAACTCCATTGACAGATTGAGATGAAAGGGCTTCTTTCACACTGACACCTTTGGTGAACCTCCCAAATGTTGTCAGAGGGATTTTCTAGTCTAGCACAAAAATCTCTTTCATTTTTACTTTTCTGTTTTCATTATTAAATTATGGTCCAATCAATTTTTATTGGAAATGTTTAGGGATATTACTGGTAAGAGGCTTTGCCCTACTTTTCAGGCTTTTTTTTTTTTTTTAACCCTAGCTTTATTATGGCAAAAGAGATGCTGTAGATCTCTTTCTGGGTTAATCCAATCAGCTTTTGCTATTCAAGATTTAGCATCTGTGGTCCTGACCAACACATGGACAAGCTGATGTAGGCTGGGTAACCCTGAATCATATACACACAAAATAATTGTAAATTCTTCTAGGAATAGTTCCTGGTCTTGTTGGGGGTCTTGTAGGGAGGCCCTTAACTACAGCTCTTAATTCATCTTGGGTCCAAAGTTTAAATTCTACAGTTGCTGTATATCTGGCTCATAAGAGAGATGGATCTTTAGAGGCAACTGACATTTTATGGTGCTAGAAGGTTGTTGGGAAATCATAGAGGGTCTGCTCAAGAGGAAGAGACAGACGTAATTGACACAAGTGAAGAAAGACAGAGATGAGAAGGATAAAGAGGAAAGGGGATATTGGATATAGGGAGGCAAGGGGAAGACAAGGAGAGGGAGGATTTACTAGGAAATGAGTTTAGTTTCTTGTTGCTTAGGCTTGTCAAATTGCTCACTAGCTTTGGCCAAATAATCTTTTAATGAAATAATTTTTGAACCAGAATTTCTTTTGGAGGATTTGCTATACCAATTAAAAACTGCTGCCCATTGACCTAGGAAATCTTAATTCCCCTTCTTTTCTAGGGTGCTCATTAAATACAAAATTTATTCAAGTCAAATGTTCCGCAGAGTGGCCACTGAAGGCGCAAATCCTTACAGCTGAAGTCACACCATTTAGAGAGACAGCCACCAGAGCCGTGATTATAATGACAACACATATAAGAAGCAGCAGTTTTTCCTGGAGGAGGAGCGGATTTAGGCTCAGACAACCTCAGAAGAGCCTGCAAAGACTGATTGAAAGTGATGCTTGTGTTCTTTGTGTGTCAAGTGCCCCGCCTGAACGCTGGCCCCCTCCAAACACTAACTCCCTGGCAGGTAGAAAATTAGAGAGATCACTCCCTCTAAACTGAAGGCAAATTAGGAAGAGGTGCCTCACCCAGTTAATAAAACTGATCCACAGTGAAGTTTGTCCAGTGGATGCCCATCTGGTAAGAACTGCAAACTCATTGGTCTGTGAGGCTGGCTTGAACAACAGGTTTATAGGGCCTATGGCTGTGTTCTACCCTATGATCCTCCTTATGACAAATCATACTTTCAGATAACACAATACAAAATGAAAGTATAAAAGAGAGCCTCCCCCAAAAGGATGAAAAGGAATAGTGTGATTCCACCAAGGATAACTTAAGTAGAATAAATAGCTGAGGAACTCAATGCAAAGATAGCAGAGTTTGGACCCAGCACTGATGATGTAGGCACAGACATTACAAACCACACGCAGCAAGGCACAAGGGTCCTCTGTGGGGACCACATTGGATCAAAGCTTGGGGTCCAGGAGGTGATGGACAGTGCAGACCGTGTCTCAGTGCTCTCAGTGCAGTCTTTAGGAAAACTGTGGCAAGAAACAAAGACCACCCAGATAATAAACAGAAACTATTCATTCGGAGCTCGCTAGAGCAAGGGAGTAAGTCACCATCAGTTGCATTTGGCAAACTCAAGGGCAGCCAGGGAAGTGGAAAAGCTTTATGGTGAAAACTGGGAAGGGTTCAGATCAGCTCTGATTGGGGTTTGTTGGCAAGGGGAAGATGGAGGTAGGCTAACTAGAAAAGAGCATCTTAGATCACTGATTTAGGGAGAGCATATCTGGCTTTCTCTGCTTGGTCCTGAGTTGGAAGAGAGTGAAAAACCTGGGAAGCTGGCAGGCATCGACTGAGTCCTAAATGTTCTGGCAAGATAGGTGCAGGGGTTGTAGTTTGGCTTCCTGAGCTACCTGTTGCAGAGATTATGGACTGGGGTTCTAATCCTATCAGACAGGGTCCGGTCCTTGTCAAGTCTATCAAGGCGAAGATGGCCTGAACAATTACATCTCATTTAATCATCATGATGGTTTTCTCCATGTCTCTGTTTTACAAGTGAGGAAAGCAAAGCTCAGGGAATATGAGTAATGTATCCAAAGTCATACAACCAGCAACACAAGCAAAGTTCAGATCTATGAATGTTGGATCTATTTTTAACTATGTTATGTCTTAAAGGGCAATGAAATTATTCTTATGTTGTCCTATTAAAAATATTAGATGCTCAATAAGTGCTTAATAAGTGCATATTGGGTGAGAGAATGGATGAAAATAATTTCGGAACACTTCTTTTGCAACTGCCTCCAGAGCTTGTATTTTTTAAAATAACTTCTATGAAGGCAGAGCTAGATTATGGATTTAGTTTGTAGAAACAAACATTTTTTTCCCAAATTAAGACCAGAAACTAAGGTGAGAGAAACTGCTGGCTCAGAAACCTAGTGTATCCACTCAGTAATGAGATGGCTCTTGTGATTTTTACACATTTGCTTGTGATCGACAAATCAGTTTTGAAGGCTTTTCCAAAGGAGAAATTGCAAGAAGAGTTATATGTTGGGAATAAGAACTCATCACTTCAAAAGTTTAAAGGCTGATGCTTACTTTAAAAAGTAAGCTAAATTCTCATTATTTTTGTGTTTTATCTTTCTGCATAATTTCACAAAGTTCTCAATGGTCTATCATTCAATAAATATTTGTCAAATATCTATTATGTGTTTAGTTCTGTGCTTTGAACACAGATATCAAATATTGCCTTGTCAAACAGGGGCTCACAGTCTAGTTGAGGAAAACAGAAAATTAACAATTGAAATGCAGTTTGACAAGTGCCAGGCTGACAAATGGTGGGTATCGATACCCTGGGAACAATTAGAAGGAACAGCAGTGAGTTGGTACTTGTTAAACAACTAATTCCTGGGGGGAGTGGCAGGAAGGTCAAAGCCTCATTTGCAGCATTTCTTGAGTATTTATTACATAAATACTCCCACCATGGCCAATTTCAAGCTTACAATAGGATACCATTAAAAGGGAGTTGAAAAGAGATGTGCAGCAGTACACCATCATGTCCTATTTCCACTGTCCAGATATAAGAGATGTAAATAATCTCAAAAGCACAGATAACAGTAAAATGTAGAAAAAGTAGGTAGGAAGTGACAAGTTTGTGTAGTTATCACGTTTGCTTTTCATATAGTTAACTTTACTGTAAACTTACATAACCTATTGTTAAAAAACAGCCGTATTTAAAAACCAGCCCATAAAATTACTGAACATTTAACATCAGCTCTTGGAAAGCAGAACTGGAACCGTTCGAGTGGACTCTAGCACACCACTGAACAAGAGCAATGTCAGGAATTACTGTAGGCTCACCTAAGGAGACGAGTGCAAGGAAACTGAAGGCAGGAATCCTACCTTTTCATTTCTGTATCTCCCATATCGAGCGCTAGGTTGTTGAAGGGTCAAAGCAATTCATCAATATGTTTTTTTTGTTTGTTTGTTTTTAGCCCCTACTGTATTCTGGGCACTGTTCTAGGTGCTTGGGGGTATAGCAAAGAAAAACAAATCTGTACCTTTAGAAAATTTACACCCATTGGTGTGTGGTCGTGGGGTGTACAAGAAAAAAAGTAAAATCAGGTGGTGGGTGATTAGTGTTGGGGGTAAAAATTCTCTATTGCAGAGGCGCTGCTATTTCATAGCGGGCTGTCAGGCAATGGCAAATACGGAGACCTACGAAAGTAAGGAGGAAAGGTTGTGGAATATGAGAAACACGGTGTAAGTAAGACTGAAGCACAGACTGCACAAATCTCACCCTTCAACAGGGCTGGAACACAGAGCAAGCTACGGAAGCTTTTCTCCAGAGAAGCCCAGACAGTTCCGCTCCCCCTTACTCTCCTCAGCCTCTCTGCACAAGGGCAGAAGTCTTCCTCCAAGTCTGTCTCAGGGGTACTCTCCGAAAGTCGCTTTACGCACGGACAGCCCTGCGCATGCTCAAATCCACGGTTTCTGGCGCACAAACTAGGGCAGTTTGCGCATGTGCGTAAGCGAGACAAGATTTTTGTCCCAAGGCCTTGCCGTACCGTCCGGGCGGCGAGTTGCATCCTGGTTCAGTTAGTGTGTACGGCGTGTGTCGAGTGTTTGCTGATCACTGTCGCCACCAACAAAATGAACCGCGAGAGCTTCGCGGCGGGCGAGCGGCTGGTGTCGCCGGCTTATGTGCGGCAGGGCTGTGAGGCCCGCCGCTCGCATGAGCACCTCATAAGGCTGCTTCTGGAGAAGGTACCGAGCTGTCGGGTCACTCCCCAGCTGCCGCGCCCCCCAGAGCCTCTGGCTCCGCCCAGCGCCCCTTTAGTCCCGCGTACTGCCAACCCACACCTGTATGTTGGTTGAGACCTGTGCCCGGAGTGTCTCGCAGCTTGCGGTGCGCTGGGCTGACTTGCTGCTCTCAGCAAATTCTCAGCCTCACCATAAACCAGCAAAACCCAGAGCGTGTAGTTGAGCTTGTGGGAGTCCGGATTTTGAGTCCTCTGTTTTTTCCGAACTTGGGGATCTGAAGTGAGGGGAAGTCCCAGTTGCTTTACTGTTTTGTTTGCGAAGAGGGCAAAGTTCGCACCTTCTCTCTCTGACTATCCCAAGGACTGGGGGAGTGCTTTGTGTTTGTAAACCAGGACACAGTAACTCGAACCAACAACTGCTGCAGAACCTCACGGGTCTCGTTCCTGCCAGTAACCCGAATTTTAATTTCACTCAAGTTTGACAAGACCTAGTCTTAGCAGTCTGGTTCGAAGAATCCTCATTGAAGATACAATTTATTTGTTTTCAGTTACCTTAATTTACTGTAACTTTAAACCCGAGTAAATGTCATCGTATTCATCTATTATCCCTTCTGGGAATCTGTAGATAATTGTAATGCCGTGTAACAAATGTTTTGCCTCTTCGAGGTTTCTTCTTTATGCTGAATTTATGTCCTAAATTTAGAAAGCAAGAAGCATGGCAAAATACACACTGCAAAGTTTAAAAAATTCATTGAAGTACAGTTCTAGGGGATGATTTTCTGAAATATAAGCTTTTCTATTTTTTTCCAGGGCAAGTGTCCAGAGGATGGTTGGGATGAAAGTACACTTGAACTTTTTTTACATGAACTTGCAATCATGGATAGCAACAATTTCCTGGGCAATTGTGGTGTGGGAGAAAGGGAAGGGAGAGTGGCATCTGCCTTAGTTGCTCGGCGTCATTACAGGTATATTTTTAAAGTAGAAAACCTTTCTTTTTTTTTTGTTAAAAACAATGGTGTTAATACTAATGTTAAATTATAAAACATCTATTGGTGACCTATTCTTCCCTATTCAAATGGACATATAAACCAGATGCAACAGGGAGATGGAAACAGTTTGTGTGAGTAGTTGCTTTTCAAGACAGTTGGGAGAAGGTTCTAGTTATCCTGTCAACGTTCTGGGTGTTTAAGAATACTGCCTATGCATTTAACATAATAAATCTGTTTGGTTTTAAGAGTTTAAACTATGTTAAGGTTGTTGATAGTTTGCCGTATTTCTTTTCTGGTATTGCATGGTTCTTTAGAGAATGATATGTAGGTAGAACTTTAAAATGTTCGTCAGTATCTAAACCGAATCCTATTTCATAAATAGCTTGCTTTGTTGCAGTAGATGTAGGAATGGTATGCTAAACTTTAGATTATTAAGTCACTTTCCTTTTGCAATATTTTAGAAAGCTTTTTGTCAATTCTGCTAACCATTTCATTGGTAGTGTTTCCAAATATGATCATTTCTCTGTTCTTCCACTTTTCTGTGAAATATAGGTAAACTTTTAAAAACTCCTGTCTTGAAATTTTCGGTGATGAAATTTTTCTGAGCATAGTAGAATTTTATTTCAATCAAAACCATTGCAGTCAGAACTAATGATAATGATCTGTAACTTGGCTGAAAAATTCGTGGTTAAAATGGGCTGATAACATGATTTATAATATTTGTTAAAAAATGCTTTGTACATTATGTTTCAGTATGTTTCACAGACACCAGTGTTCTGTGATAATCCCAGTGTGATGGATTTCTGATATTACTACAAGTAGTACATTTTTTTTAAGACTTTATTTATTTATTTGACAGACAGAGATCACAGTAGGCAGAGAGGCAGGCAGAGAGAGAGAGAGGAGGAAGCAGGCTCCCTGCCAAGCAGAGAGCTCTACCCGGGGCTCGATCCCAGAACCCTGAGATCGTGACCTAGAGCTGAAGGCAGAGGCTTAACCCATTGAGCCACCCAGGTGCCCCAGTACAAACATTTTTGATTTTGAAAAATACTCAGATGTATCTTTCATGTGTATAATTTCATCTAATTTAAAATGAGTGGATTTGCACACTGATTTTTCAAGGAGTGTATACAGTTGACCCTTGAATAATATGGGTTTGAACTGTGCAGTTCATGTGGATTTTTTTCAGTGAATGCAGGACAATACTGTAAATGTATTTGCTCTTCCTTATGATCTTCTTAATAACATTTTCTTTAACTTGTTTTATGGTAAGAAAACACTGTACTATACATATAACATACAAAATATGTGCTAATTGACTGCTTATGTTACTGGTAAGGCTTCCAGTCAATAGTAGGCTATTAGTAATTAAGTTTTGGGGGAATCAAAGTTATACTTAGATTTTTGACTGTCAGGCACCCCTAACCACCACCCCCCGCCCCGCCCACCAAGGGTGACCTGTAGTATTTTTTAAATTAAGGCTATATTTGAAATAGCAGCTCATCCCCATTGGAACTTAGTCCACTGCTCTGGTTAAGGAAATGAAAGAAAGAAGAGAATCTAATGTCATATATATTCTGGTTTTCAATTGCTGTTAACAAACCACCTGAAAATTTAATGGCTTAAAACAGTAATTATTATTGTCTTTCACAGTTCTGTGGTAAGTTAATTGGGCTCAGCAGTATGATTATTGCTTCCAGTCTCTCATGCAGTTGTAGTCAGAAGTTGGCTGAGAGTTTAGTTATTAGGTCAACTGGGGCAATTTATCCAGGTTGACTGACTTAGACGGCTGGGAGCTCAGATGGCCTTCACACCTGGCATGGGCCTCTCCCAGCATGGCATCTGGGTTATAGGAGGGAGCTCCCACAAGAGCAGGCCCTTCCAGAGGCCAGGTGAAGCTTTATGTCTTCTTTGACCTAGATCAGAAATTCCAGAGCATCACTTCTACTAGATGCTTCCTGGCCAATCAAGTCACTAAGGCCAATTCAGATTCAAGGGGAGAGGAATTTGATTCCATTTCTTGGTGTTGACAGTAGTGTGTGTGCATAGGGAGAAAAGGAATTGATGGTGGCCATCTTTGGAGACTAGCTACTGTAATATAATTGATTTCAGTTTAACTAGGATATTTTCACATTTTTAATAGTTTATGAAATATATCTGCAGTAGTCAAGTGTTGCCTCTAGTGTTTTTTTTTTAATTATTGTACCTGTATACTTATACAGTGAATTACTTAGAACACTGAATATTTTTGTCCAGTTGTTGGCCCATTTTTTGCTTAGGTTCATTCACGGAATTGGACGATCGGGTGATATTTCTGCTGTGCAACCAAAAGCTGCAGGTTCTAGCCTTTTGAACAAAATTACCAATTCTTTGGTCCTGGACATCTTGAAGTTGGCTGGTATGTACTATATTAATCATAATATTTTGGCTGACCAGCCACACCCACCTTTGCTTAATATCTTTTGTTAATGCCTCTTTCCAAACAGGTCCTGAAGGGCTCTTGAAAAGACATAAAGACATACATATTTTTAAAAATCCTTTAGGAAAAAATAGAAAATCAGAGCCATAAGCCTGGAGGATGAATTTGGCAGTAAGCTTCCTGAGGTCAAGTACAGAGGAAGCACTGTCTATAACTCTTACTATTTGATTGAAGAATTATATCATTTCTTCAAGAAGGATGCTGGTTTTTTAGTGAAATAACTAATTTCTCCTTTACTTCTTATTTGTAGGTGTCCCTACAGTGACCAACTGCTTTGTAGTTCCCATGGCAACTGGTATGAGTCTAACCTTGTGTTTCTTAACATTACGACATAAAAGACCAAAAGCAAAGTATATTATATGGCCGAGAATAGACCAGAAGTCCTGCTTTAAATCCATGATCACTGCAGGTAAAAGAAGAAAAGTGACATATATAATGTAGAAAATTCACCCTTTTAGAGGTGATTGAATGAAAAAGAAACTAAATGTGTTCTTATTCTTCCTTTTTATTGTAATAAAATATACATAATAAGATTTACTGGTTTAATCATTTTAATTTGATTATTTATTTTTAAAAATATTTCATTCATTTGAGAGAGAGAGCAAGTGCAAGCACGAGCAGCGGGGGAGTAGAGGCAGAGGGAGAGAGAGAAGCAGATTCCCTGCTTAGCAAGGAGCCCAGTGGCATCTCCATCCCAGGACCTTGAGATCATGACCTGAGCCTAAGGCAGATGCTTAACCAACTGAGCCACCCAGGTGCCCCAATTTTAATCATTTTTAAGGCTAAGATTCTATGACATTAAATACATTCACAGTGTTGTGCAATCATTGTGTAACACCATCTCCAGAACTTTTCCATCCTCTTAAATTGGATCTCTACCCATTAAACATCCCTACCCATTAAAAATCCCTGCTACTCCCAGTTCCTAGAATTCACCGTTCTACTTTGTGTGTCCATGAATTTGACTACTCTGGGTCCTTCATATAAGTGGAATATAGTGTATTTGTCCTTTTGAGACTGGGCTTATTTCATATAGCACAATATCTTTAAAGTTCATCCATGTTGTAGCATGTATCAGAATTTCTTTCCTTTTCTAAGAGTAATACTCCTCTGTATATCTTTATATCTTACATTTTGTTCATTCATTCATTCGTTGATTAATACCTGGATTGCTTTCACCTTTTGGCTCTTGTGAATAATGCTGAGTAAACATGGGTGCAAGAATACCTGTTCGAGTCCCTGCTTTGAATTCTTTAGGGTCTATACTCCAAAGTGGAATGTCTGTATCATATATCCCTATTCTTTGAAATGGGAATATGATTATCTGTCTCACAACATTGTTTTGATCATTGAGCAGGATGACATATGAAATACCCAGCAGTAATCCCTGGAGCATAAAGGTACTAAGGAGCTTCAGGAATGGTGGGTGTAGATACATAAATGGGATACATATAAATTATGACCATAAACGCAAGTGTAAGGATCCAGGCATCATTACATATAGGTGAGGCAAAAACTTTACGTTGGTATTTTAGTATTTAGCTTGCTTAAGTCAAGGTGAATTTGGGAACTTAAAGTTAATTTTGAATAGCCTCAGTCTGTTGTAGGAAGTAAACTATATTGGCCTGTAATTAAACTGCATAAATAATCCTAAAGAAATCCATTTAAAGGGATTCATAGTAAGGACATATAGCAGAAATTGATAAAAAGATACACTGATTTATGTTAAGTAGTATGAAGTTGTCAAGTCTGTTTATTTATATCCTGTTAACCAAAGAACTAATTACCAAACTTACGAGAAAGGTTGCCATATTGAAAAATGGGAAACTTTTCCAAAAGATATTAGGATTTATATTACAATGTACAGTTTAACCTTTCTTAGGATATATTCTTAGGAAGCCAGATAGTTGTATCCTCCAAAAAAACTTGCATTTTAGATGTTTGAAGGCAAAAATAGGGTTGGGTCGAGAGAATTTGAAAAATAATAGAAAATAAGCTGTCATTAGGAAGCACTACTTATTTAAGTTTTGTTTGTTTTGAAAGCTATGAAAGTATAGATATAAAACCCGGACATCTCTGAGCCAGTATAATTGAATTGATGATTTTATAGTGGCCAGGTTTTTATATTTCTATAGATAGAATGCAGACAACTTGATATGGATTATTAAGCACAGAAGAAAACTACTTGCTTATAACTGTGCTTTAATTTGCTGTTTGACCTTGGGGAAGCCACTAAATTTTCCTGAATTTTGGCTCCCTTATCTTTGAAATGAGTGAGTTGAGGTAAATGGTTTCTAAGTCTCTTAGAGCCCCTAAGTGCATAAGTCCAGCCTGCTGTAGATTTGCTATTTAGGAATACTGAAGATGTGACTACATAATAATTTGATGTGTAAAATCTCCCAAGTTTATTTTCTATCCAGTTTGTAAGACTCTGACCACTTAGATTTTACTTATACCCTAAGTACTTAGTAGCATTACAAAGTATTTGGTTATCTAAGTGCTCTGTGCAGTGTTTGGTGTCTATATTGCACATACAACTCTTGAAGTTTATGGATACCTAAATGTTCACCATACAAGATTACACAGTTATTATTTGGGGCGACCTTTGATCATATGCTAGTTAAGTGTACTAATTCAATTGAAAATTGAGAAATAGTTTTTATATTTAAATTATAGAAGGCCTTTGTGAAACTGTGGGATAGGTCAGTGGTCAGTAAACTACTAAAGTTCGTTACTTTTTCTTTAGGAGTAAAATATTAAATTGGTGATTGTGATTTGTTTTAGTACTTGAATTGTATTGTTATTCTTGTCCATCTCTGAAATAAAGTGAACTTAAAAATGAAATGTTGCCAGGGGTGCCTGGGTGGCTCAATCAGTTAGGTGTCTGCCTTCTGCTCAGGTCATGGTGCCAGGGTCCTGGGATTGAGCCCCACATTGGGCTCCCTGCTCTGCGGGAAGCCTGCTTCTCCCTCTCCCACTCCCTCTGCTCTGTTCCCTATCTCTTGCTGTCTCTCTCTCTGTCAATTAAATAAATAAATAAAATCTTTTAAAAAAAAGTGAAATGTTGCCGGAGAATGAGTAGATTTACTTTTCTGGGGTCTGAAGTTGAATTGTGCCAAATGATCCTTTTTGTCATCAATGACTGTGTTATTACTTGTTTAGGTATTTATTTGACATTTGTTTTCCTTCCCAGAATTAATCTTTGTAGTCCTATCTAAGTGTTAAGTAAATTTGTGGTCCTATTTGTGGTCTACTAGTCCTTCACATTATTTTGGCCTGCTTTTGAGTCCTACCAGTATCAAGCCATGTCTCTATTATTCAGGGAGGGTTCACTGACGGGATTTAGAGTTCTTGTGTGGAATAGCACTGCTACCTAGAGTTCCAGGATCTTCCCTTATTTTAGTTTATCTAACATTTTTGATTTCTGATTGGCTTGGTTAGGTTTTGAGCCTGTGGTGATAGAGAATGTTGTAGAAGGTGACGAGCTGCGCACAGACCTGAAAGCAGTGGAGTCTAAAGTCCAGGAACTTGGGCCTGATTCCATTCTGTGTGTTCATTCCACTACATCCTGTTTCGCTCCAAGGGTGCCTGATAGGTAAATCATTTGCAAATATTGTCCTTTAGGTTTTCATTGGGTCTTTCAAATAAAATGCAGATATGCTGATTCTCAAAGATGCTTAAGTAACATTGGGTAGTAAATAGGTAAATGGACTAGCAGAGAAAAAGCTTGGTGGTTTGGGAAAATAAAAATTTGATATAGAAGAAGGAAAAACAACTAATACCAAGTGGAGATCTCTTTATCACCTGTGTAGACACAGAACATCTCTGTGTTCTTGCTTTTTTCTGTTTCTGATCTCTGCATCTTTTCCTCATTATTTAGTAGAAGCTTCTAAGCATAATGTTGGATTTACTTGTTTTCATTGCTATCTCTATCTCTTTGATCTTACAGTTAGTTTTCCTATATAAGAACTATTAGTATTAACAAATTTTTTGAATAGGAAATTTTAGGATTATTTATTGCCTTTTGAATTTTTTAATTACAAGATTAACTCAGATGTACACTTAAGTGTACACAGTGGATGTCTCTGCATTTTGAGAAGAATGCATATGTTTAAGAAAATAAAAGCATACTTTTCTAAAGGATGTCCACAGATTTAATTCTGAAAATGTAATAGGCTTGGGTATAGTAATACAGATTTCTAGTTTTGACAGCAACTCTTTGTTTCATTTTAACATTTTGAACAGAAGTGCTGGTAATTTTAAAAACTATATTGACTTTGGTCTATTTTTTAAGATCAAATTATACTTTAGTTTTATTTAATTCATGGACTCACACAATTTGGCATTAATGAATGTATGTTACTATTTATTATTTTATAGGCATGTTTTAAGAGACATGTTAAGACCATGCTCTTGAAAATTTACCTTGTTTAATTTGGGACTCTGAATTCTATTTTAAGATTATATTGCATATGCTTTACTTGTTTATGCATTACTTACCAATCAGTTTTTAAATTTGCATTGAAATATTAAATAAACATCACTATTCATTCTTCATTGATGATTTTCCTATCTAGAAAAATTTTCATGTGATAGAAATAAGTCACATTTCCAAAAATAGCACATGGGTATTTGTGATAGATTGTTTATGCTTGAGGTTAGTTTTGTTTCATTTTGATTTTTTTTAGATGTTTACAGTATACTTGGTATAGAGTTAAGTCTTTTACATTGTTCTCTCCTTTGGAAAAAAACCACAAAAGTTTTTTATCAGCAAATTCTTAAATGCCACTTTTTAGTTCTGTTATCTAATGAATGTTTCTGATAAGAGTAAACTTTAGGAAAATAGTGATGCACAGTTATTAATATGTTTGAATTTCTGATTTTATTAAATTTAAAATATATTTTGATTTCTTTACATTAAGCTTATTCCTTTATAGTCTTAATTTGAATAGGGATATATATATATATATATATATATATATATATGGTCTTTATCAGTTAATTGGACAGAATATTGTGGGACCAGATCAGTCAAAGGAAATGTAAAAAAAAGGCATATCATTTCTTCTATCTGACAGACATCTTAAATTGGCCACTAAGTTATAATACAGTTTGATCCACATGGAGGATATTTTTTGTCTCCTTGCCTTTCATTAAATACCTTTATGCACCCCCTAAATACTAGCAGATTTGATCAATTCTGAATATTTAAAATAATTCACAAGTGATTTTTTTTCCTTCTTAAAATAGTACTTTATGTTATAGTATCATACTTTAAAGGAGCTTTATTATTAAGGAATGCTTTTATTAGAACACAAACATACAAAAGTGACTTTTATGAAGAAAATACTTGTTCGTACCCAGAAAAGTTCTGTTTTTTAAAAACAACATTTGATTAATTTGAGTAATAGAAAGGTTCCTCTGTCAGTTTGTGAGGTTTATGAAAATGAATGATAAAATGACTTTTTAATTCATAATACCTTAAGGAAATAGTAAACTGAAAACCTCTGACAGAAGAACAGAATAATATCATTCCTATCTGTACTTTAAGAACATATTAATAAACATCTAAAAAAGAAAATGTATTTTGCAAAAATAAATGATAAAATCATATAATATATATTTGAAATACATCCTTATGGGAAGGAACTTTTATTGAGTAAAAATGCTTTGCTTCCAAATTCTTTGTATTGTAGAAAGAACATTTTTTAAAAAAATTTAGTTTTATTAAATCATAGGATTTAGTTTTAGCTTCATAGCATGTGAAGACATTTCTATTAGAAATGGCCTCAGTCATAAGTAGTATTTGGTTTTGCAAGGGAACATCATTTATTACACTCTAATTGAAATTTATTACCTTACTTTGCATAGAGTTAGACTCTCAAATTGTTTTAATATAAGGAGTGTCAAATGAAAAAGTAAGAGTGAATTTAAAACCAGCAGCTATTTAAAAGATCCTTTAGTTTGCAAGTTGTTGGAAAGTGTTATTTTGGTACTGAAACATTTAATGTTCTGTATTTTTTAATACATTAAAGTCTACTTGAAAATGTATTTTTTACTTTACGAGATGTTAAATGTAAGATTTCCTAAGATTTCAAGACATGCTAATTATTTTGCAGCTATTAGCTTTAGTATGATAAGCAACCAAAAGCATTTGAAAATGAACATACCACCTCATGAAGGGGTCATTATAATCTGCTTCTTGTTTTTTATATGGGAAATCTTAAAGTGATTTAAAAGCTACCATCTGTACAGATTTTGATAAATACCCATTTTCTCATTTATTGGTAATATTAATTTAAAAGCTTTTTTAGGTTTATCCTAAAGTGCCTGCTGCTGAAAATGCTAAAATACCACTGTAGAAATTTCAGTTTTCCCATTTTTTTTCTGGTGTACATTAAGAATAACTATTGAATTAAAGAAATTTTCACACTGTAATTTATAAAAGCACAGTAGGAATATGTCTTTCTGTTGAATATTTATGTTTGTAGAGTAGAAGAACTGGCTGTGATCTGTGCTAATTATGGCATCCCACATATAGTCAACAATGCATACGGAGTGCAGTCTTCAAAGTGTATGCACCTCATCCAGCAGGTAAGAGAGTTTAAAAAGATAATGTCGGGAAAAAATGATTTTAATATATTACAAGATTATTCCTTCGTTTTTCTTACTACTTAATATAGTAAAATCGACTGTGGTATCTTCACCTTCATGGAGCATTAGAAATTGGCATCTAATATCCATATGGTAAAAGTGACTCTTCTTTGCTGGTTATTAGACTGATAGCTTTGGTCAGGACCAACGTAGAACTACTTAGTAGCTTATTTTTTTTTTAACTTTCTGAGATTGTTTCATTACCAGTATTGTTGCTTTTCTAATATACTGGGTTATTGTATTTTTAAAACTATATTGATGATTTATTCCGTATTTAAGGAATCACTATAACTTATTATCCTAGGGTGGAAATGGCTTCATTTGTAAACATTTGAGTGTATAACTATGAAGTTGGCAGGTTTAAAAAAAAGTTATGATTTTGTTATTTTAAGGATCAGCCAGATCCTAGTCATCTGTTTTAGATTCTTTTTTAAAAATTTTATTTATTTATTTATTTTGAAGGAAAGAGAGAGAGAAAGAACACGAGCTGGGGGAGGACAGAGAGAGAGGGAGAAGCAGACTCCCCATTGAGCAGGGAGCCCAACTCAGCCCTCCCTCCCTGGACCCTGGGATCAGGACATGAGCCGAACAAGATGCTTAACAGACTGAGCCACCCAGGCGCCCCATAGAGTCTTTTTTTTTTTTTTAAGATTTATTTATTTATTTTAGTGAGAGAGAGAGAGAGAGAGAGAGCGTGCATGTGGGGGTTAGGAGCAGAGTGAGAGGGAGAGAGAATCTCTAGCAGATTCCTCCGACATAGGGCTCCATCCCACAACTCTGAGATCACGCTCTGAGCCAAAACCTAGAGTGAGATACTTAACTGACTTTACCACCCCGGCACCCCTGTTGTAGATTCTTATTTTGAAAATACTCCTGGGCATCCCGTCCTGCTCAGAATTAGAGGCATAGCCATGGCTTGCGAGGCTTTATGTACTCAGGCCTCTGCACCTTCTCCAGTTTCATTTACTACTGCCCTCTCTCTCTGACCCGCTGCCTCTGGGCACATTTTTTCTGTTCATTGTGCCATGTGTGTGCGCACTGCCCTGCTTTTGCTCTTGTTTCATCCTCTCACTGGGTTCCTCTTCCAGAGAGCTGCGTGGCTTTTTACCTCTCTCAGACACCCTATCTAAAACTTCAGGTTCCTTTTTTTTTGCGTGCATTTTCTGACTCCCTTTTCCTATTTTATATCATACTCATTTATTCTAAAGTACACAGTTTTCCACATTATAATGTCTGTAAAATTGGGGTGTCTTAGAATCAGTGGTGTCTTATAGTGTATTTAATTGACAATGTTTTTTCTTACCTAGTAGTATGGAAAATTTGGGTGCTTCTTAAAATTGATGGCCTCTTGTTCTTTTTCTCCGTAGCACATATCACCATTTGATATGATGTTTATTTTTTTTATTGTTTAGTTATTGGTAATAACTGGAATTAAGATTTTGTTAGAGAAAGGACTTTGTTTTGTTCACTGTTATGTCTTCAATACTTAAGACAGAATGTGTTACATAATTGATATTCAGTGACTGGTTCCTGGAAAAATTGGATGAATAAATGAAATATTATATTTACTTAGAGTGGTTAATTACTTGTATTAAGATGTGGATAGCTATTATCCATGTATGGTATGAGTTATATAATCTATGTGCATAATGGTGTTAATCACATACTTAATTTTGACACACATGTGGTTTGTGTTACCTGGGGAAGACTTATTCACAGATTATCTGTGGCCTTCTCCAGTGCACTGGTGAATGCTCCTTAGCCCAGTAGGTCCTAGCTGGTTAAAAATAATAATAATAATTTTTGGAGTATACTAGTATCATTTCTCATATAAATGTAGTTTATATGATAGTATTAGCTGATTTGCTTAACTTCTTTACTGAAAGGTTGTATCAGGGCACAACTAGCTGCAGGTAACAGAAGCCCAACTCAAATTCAGCTAACCAATGAGGAAATGATTAGTTTATATAACATAAATCTCCAGGTGGAGTGGCTGGTAGGCATGTTATGCCAGAGGAAGACTATCTATCATTACTTTCATATCCTTTTCCATTATTCCTTAACTTTTTAAGGAACTTTTCCATCATAATTCTATTTTTTTAAATATTTTTATTTATTTATTTGACAGAGATCACAAGTAGGCAGAGAGGCAGGCAGAGAGAGAGAGGGGGAAGCAGGCTCCCTGCTGAGCAGAGAGCCCGATGCAGGGCTCGATCCCAGGACCCTGAGATCACGACCCTGAGCTGAAGGCAGAGGCTTATTAACCCACTGAGCCACCCAGGCACCCCTCTGTCATAATTCTAGACAAGATTATTTCCAATGTGAATGGTAGCCAAGAAAGGTTGTATAATTTTCCACACTGGAAATCTTTTTTTTTTTAAGATCTTATTTATTTATTTGAGAGAGAGAGAGCATGAGAAAGGGGAGGGTCAGAGGGAGATGCAGACTCCTGGCTGAGCTGGGAGCCCGATGCAGGGCTTAATCCTAGGACTCTGGGATCATGACCTGAATGGAAGGCAGACATCTAACCAACTGAGCCACCCAGGCACCCTCTATACTGGAATTCTTGAAAACATTTTATTTCAGTGATTTGTTATTTCCCTTTTCCCCTTTCCTCTTTAATTTTTAGCAGTCTCAATTATTTTGAAAGCATGCTCTACTTTGTCATCAATTCTAATTTGTGAGGTGATTTTACTGAAACTTTAATCAGAAAATAACACTTTTAAGATGGGTGAGTGATATTTAAAGTTACTGTATTGTTGCAGATACTATATTAACTTCTAAAATTAGCATTTCTTAAAAGGAAAAAAACTGTACTTAAATGTTTTAATGTTCCCAAATTGGCCCTCACAAAATGAGGTGGTGGCACTGTTGCTTTAAGCCAAGGAAATACTTGGGTCTTATTGAGTGAGACTTGCTGTTGATGACATTCTAAAAAAAATTATAGTTAGTTTTAATTCATCTCCATAGTTCTTCTTAGTAATATGCCATTAGTAATGCCATTTATTGAGTACCCACCATTTGTCAGGAATTCTGCTAGACTTTTAAAGTTTATTAGCTTAATCCTAACAATTTAAGGTGTACTTATTATTTATTTCCTTTCTGCAAATGAAGAAACAAACTCTGAAGGATTAAGTGACTGGCCCTAGGTCCCGTAGCTACAAAATGGCCCATTTAGTTCAGTGTGACTTCAGAGCCTCATATTTTCTCTTAAAAAACAGAGTGCTGAAATTGCAAATACATTCTTGAGAAGATAGTATTGTAGTAATCAGTCAGTGGAGAAAGCTATAACTAAAATGTTTCAGCTTTATTCATTTTATTTTATTTTTATTTTTGAAAGATTTTATTTATTTATTAGAGAGGGAGCACGAGAGCAGGGTGAGGGGCAGAGGGAAAAACAGTCTCCCCGCTGAGCAACAGTACTCTGAGACTGTGACCTGAGCCAAAGGGAGATGCTTAACTGACTGAGCCACCCAGGCACCCCAGTTTTTTCTTTTTTTCTTTTAAAATGATGCTCCAGAATGGTTTAATGAAGAGCATATAAAATATTTTGGTATACATGTGTCATCCCCAGGAAGGTGGCTTTGAGGAACCAGTACTTCTGTTTATATAGTAAACTGACTAATTTAGGAGACTGATGGAGTATGGATGGTAGGACAGATTAATGGAGAGGGATGTCGTAAAGTCACAGAAATATGTAAGATTGATTTAGAGTTGGAATGGATTACAAAGCTCCCAGAGTGTGGGAAGCAGCAGCTTCGCTTACTAAGAATTTGCAAAAAGTAGGTGTTATACTACTTATTCACAGACCTACTTGTCAGGTCATTCAACAGATACAGGGTTCCCCCTGATGTGCCAGGCATCAGGTTAGGCACTGGGGATACAGTAGTAAATACCACAGTGTCCTTCTATTCCTGGAGCAGAAGGAGACAGTAAACAATAAGTATGACAGGTCTTGATAAATGCTCTGGATTGGGGAGGGGGTGTCAGAGTAAATGGAGTGATCTTGGAAGTCCTCTCCAGGAAGTAGCATTTGAGCAGAGCCCTGAGTAATAGGAAGGGGTGAGCCCTGCAGCTCTCCAGAGTCCAGACAGAAGGTAACAGCAGCAAGTAAGTGCCAAGACTCTGAGGCAGGAGTGTGCTCGGAGGATGTGAGGAAGAGCAAGGAGGCCAATATGGCTGGACCAGGGCAAATGAGGACAGCAATGATAGATAGTAAGAGATTTGAGGTGCCCTAAAGATTAGGGATTTTATCTGTGGTATGGTTGTCAGCCACGGGAGGGTTTTGAGCAGAAGAGTGACATGTAATTTACATTTTTCAGCCCTCATTCTGGCTGCTACGTGGGGAGTAGACTGTAGGAAGACAAGAGTGGAAGGCTGTTGCAGAGCCCACATGAAGTGTGTTGGTGGCTCAGGCCAGGGTGGTGGCCATTAATGGTTAAGACATGGTTGGATTCAGATGTATTTTGAGAGTGGATCTTATAGGGTGTGCTGATGAATCAGACATGAGGTATGAGGAAATGAGAATTCAGGGACTCCAGGGCTTTGGCTTGGGTAGCTGGAGGAATGGAAATGCCACAGGAATAATATTTTGTTTTATAAACGTGGGCTCTTCCTCCAGGTTACCTCAGTTTTGGGTCCTGCTGTGCCTTTGATTGCCTGTGTGACTTTCAATAAGGTGCTTTTAACTGCCTGGATTTGAATCCCAGCTGTGCTGTTAAGTACATTTCTGACCTTGAGCAGGCCACTTTAATTTTATTATGCCTTAATTTTCTCATCTGTAAAATAGCTATTATAGTAGCATCTACCTCATATGGTTATTATGAGGACTAAATGGGTTAAAAACATAGAGTACTTAGAACAGTGCCTGATGTTTAGTAAGTTCTCAGTAAATTTTGGCAGAAATTTTTATTATATGAATAGTTATCTGTTTTATTTGCTACCAGTACCCCTAGCACCTTAAGCAATGTTTGGCACCTGATAGGTGCCCAGATATTTCTTTTGTGAATAAACAAGGAAACAAATGAACTGATGGTAGCCCTTTCCTTCATAGCACATGCGCATATGTTCCCTGTTTTACGTAAGCCCTTTCAGTCTTTGGTGTTTTTTTCCCCTCCTCATTGATATCCTCTGACTTCTGCGAGAGTGGGTCCAACTTGCTGCTTTTTTTGTTGTTGTTGTTCTTTTTTGTGAAGCAGTTAACGTATTGAGCCATATTTGATGGATATTAACTAAACTTACTATGGTAGTCACTTCATAATGTATGCATATATTAAATCATCATATTGTACACCTCAAACATACACAGAATGTGTCAGTTATATCTCAGTAAAACTGGCAAAATAATGTTTTCATTTAAAAAAAATGAAAAACCCATATTTTACTTCCACATTTATTTTATTTTTCTTTTAAAGCATATGTAGGTATATATTGGGGCTTATTCACTCTGTTTCTTTGATAAAACCATTTGTTATTTGTCAGGCTGTTTGTTTTCTTGCCACGGAGTGCGCTGCCCTTTATGCTTTCTGTGTTTTAGTGATGAAGGGTTCTAGCAAAGTCTGGCAGTGATTGTTCACTTAAAACTCCTGCTCCTGATTGAGACTCACATTTCTCTCAGGAAGCCTTGGACAGTACTTAAATGTTAATAAAAGACAACGCTAAGGATTCCTCTTTATTTTTACGTTCTACTACTTTGCGTGCTGTTTGGATATTTCATCAGTCATTATATGCTTCTTTCTGTTTCCTTGTGATATGGTGAGATTTTCTTTGATTTTAATTTATGAGGACATCAGAAGAGTAACAGGGAAAGGTTAAGATTTAAACAATTATGCGGTAGCTTCCAAAGTAGTCTGCTTCCCTTTCCTGCTTTTGTGCTTTTCCCTATTGCCTGGATCTGGTCTCTCAGATTAGGCCAGCGATCTGCTCCTTCTCTTCTCCCTCAGATATGGATGTGGAGGGAAAGTGTGAAGATGAAGGTCAAATGTGGTTGTAATATTAATAGGAATGTAGATTGTGAATACAGATTGAAAATCTGTCACTACAGATAAAGAAAAAAACGATCTTAGTTGAAATTTAGATAATATCTCTATTTTTAAGAGGAGAAAATTGAAGCACATTATATAGAAGGTCACAGACTATGTTGGATGGGGACTAGAACTTAGTTTTTACGTTTCTGGTAAGTTAAGTATTCAATTTTTCACTGGGATGTTAGATTTTCACTTGAAGTTCATTTGCAGTAGAATGAGATCATCTAAGATGATAACATTAGGAAACGTGAGTTATACAAAAACAGTGCCAAGAGTATACAAAAAAAATTCCATTAGTTGATGTTAAAAATAATTTTTTCTTCTTTTTTGTGATCTGAGTGGTGGTGGGAGCAGAGCTTGTTGCTTAAAGTGGTCATGCAGATGGCCGATTGTCCCAGCATCAAAGGGAAGGATGTAAATGTATAACTGATTGATGGGCAACATTGGTGGCTGCCGTCCATTAGATACTGGTGGCCAGTCTTGAACTCACAGAGGGTGTTTAAAATGACTTAATAGTTGCAGGATGGACTGTTGGTATTCTTGGGGAGGAAACTACTCTCCTAGCCAACTCTAAGGTGAAAAGCTGAGTCCCCACCTAAACTAATACTAAAAACATCCTGTGAGGATTTAATGATTTTTTTTTTGTATAAAAGCAGGTTGTAAATAAAGTGTTCTTTCACATAAAAGGAGCAACATTTAAAAACTTTTTCATGACTAAAAATGTTTTATTGGTACTGTTACAAAGAAAATAAGATATTTGATCTATTTATGATTTTTCATGCATTATTTAATGGTATTTATTTCTTAATAGCAGTTGTTGGTTTTTTTCCTAGAAGCCAATATTTAACATTACATGTTCTTTCATTCTAGGGGGCTCGGGTTGGCAGAATAGATGCTTTCGTTCAGAGCTTGGACAAAAATTTTATGGTTCCAGTAGGTGGCGCTATAATTGCTGGCTTTAATGATTCCTTCATTCAGGAAATCAGCAAGATGTATCCAGGTAAAGAAATAACTAACAAAAATCCATTTATACCTAGGCTACTATAAAAAAAAAATCTTAATTTCTAAAGGTTTTCCCCCCTTCCTGAATATAATTTATTTATCTTATCTCAGGAAGAGCTTCAGCTTCACCTTCTTTAGATGTCCTTATTACTTTATTATCACTTGGATCAAATGGCTATAAGAAGCTCTTAAAAGAAAGAAAGGTAAGCTTTCCCATTAGGTAAAAGATAGGTCTAAAATCTTGACTAGAATTATTCCTAATTATTGGTGTTTTTGCCTTTGGTTTGCCACTTTGAGAGTATAGATGGCTAGTGTGATCCTAAGGGAATTACTTTGATGTGGAATCACTCCAGGTGATTTCAGTTAATCATTTTGTCCTGTTTATTCAGATATTGTGAGTGATCTTGGACAGGTGAGTTTGCTTTTTTTTTTTTTTTTAGAAACTCTTACATCCGAGATTCTTATTAAGTTTAGTAAAATTCAGTTCATTTATCACTTAAAGATAGAGGGTCTTGAGAGACAAATGGACAAGTTTTTTCTTCTTAGTTTTTGGAAGTCTGAAGACTTGTGTAGGTGTGAGATGACAGTCACAAGAGAAAGAACCAGGTCAGAAGTTGGCCAGCTTCTCATTCTAAAGTAATACATTCATCTCTTGTCATTACTGGAATGCTGAACTCATTGGTTATGTTGGCTGTGAAAAGAAAAGTGATATTTGTGCTTGAAAACTGGACTTTGTCTCCAACACTAAAAACTGGCTTAATTAATTCAGGACAACTCCAAAATTGTAGACAGAGACAGTGTTGGCAGGGTGGATCAGACTAAAATGTTTTATTCATCCCCCATCTGGGAGACCTAGAGGCCCCTGGTACAGTTTTTGTATTTGTGTAAATTTCTAACATTTAGTAGCAATTATAATCCCTGAGATTTATAATATATTTATGTATTTTTTGTATTTTCTGATAGATCCTCTCAACAGCCTTATGAATATGTAACAGAAGTTGAAAAATTTTGTTCCTACTTTCCTCTAGTTATCCCTTTGCCCCCACCAGTTCAGTCCATAGGAAAGTAATTGCTTACTTTGTATTATGAGGACATCTCTTAAGATTTACGAGATCTAGGAAAAGAGGCTCAACCTCAGTCTTTAGGAAATGCCCCTGAAAACCTGGGAGATACCACTACACACCTAGTGTAAAGAACACTGACAATACTAAATGCTGGCAAAGAGCTCAAGCAAGTAGAGAACTCTCAGACATTGCTGGTAAGAACACAAATGGTACAGTAACTTTGGAAAACACTTTCACGGCTTTTATAAAGTTAAACATATGCTCACTGTATAAAGTAGCCTTCCCACTCCTAGCTATTCACTCAAGGGAAATGAAAATTTATGTATGTACAAAAACCTATACATGAATGTTCATAGTGATTTTATTCATAATTGCCAAACCCTGGAAACAACTCAAATGTCCATCATCTGGTGTATAAACAAACTGTGGTGCATATATACTCAGCAATAAAAAGGAACGAATTACTGATATAAGCAACAAAATAATGGCTCTCAAATGCATTATACTAAATGAAATAAGCCAGACTCAAAAGGCTGCATGTTGTTTGGTTTCATTTATATGCCATTCTGGAAAAGGCAAAAAATATCAGGACAGAGAAAAAAAATCAGTGGTGGACAGTTGTGGGTTGAGGGAAGGGACTCATGGGATGGGAAAATGGGCTGTATCTTGACAATGGGAGTAGTTTCATAACTGTGTATGTTTGTCCAAATTCATAGAAATGGACCCCTAAATACTGGGCCTCTGAAATTTTGCTATATGTAAATTATGCCTCAATAAACCTAACAAAGATTTTCAAATGATTAGAATAAAAGTCCGGTTTGATATGCTTCCAAAGGTAAGCATCGTGGTCATAGATTGTTGTAGCTACAAAGAGAAGACCTCAATAAATGTTCCAAGGAACCTTTTCCACATGACAGATGAAGCCTGATTATAAATGAGCAAAACTATCATGGGTTTATATTGTTTATATGAGAGCTTAGTTGTATTAGATGCCAGTGGGCCTTAGCTCTCCTATAACTGATTGTTTCACTATGAAAAAGGTGTTTGAACTCACAGATTTTTTTGTGAGGTGTTCCCACTATCCTCATTTTTACAGGAAGTAGAAGGATAGAGTGCTAACATGTATGAGGTAAACTGTGAGACATGGGTTCAAAGCTAGGCAGTTGAGCCTTTGATCCACTGTCTTAACCTCTAAACTCTACTGCTCTTTCCTTATGTAGATAAATAGTCTGGCCTGGTAGCTATATAGTTATCTTATATAGCTATAAATCTGAAGACTTGGGTCTACTAATAGCCAGTGGAGGCAAAAACAATGAATAAATTTAGTGATCGTGGCCAAAAAAAGCGCAGTTATATTTTAGAAAGGATATAACGTATTTGCCTTGTGCAGAATCACTGTTGTTGGGAATGGCCCATCCCTGACTCCAGGTGATCCTTGTGAGACTATCAATCACAGCACCCCTTCCTGCTCTGTTCAGAGCAGTGGGCATGTGATCTGGCTAACTTGGTTTGCAGGTGGGCATGTGGAGGTAGATGCCATCCAGCAGGTTTGATAGGTCCTTTAGAGAGAGAGGTTTGCTGCTTTGCAGATATATAAGGAGATGATACTCAGCTGCCATATTTCTGGCCATGCCAAGAAAGCCTTCTTGGGACTCGAGAATACGAGAGGGAAACGAGCTAAAAGTCATTTAAGTCTCTGGATCGAGCCATGCTTGCTTGTAGACTTGGCTGTGAGATGAACCAACAAATTCCCTTTTCCGTTTTAAACTAGATTTCTGGGGCACCTGGGTAGCTCAGTCAGTTAAGCGTCTTTCTTTGGCTCTGGTCGTGATCCCCAGGTCCTTGGATCGAGCTCCACATCGGGCTCCCTGCTTAGCAGAGAGTCTGCTTCTGCCTCTCCCTCCTGCTCCTGCTCTTTCTCTCTCTCTCTCAAATCGATAGAATCTTAAAAAAAAAAAAAAAAACTCGATTTCTAACACTGATATTTTGATTCCCCTTACACCCTTGAGTCCTTTGTAATGTTTCTCAACATACATTTCCTCCTTTCCCCTTCCCCTGCCACCACTTGTAGCTCAGACCCTTACCGTAGTACACCTGGATGCTTACAGTAATTGACCAGTTCTTCTCCCATTCCCCAATTTTAGTCTACTCTAATTTGCTATGTTATAGCATAGCAGAGTGCTAGATTAATATTTTAAAGTTCTTCAAGTTATTCCGCTTTGGGTTATGGTTGCCGGCAAGACAAAGTCCATATTCCTTAGCCTACCATCATGATCCTTTATAGTCTGCTCTCACATTACTTTGGCAGTATTGGACCATGTCATTCTTTTATTCAGGCAGAGAAATGTTTATGCATAGGCCCTAAGGTAAATTCACAAATGAGACTTGCATAGTCTCTACCGTCATGGAAATTATAGTCAGGGGAAATCTAGATATTAAATAAACAATTAAAAATCTGTCCGGCATTATGAAAAGGACAAGCAGAAGGTAGGGGAGCGTGTGGCAGTTCCAGCAGGGATGGGGAAGGCCTCCCTGAGGAAGAGACATCTGTTCTACAGAAGTACAGCTCGTCCATTTATTAGACTCCTATGGTGTCATCATTAACTCAAATGGATGGCTAAAATAACTGTTGAACTCTTAAAGGGTATTTTAGACTGAATCTAGAAAGCAAAGTACTATGCCAGTTATTGGAGAGTTTGTTCTAGGTAACTTCATAAAACTGGCCTTCCTTTGGGATAAATTCAGAGTCAGTCACTCTGGAGTGGGGCTCAAACACCTGCATTTGTAACAGACTTCCCTGATGAATTTGATGCACACCCTAGTTTGAAACCCATTGTTTGGGGGGCACAGAGGTCACTTGTATCTATAGCAGAAACTTGGAAAAGAAATATAACAGTGTCCTAGCATTTGAATACATAGGTTGATAATATTTTATGGAGTTTGATACAGACTGTATAAATATCCCAAATATCAAAGCTTAACAATATAACTTGTTAGTTACCTCTTTATTTCTGATCTTTTCCATTATCCTAGATACAGTCTTATATTGTGGCTGCTCTTTACCCTACAATGATCCCTCTGCAGATTTGGCTAAAAATTCATTTTTGGAATCTATAATAGCTCTCATAAGACTATTACATAAAGTTTTAAGTTAGACATTTAAAGATTATTCTTTATAATATAGATAGAAACTTTAAAACTTTTTATATGCTCTTTTTATTATATCAAGCAAATATACTATTTAATATTTCCTATTTCTGTTCTTGAATTGAAACTGTATATGATAACTAATATTATTATATATTTGCTCTAATAACTTAGTTTAGTTTTAATAAACTAAAACAGGTCTTGAGTGATTTTGTAGTTAAATTTATTGAACTAGCAAATTAAGCTGATTATCTGAGTGCATGCCCCCCAGAATCACCATCAGGTCTCTGAAATGAAATTTGGTCCTTGATTATAGTAGTCTGGGAGACTAGCGTCCACCTTGGAGTTTGCATTCATCCCTCTACTCTTCATGTCCTTTGCTTGATATTAGTAGATGCTCATCAGATGTTGGTGGAATGAACTAATGGATGGTATTTGGAACACCTAGGTTTAGTTTCATATAGTCATCTCTTACATTGCACAGAATAAGTATCTTTCTGGATAATTAGAAAGTAAATTAACTTTTTGATCCTGACTTACATTATGAGTTAGATGTTGTCATAGAAATATTTCTCTATATATTTATAGTTGGAAATTTGTGAAAAGAAGTGAGTTGAAATGGTGATACCTGTTGTGTGTGACCGGTATTATACTTCTGGAAGTAGTTCTTCCTCACTAGCAGGTATTTCTCTTCCAAGATAATTTCCTTACCTTGGGATTTTGGACTTGTTGATTTTAGGGGTGCCCTGTCATCTTTTTGGAATCTAAGAATTTCCATGATGCCATGGTTCTTTTGACTTTTGACATTGAGGTTTTGACTTTAAAATTTTCAGATACTTTTAGGGAATTCCAAATACCCATGCGCGTGTAACTTTTGCTTAGTTTGAAAAAGAAAAACCACCTGCTTTGGGAATGACCTGTAGGAATATGTAGCTTGACTGGTAAATAGATCCAGCAGGTAGCCCGGCTTTGCTTCCCAAGGGGACTTTGTTAATCATTGTATAAATATTCTATAGGCCAGATTTTATATTCTAGTGATATTTATGAATCAGATGGCTCCATCTCGGATATCAAGAGGTAACCTCTCTTTGTAACATCCAGAACTTTGTTCTTTTCCTTTTATCTAGATGGAGTAGAGTTGAATTCACAGGGATAGGACAAGAATAGGATTGTAGCTACAGGGTATTAGCATATGTCTGTAAGGGTCCTGCCAGCTAATGTTAGTTACTATTTTTTAGTTTTTTTTTTTTTAAAGATTTTATTTATTTATTTGAC
The DNA here is from genome assembly GCF_010015895.1 of Lontra canadensis. Classification (NCBI taxonomy): domain Eukaryota; kingdom Metazoa; phylum Chordata; class Mammalia; order Carnivora; family Mustelidae; genus Lontra; species Lontra canadensis. Next base: position 47,650,607 of record NW_022630995.1, read on the forward strand.
AGAGATCACAAGTAGTTAGAGAGGCAGGCAGAGAGAGAGGGGGAAGCAGGCTCGCCGCTGAGCAGAGAGCCTGATGCAGGGCTTGATCCCAGGACCCTGAGATCATGACCTGAGCTGAAGGCAGAGGCTCAACCCACTGAGTCACCCAGGTGCCCCTATTTTTTAGTTATCTTTAAAAAGATTTATTTACTTATTTGAGAGAGAGCAAGCGAGCGAGTGCGAGTATGAGGTTGGGGGGCAGAGGAGAATGAGAAAGAATCCGAGCAGACTCTGCACTGAGCGCAGAGCCCTAGGCAGGGCTCAAACTCCCGACCCCGAGATCATGACCTGAGCAGAAACAAAGAGTTGGATGCTCACCTGACTGCGCCACCCAGACGCACCACTAATGTTTTTTATTTGGAAACTCTTTTAGGAGGGAAAAGTAGGTGGGTGGGAAGTCAGCATTTTTATGAATGTTTGCTGTGTGCGAGGAGCTCTGTGAGGTTTATTATATTATTTCATGTGCTACTTAAAGCAAGTTTATGAGGTAGGTATTACCCCCGTTTTACAGATGAAATTGAGGCTCAGAGACATTAAGTACTTATCCAAAGAGCACAAAAAGTGCCAGAACTGCCCCTGAAACCAGGTCTGCATGATTCTAAAGCCTCTGCGCTTTGTGTCTCATCACCCTCTTCTCACTGCTTCCGCTCACTCATCCAGCATTGAGGGAGGGCTTTCCCGCTCTGGGCTAGGCATTGGCGCCCTAAAACTTATGATCTCGTGACTCTCTGTTCTTAGCTACTAGAGGTATGTAAAACCCCAAAGGCTCTAATATATTAATTGGTTTTATTTAAAAATTCTTTGTATAGAATTTACTTAGAGTCTACCTGAAGTAATCTTCAAAGGATCGAAGTGCTCCTTTGAGAACTCTGTCATTTTAAGTGAGTAAAAGTTTACTCTTTAACAACTTCATTCAACAGGCAGATCTTTTCCTTGAAAAATGTGAACGTCCTCGATAAACCCTAATTGCATATATGTAGCATAAATATTGTTTTTTTATTGGATTTGTTGCAGAAGTAAGGGCCTCTTTTGTTTAAATGGACTTGCTTTTGAACTATGACAATTTAATCGTGATAGTTTATCGGTTCAGCTCTGGAGAAGCTGAGGTAAAGCTATTTTGCTTCAGCCAGAGCTATTTATATACCATCACTGAGAGCTCCTTTTCATATTATCGGTGTTATTGCGTTCTAAAAAAAGGAGTGTTAAAAGAAAACTTAGGATTTTTTTTTCCTGTGCCCTTATTCACCACAATGATATTTTTAGAGGTTATTTCATCTAGTATATCTCTTCAGAAAGGGCTTTATCTTTTCACAGTAGAGGCAGACAAGAACTCAGCTTGAAGCCATTCCTTCTCAAGTCTTCTTTTTTGAAGGGTGAAAGGATCAGAGAGAGTGGAACTGTGTGTGTGAATTGAACCTCTGCCCTTAGCCCCTTGCCAAGCCACACATCTTCACCAGGGGAGAAACGGCCATAAATTTAACTGAAGAGGCCTTTAAGAAAAGGGGTTAAAATTTAAGACACTATTTCTAGGAGTTTCTCTCAGCAGAAAGAAAGATCAGTCTTAGAAGTTTCTCCTGACTTCTCTTTGCTTCCAGAGAAGCCATCATTCTGCTTAGCTTTCCTTTAAAAGAGTGCTTTGCTGAACAGGGCAAGCAGATAATCATTCATTGTTGCAAATACCTGCTGAATTGGCCGAGTACAGAAGAGGAATGACAGCAGATGGCTGCTCCAGTGGCTAGCATTTGTTAGCTGAGGCTCTGGAAGACAAGCTAACTTCTAGAAGAACATCAGACATACAGCTGCAAACACTGTCCTGTAACAAAGCTAAGTTTGGAAACAGGAGTAGATTTCGCCCTGAAAGTGGAGTTGTTGATGTCAACAGAAGCATCTCATTTTGGGCATGGCTCTGGGGTCTTGACAGAAGAGTGTGTGGAAGCCGCACTTCAGCCTGAGCTGCACAGCCGGCCGAGAATGCCCAGGTTCTTTTGGAAGGCCGCAGGCCGAACCGTGTGCTGCATTTAGTACTGGTATCCACACCTACGGACCTTGGTGTGCATGGATCCGTACCCATAGGCTCTTGTCCATCTGCCCTTCCATGGTATTGTGAACATGTTAGACCACTTGTTAGGTTTCCCTTCTGATTTATTACCGACCCTATAAGACATCCTATAATAATTTGTGAAGTTCTCTTTTCGTCTGCTCTTGTAACATGAAACAGTATGTTTCAGAAAACATGATTGCTTAGGACATTTTCCCTTAAAATTTTGTGAATTATGCACATTTGGGGGCTATGGGAAGGGATAGGCTAAATGTTGGGCTTCACGACTGCAAATCAATTTACAAAAGGCCATGTGAGAGATAATGCTTAATATAATTCAGCTTCCCGTCCATTAACATCCTGAACTATGGTGTAAAGTTTTGTATTTTTATTCTAGAAATATAGCTGACATTAGCATTCAGGTATGCAGTTCAGTTTATCTCTAGTGAAGAGTCTTTTAAAATTAAGTTAAATATAGCACAAAAGACATAGAAAATCAATAATATTTCATTTCTTTTAAGTAAGATCTTTCTATATACATTTGCTTTGGGTGCTTATAAATTTCTCCCTTTACAGAACTATTTTATAATAAATGTCAGTTATAGATTTAACTGTGGCAAAAAAAAAAATAGTGCAGGTTTTGTAGTACCTTTAATATATCAGGAAAAAACTGCTTAGCTAAGTAGTAGTGTAGGAAATAGTGGTACAATCTCCTAAACAATATTTCTAAAATGTAGTGATATTAATGGGAGAGCATTTAGGACCTTAAGCTGTCAAATATTATAGGATTCAGTATCTTGTGCATTAAGGTATTTAAGCTTCTTTGCTTATTGGATTACCTATCATTACCCTTTACACAGAGTATTTGTAGATGGATGTGAACTTGACTCACAAATATTTTCTTTTTTGTCTAAATACTCCCATACTAGTGATAGGTAAGATTTATTTTACCTTAGCATTATGTTTGTAGTCTTAAGATGTTAGCTGCAGTTAAAACTGAATTCTAGTAGCGTTAGGAAGTGATTGCTAGAACCAGTTAAAACTGATTTGTTAAGTATTAGAAATGGAATATTTGGAAAATCTCAATTTTTTTAATAGCCATATGTGCCTCAGTAAGTTTAAAAACAGCCTCTAGGGGTGTTACTAAGGAAACATTTCCTCTTTTTTTTGGAAATAGCTAACTACAAATTAAGTACATATTAATTACTCATCAGGCTTCTCTTAGCTTATGTGTGACCCCAGTGTGATTACTGTGGCAGCCATACTAGGTAGAATATATTTTAGATTTGTCCTCATCGCTGAAATAAGTATTTTGCTGTTACTGTTCGGGTAGAAAATGTAAGAGTCTATAAAAGGCATTTCCTGTCTATCAGATTTGTTTCTGCTTATGAGAGGTTGAATTTGAAACTAAGAGAGATGCAGATTAAGACTTTGGTGTATAACATAGTTGATGAAAAATCAGCAGTTTATATCTAAATTAAAATATGTCACTGCTTTTTTTTTCTTTTTTAAACAATACAGAGCATTTAAATTAGTGATCTAATTACTTTATAGTTGTTGAAAATGTAAAATGAAACCCAGAAGTTCTACTGTTCATTAACATTGGTATAGTACTAAAAGATTACGAATTACTCCAGTTGCCTGGAAAACTCTTGATTTATGCATTCCATTTGATTATCTTACTGCTTCACCTTCTGAAGTGAATGTCAGAATAGTAGTTTAAGAGGGAAGGCCTTTCTATATGTCTAAGAAAAGATGCCCTAAACAGCTTTTTACAGTTTGCAAGTGGTGATAACAGTTGCCTCCTTAAATATTTCTCGGCACTGTTTTTTATTAAAAAAGAAAGGCTTACTACGTCTAATAGTAACATTTCCTCTTAGCTTCATTAGGTATGACAAGTATGGATGTTAACTTTTTCATTTAAAAAAATCAGTTTATTTTAGTGATCTAAGATTTCCCAATCCTGACTTGCTGAGAGTATTGATATTACAAAATAGTCTAAAATTTTAAGAATGACTATTTAAATTTTTTTCAGGTCAGAGTATAAAATATACCATGTTGACAAGGGTAAAAATGTTTGTGGTCTTAAGTAGACTCATTAATAATTGACAAACTTGTACAACTTTTCCTCTTCTTAATCTTTACTTAACAAAAGATGGATTTAGTAGGATCAGACTAACTTTTACCTTAGAAAAAATTGAAGCAGTTTTTGTGGCCTTTGAAGTAGAAATATCATTTCCTGCTGTCTCTTCTTGGGTCCAGCTCTGTTGGTCATTGGCTCTTTGGTGTATCTCTGGAGTTTTATGTGTTTTGACTATAACTTGGAGGAGGTGAGTGCAAATGGGCTTCTTCAGGAAAGACTTATTTGGGCAGATTTTTATTTTAACACTTTATAAAGAGCTTACTTTCTAGAAGAAAGTATAATTTTCAGTCAAACAGTTGACAATTTAATATTTATTTACAATATTTTATTAAACTTTGTTGAACTACTTACATGTGTACATGAAATTTTATACTTATAAAATATTTTTATTTTATTTTCTACTATTAGATATTATTTATTTTCCAGAGTAAGACCAAGAATACAGTTTTTCATTTTTAGTTGCTATGTTCTTTTGATTTGAGGGAATTGTTGATTTTGAGTTTGTGCAATTTAAAGGAAATGCATTTTAAAGTACTTTTTCCTAAGTTACTCACATACTAAAAGTCTGGCACATTCTTCTTGGTGTTTGGAAAACAGTGACGAACACCACGTCCCTGCTTTCAAGTTTTCCCATTTGAGCAGGTAGTCACAGGGAGTATTCATTTAAGCAAGTCCATGAGGTATTTTCAGATTGTGATAAGTATAGTGGAAAACCCAGAATATGTAGTGGTTGGAGGGAGATGGGAGTACATTAATAGGGAAGTCATAAAGGGAGGTCCCATTCAGGGGAAGCAGGCATCAAGGTTCTGACCCTAGAAGGAGCTTGACACGTTCAGCAGTTGGAAAGGAGGCTGCTGTGGTGCTCTACTAAGTGGGGGAATGACTGTTGCTCAGTTGGCTGTGTTGGCTGGCTAGTTCATTTGGGGCCTTCTAGGTAATACTTACAGAGAAGGGAGTCAGTCATTGGGAGGGACATGATCTGATTTATGCTTTTCAAAGACTGCATAGGGCCTGTGCATGTAGAACAGATTAGAGGGGCCAGGAAGTTGGCAGAGAAATCATTTAGAATTTTTGCTGCGGTCCAGGGAACTGGTTGATGGCTGCTTGGACTCCAGTGGTTGCCCTGGAGGTTCTGAAAAGAGGATGAATTTGTGATAGATACATAATAGCCCCAAAGCAGGAAATATGCTGGTCCTTTGCCTTCTTTACCTAAATCCTGTGGTTTCTGATCATTGTGGCAGCTTCAAATGTCACTATATTGTGTCAAAGGAAGAATTGATCGTAGGGCATGTAGATGAGTTAATTTACAGCACAGACATCACACCAAACAGATTTTGTTTTATTTAATCTGGCAAGTTGCATTAAGCATTTATTTGATTTTTTAAAAAATGTACCATTTTGTTGTTGCAGGAAATGTTTTCATATTTGTCCAGCCAACTAGAGAAGCTGTCAGAATGCTACAATGAAAGACTGTTGTATACACCTCACAATCCCATATCTTTAGGTAATATGTTTTTCTTAAGGAAAAAAAAAAAATCATTGCTTCTTAACCCTCCCCAGCAGGGAGCTGGTATTTCTATAAAGAGTATGAATTCTTTGTGGTTACAATGATATTTCTAAATTCATTACAGTATTAATTTGGAAATTGAAAAAGTGTAGCCTTTTGAAATGCTTTAATGTATTTCTGAGATAAAAAGGATACACTGAAAAGAGTCCAAATCAATATTAAGTATTATAATGCATATGCAGAAAATGATACTTTAACTCCTGCTTCTAACCAAAATAATTTAGTCACTAGTAAGAACTCTAAAAATTTTAAAAAGTTTCTACCAGTTAACAAAAAACTATAATATTAGAAATTAAATCTGTGTTGTTTTTAATGCTGTGATTGTTTTCCTGACTGTCTATGTTAGAGAACTCTGTATTCATGATAATTTCCTTTTATAAGGACTATATATTTTTGTCACGTAGTACAAGGACTATGAAACAGGTTAATATGAATGTTGACTTTTATGCATTTAACTTTCAAGTTTCCTTATTATCCCTTTTGTGAATGACAGTTCCCCAACTTCATATTTTATGTGTATCTAAGGAAAGTAAGGACTCAATCATCTGTAACTGAAGCCTATTTCAGGAATAGGCTTCCATGGAAAACCATTTGCCACTGATACATAATAAAACCCACCCTAGTTAGTCCTTGGCTGGTTTCTAATCTATGTAAATGTTGTAGAAGATGATAAGGTATGGTTTGAATCCCACTTCTGCCATTTACTAACCTCTAACCTCCTTTCCCCTATCTATAAAATAGAGGCGACGATCCCTCACATACAAAATTGTTAAAGAATGGTTAAGGGGCACCTGGGTGGTTCCGTGGGTTAAGTATCTGACTCTTGATTTAGGCTCAGGTTATGATCTCAGGGTCATGATTGAGCCCCATGTTGGGCTCTGAGCTCAGCGCAGAATTTGCTTGTCCCTCTCCCTCTGCTCCCGTCCCTACTGCTCTCCCTCCCTCTTTCTCAAATAAATTTTTAAAAATCTTTTTTAAAAAATGGTTGAGGTTATCAAGTATATAGTATACCATATCAGGAAATGGTAGCAAGCAGTAGTGGTGAGAATATAGTTTACTCACATAACATCCGAAAGAGCATTCTCCTTTTCATATGCCGAAGTTGATTTTACTTAGTCTCACATATGTACTGAAAATTTCCCACATTCTCATCTTATATGTTCTTAAAACACGGTTGAATTTGAATAAACTGCCATATTGATCATGTCAGTGTTCCATTTTCAATTGGCAAGTTCACTCTTTAGAAGGGTGATAGGGAAATTCTATTCTGATTCTTACTGTGTTAATTTGTATTAACATCTTTTTGTCTGATAGGTAAACAGATCCTTACTATCATTTATTTGTGCATTAAAATGAAATCATGCCACTTGACAATGAATAAAAAATAATGTCTCCATGCCAGTTACAAAAAAGTATATGATCCTTTTGTCAGAGGTACTTAGAGTAGTCAGAATCATAGAGACAGAAAACAGGATGGTGGTTGTGGGGGGTGGGGATGGGCAGGAGGAGAATGAAGAGTTACTGTTGAGTAGGTGCAGTGTTTCAGTCTTACAAGATGAAAAGAATTATGGGCGTGGATGGTGGTGGTGTTTGCACAACAGTTGAATGTGTTTAATACCACCGAGCTGTATGCCTAAAAATGGTTAAGATGGTAAATTTTATGTTATGTGTATTTTAACACACACACAAAAGTAGGGTCTCCTTCATTAAGTGTTTATTTTTTGAGGGATTCTGTGCTGGTGAACCAAGGTGTATTGGGATCCTTTTTTCTTTTTCAGCTATGACACTTAAGACACTAAGTGAATACCAGGACAGATCTGTCACTCAGCTTGGCTCAATGCTTTTTACCAGACAGGTTTCTGGAGCCAGGTAGGTATGTGTGAAAGAGGCCTGGACTTATTTGTGTCTCCAAAAACTTAACTGTATTTTTCCTAAACAGTTGACCCCAAGTATATGCTGAGCTCCGTGTGAGTGTTCCTCATGGGTGAAGGAACGATAAGGTGGAGAGTGTGTAGGGCTGTGGTAGCCCATGTGTGGAAGGCCTGCACTTGAAGCAGTCTCAGAAGGATAGGGACCTTGTCTGTTTTCATGGACATCCAGAAACAAAGTTTCATCACCCCTCTGTACATATTTTTATCGTTATTTTCCTTTGTTTGATCATCTTCAGTGGTGTCACATTTTGGTGCTAGAGATAAGTCATCTTCATTACTAAATTCAGATGAAAACATTTTTAAGGAAAAGCTCATTTCCTAAACCAAAAAGTTAGGCAATTCTTGTCTAAGTACTGCCTTTGAAAAATGTACTTTTTGCTCTTACATGTCTTAAAAATGCATTTCATTTTTCATTTTATATTTGATGAGGTCAGAGAAAAGACTTGAAAAGAACTATCTTGCTCTAAGTACTCTTCTTTACGTCCCTTTATTAAAGAATTTCTCTCTGACTACCAGAGATTAGAGAGTTCACATCAAAGGACAACTTTTTAAAAGAAAAAAATCTTAGATTAATTCACCTTTTACCTTGATGAACTATATCCATTCATGGCATAGTTTTGACACTTCTAAAATGGTTTTCTTGGCCTTGCTTTTAGTGTTGCCACTATTTGTCTTTTTGTTTAGGATGATTTAATTGACTTATTTTTTTTAAAGTACCGTTAGAAATCTGCTTATATCAAGTATGCCAATGAAATCAAGCTTACAGAATGCATGTGCCATCGCCAAATATCCCTTTATGCTGACCACCACCCCCGTAAGCAGTCACAGAATTCTTTCTGGATCCTTGCTTTAAAACCCTCCATTGCACAGCACGGATCAGATAGGTGGAATTTCGGTATGTTGATTGTTGGAGGTGATACACAGCAATTTGTCAACGTGGTTTGACTTAGAAATTTCAGTATTCCATTTGAAGTATATATATGTGAAGTCAGATTCCATATTTAGTACAAAAACAAATAATTTTATTTTTTTTCTCTTTGAAGAAGGGGCAAAGGTATTTGTGATTCCTAGAAGTAATAGCTCTTAATGGAAGATAAGTCAGTGGTCATCTCCAGGCAGCACTCTTCTACGGAGAATAGCCGTGTATTGTATAATTTTATCTTAAGGCTGCCACCGTCTATTTTCATAGGCCCTGATTTATGGCTGTTTTTAACTTCTTTATCAGTAGATCTAAGGCTTAGTAATACTGGTATCTGTTGTTTATGGGTAATAGTCTGTTAACACCACCAGACATATTAAATTGCTAAATCTTCTACCTTACAGGGTTGTGCCTCTTGGGTCTGTGCAAGCCGTGAGTGGCCACACCTTCCGAGGCTTTATGGCACATACAAATAATTACCCTTGCGCTTACCTCAACGCTGCAGCAGCCGTTGGAATGAAGACACAGGATGTGGACTTGTTCGTGAAGAGACTTGACAAGTGTTTAAAGACAGTAAGAAAAGAACAAAATAAAGAGAGTAATGCATCTGCAGTTGAAAATTACAACAAAACTGAAGATGTAGATATTGAAGAAATGGCCTTAAAACTAGATAATGTGCTTCTTGACACGTCCCAGAATTCTTCATGACATGTGTAAGGTTTCTTTTTGACTATTTGAAAGAAGTGATGAGGCTACAGTACAAAGCAGTTTAAAGATAGGGCTTGAGGTTTCGGAACTGAGAATGTCTTGGAGGATTTGGAGGATATTTGGTTGAGGTACAGACTGAGGTCTGAGCTAGCCATCTGATGACTTGCTATCTTTTTTAGATTCTTAGACTGCCTCAATTATTATGTTCCTTAACAGATAAAACTACCATTAGGATTTTTCTAATTGTTAGAATATTTGTCAATTAAGCATTATGATTCAGATCATTCTTACTAGCGTGACAAGTAAAATTACTTCTAATTCTTTTCGAAATGTGTAAATTGTTTCTTCCTGACCATTCTCTACCATTCACAAATGACTTCTGTTTCTGGTCACAGAGAATTGAGAACGATCCACTACTGCTATTTACAAGATGTTGGTGTCTGTAAGTCACAGTCTGCCTGTGAAATGGTCATTCCCCAGGGAAGCAGAGTCCAGCGTAAGCTTTAGCTTTCACTTAGTGGTTCTCAGCTGGGGATGATTTGCTTATATCTAAGCAACACCTGGGGACATTTTTAGTGCTCACAACCTGTGGCGTGCTCTTGACATCTAGAGCTGGAGGCCAGGGGTCCTGCTGCTCAACATCCCACAGTGGATGAGCGGCTTTCTGGAACACAGCCCCAAATCTCAGTAATGCTGAGAAGGAGAAATACCACCCTAACCCAACTCCTCAAGCAAAGTTTCCCGAAGTAACTTTCCTTATTCAGTAGTGCTTCAAAGAAGAAAGCAGTAAATGTTACCAAATTATGTAGCGTTAGATTCTTAAGTGATAAGCTGGGCTGCCTGTTCTAAACCTGAGATTATATGGCATTTGTGCGTTTTTCCATTTGGGCCAGTGAAAGCTTTCTCCCACTCTTTCTGCTCTAAGCAGGCTTTGCATACTGGTTAGTTCAGGTGTTATGCACAGCCATTATCAAGAGTGGTTAACTTGGGTATTTGGGGATCTGTTTTTGCTAGGAAGGTGAAAATGACGTAGTAGGATGAACAGGTGTATTTGCCTCCTCCCCCCCTCCCCACGCTCACTTTCTTAGTTTGATATTCCAGACTTACCGGCTGTAACAATTTTTGTTGTTTATGTTTTAAGAAATAGACTAATGCCTCCAAGCCTGAGGAATGAGCGAAGCTTTTGAATACGCCAAAATGCCAAAGCCATATTCCTCAAGACCTGCTCGCTGGAGCGGTGTTTCTACGAGATGCTCACAGGGATAAAGTATCCCATGGGCAGATCATTTTGGGCCTTCGTAAACCTGCCTATCAGCACATTAAAGGCTCTGAGAATTCCTTGGAAACCAACTTAAGTGTGCCCTTATCCAAACGTGGCACCCTTTTCTCAACTAAAACCTTACTGACATCCCACTGAACATGCTTTCAAAAACACTGCAGTTGAGAATGCGGCCTTGGTTTCTGGGTTGTGTTTTTCTCTGTCACTTGGTGGTGTAAACTGTCTCACATATGAGCTCAGACAGATACCACTCCTGCCAGTGCGTAAGTTAAAATACTCTAACCCTAGCTTGACCTCCTTGGATGTCATAAAGTTTAATTATCAATATTGTAAAGGTTACTTTTAAGTTAATTATTGCATTTGGGGTTCGAATATTTTAGATATCTTTTTTTTTTTTTTTAATAGCTGTAACAACACACTCCGGGGGAGTCATACCTGGGTGAAAAGGTGGTGTGAGGTTTTTTATGTGGATTTGGGACCGAGCTGTAGAACCAATAAAGCGAAAGGGTCCCAGCCATGCCTCTGGAGTCTGCAAGAGGGAATGGAGCCGTGTTGCAGATGCTAAGTGCTGCTGGCACAGCTTCCTGGATGAGGGAGCCAGGGCGGGTTTCTAGAACAAGTGATCTATACCGTGTGAGCGTCATTTAGCTTGAGAAGGCCGGAGCCGAGAGACCAGCAAATGTTTTCTCATCTGCAGTGTATCAGCAGTTCTTGGGCTTCAGCTGCTGAATAGATAATAATTCTAATTGAAGATAAATTACATGAACCCACATGTGAATGATAGATGTGTTGTAACATTTCATTCCTGTTGCATAAAATCAGCTGCAGTTTTTATTATTAGTTTTTTCCTTTCAGAGGTTTTGGAGTAACAGCTCTGTTCCTGCTGGTTTAAATTTGACCTTGGGGTCCTGGAATTCACAAGAGTTTCTGAAGGGGTGCTGTAGGTTCTGCTGATTCGGGCTTGCCTTATGCTCCCACCCCAGTGTTGTTTTTGCTCACTCTCGCCCCTTTCCACATGTAAGTGTAAAAAAAGTATGTATGTACAGTTAAATTCACTTTAAGTTGCTAGTACTGATCGGTAAACCTCGTAATTGGCCTTCATTACCCTTGAACTGTGGTGGAGGGGCAATGGCTGATCCATTTTCCAGTCGTGACTAAGATGACCTGTCCTCACGATCCAGCTGCCCTTAATAAGCCTCTCAGGTAGAGTTTTGGAGTTTGGTTTTTAAAGTCATTGGACTGTGGTAGTCTTCCCAGAAAAGAAAATGGAATAACACAAAATATTCTTTAGGTCACTACACAATGTGTTACTTCCACAGACAGCAGGGAAAGGTATTTTAAGATCCAGCTCTCAATTTGGCTCTTACGTCCTCTGTTGATGAATTCTCACTCTACCAGGGAATGATACGCGATACCAGCCTCAGGAGTTCAGTGTTCAACCATAAATCTTTCTAGTTAGCTTTTTGCATTAGTTGAGTGAAGTTATAGAGTGTGAATTATTGAATACAGTTCTGTTCAGCCAATAGGCCCTTGATATACAGAATGGTAAATTTAAATATAAATTAAGTTTTTTCTGGTTTTCCCCCCAGCACATAACTTTCCTGTGGTTCTATTTCTGTAAGCACCCCATCATGACTGTCATCGAGCCTAAGCTATAAGCTATGTTTTCATTTGTAGATGATATGTCTATGAGAGGCTTTAGTAAAAGTTAAATGAACTAAAGACCTTTTTTTAACTAGTGATATTACTTTAATCTTGAATTAGTAGCTCATCATGAGAGTAAAATTCTGTGTTCTTTCAAAGAGGAGAATAGCTAACAGTTGAAAATAATTGAAGCAAACTGGTGAGTCTCATTCATGTAACGCTCAGAGAAAGGTTTTTGCAAACATACACATCGGGTGCACACAAGACTTGGGGTTTCTCCTCTCATTTCCTAAGATGTCCTAATTTCTCCCAAGCCCTTAAGTGATTTTGTTGTATTTTGCATTCATGAGGTTGACTTTATTTGGGAACAAAAATATAGTCCGGTTTGTATACACAGAAGCCTGGTCATCTCAGAAGTTAGGTACCTTCTAAATAAAAACTATGAATATTCTGTTAGCGGTTAAAAAACAATTCCCATCAGCAGCTTTTCCTTGTCTGTCCCATTGTGTTGATTCTCTGTCTCTTGTGGCCGCGCCTAGTGTACAGGTGCAAGACGTCCCCACCACATCCCTTTGTGCCTTTCGTCTTGTTTTCCTGTTCCTTCAGCCGTATGGTGTGTACACAGATCAGCTGATGAGCACAGGGCTAATGAATATATCTTTATAATCTCCTACGTACTATTTAGGTCAATCTAAGGCCTTAGGCAGAATCTGGAAGTGTTTATACTGTCCTGTTTTTAGCAAGCAGTGTCAACTTGAACTTCTAGAGAAATGTGAAGAAAAGCTACATTTCACTGTATAATTGTGAGGGGACTCTGCCTACTAGAATTGAAGCTGATGTCAGCCTGCTACCCTGTACGCTTTCCCAAAAGAGAAAGATGTTTCAAAAAATATTTTCGGTGTAGACTTTAAAAATTAATTATATAATTTACAATGAAATAAATTTTTAATAAATCATTGACAGTGCATTTCCTTAGTTTACCTAATCATGGCTGCAGAGAAAATCTGAAAAGTACAGATAATGAACACCAGATTACTTACTCATTTTTTGATTCAGTCATCAGTACCAATCAGCAAGAAAAGTCCTATTTATAATGGGAATCACAAGTCTCACGGGGTTGGGCTAGTTTGTTATTGTTTAAAGAGGAAGGAGATGACATTACAGCAAGCTTTTGCAAAAGATCTGTTGACTACAGAAAGCTAGATGCGTTTCATCTTTTCTAAAAGAAACACTTTATCTTTTATTTGAAAATAAAATGTGTTACTTCCTCTTCAGATTTCATTTTTAAATTGTGCTGTTTGAATTTTGCAGGTAGTTCTCATTTGTTTTGGAGCTGGATCTCTGCATGGGTACTTATTAACCATGTGAGCTCACATATTTAACCTCTGAGTATTGGTCCCGTCATATGTGAAACGGGTACAGTCTTACAGGATTGAGAATTAAATAAGATGATAATATATATAAAGATTTAACTCAGTGCCTGATATTAGCACTTTCTGTTAATAACTGCTATGATGCACTACATAAAGTTAATTTGTACTAGAGTTAAATTAAAATACATTCATTTTCTAGTTAATTTAGTAGAACTCTTTTTGAGGGGGGGGTCATCAATGGATTTTGTCCCTTCTCCAGTGGAAGTCAAAAAGTATGTGGTTGATTTTAGATGACCACCTTTTTTTTTTTTTTTTTAACTTTCAGAGTTTCTATTTTGGTTTCTATGAATTTCTTTTTGTTTTCTGTTTACGCTTGAGAATTATTTTCAAGAAACATATTTAAAATGCATTCACTATTTTATGGACTTGAATTCGGATCACTCAGGAGAACTCAGGAGAGATGGACAGAAATAGTTCATGCCATAGTGACTTCCAAATTGGCTGTATTATGGACTAAAGTTTTTGGGATAGCCAGCAGACCCGCAAGCATAGCTAAGTTCATTATATTTAGCCCTATTCTTAGATGACTTTCCACATTCAGCAGAATGACTAACACTCCCAAATTTACATCTCTAGTAGACCTCTTCCCTCAACTCCACACTCAATGAAACTGCCTGTTCATCTTTTAGATGTGCTAGACATTTATCTCCCTCATGCCAAGGGTGATTCCTTGATCTTTTCCCCCAGAAAACGTGTTCCACCCACAGACTTCCCCTTCTCAGTTGAATAGACTTCTGTTCTTTCAATTATTTAATCCAAAAACCTTGGAGAGATCCTCTGCTCCTCTCTTTCTCACAGTCTATGTCTTACCCATCAAGAAATCCTATTGTGTCGGACATTGGGGAGGGTATGTGCTATGGTGAGTGCTGTGAAGTGTGTAAACCTGACAATTCACAGACCTGTACCCCTGGAGATAAAAATATATGTTTATAAAAAATTAAAAATTAAAAATTGAAAATTAAAAAAATAAATAAATAAAAATTAAAAAAAAATCATATTGAGTCTACCTTTAAAAAGTATCCAGAATCAAACCCCTCCTTACCTCCTCCTCTGCTCCCAGCCACATCTGAACTGTCTGTTCCTGGTCTGGACTATTACAGTATCCCACCCCTCCCTGTGTCCCCCCGCCCCAAAGAACCTCCTTGCCTTCTATCCAGGCCCCTTTGCAGTCTATTGGGAATACAATATCCAGGGTGAACCTTTAAGACACTGATCCTATCGGTTGTCTGCTCGGACTCTGCTACTGCTACTGAGCAGACGCCAAAGTCCTGGCTGGCCCCAGGGTTCTGCAGCATGTGGCCTGCCTGCCCCCACCTCCGGGATTTTTCTGACTTTTCTTCCCACGATTTACCTTTGCCTCCTCCGCTCCAGCCCACCTGGCTGCCTTGCTGTGCCTCAAACACTGCGGGCACACTCTTCCTCAGAGCCTTGTTCCTGGATACCTCCAACCCCCCGCCCCCCCGACCTGGGAACACTCCGACCCAGATGCTTGGCTACACGCCTCCCCTGCTTCTTGTTTTTAATCAGAATTTTCCTTTTTGATGATGTCTACCCAGACAATCTCTTTTGTTTATTTTTATTTACTTTTTAAAAATATTTATTTATTTGAGAGAGAGAGCATGTGCATGAGCAGTGGGGGAGGGGCAGAGGAAGAGGGAGAAGCAGACTCCCCACTCGGTGGGGAGCCCGACTTTGAGGCTCCATCCCAGGACCCTGAGATCATGACCTGAGCTACCAGCAGATGCCCCCAGACTATTGATTTTTAATACCGTGGTTACTCCCCTCCCTCCCTTAATAGTGTCTCTAAAAATGGTCTTAAAATTGAGAATGAAGCCTCAGTTTTACTGTGTGTAAGAATCTCCTTGGGTTCTCTTTAAAATTCAGATTTGGAATCAGTAGATCTGGGGCTAAGTCAGCATTGCTAGCAAACCCCAGGGGGATACTGATCTCACGAACCACACGTGAGCATACATCCAGCATACCATGTAGTTTACATATTTATTGTGTCCTGTTGTTTGTCTCTGTCCATTCGGTTAGAACAGAACCTCCACTAGAGCGGGATCTTTGTTTCGTCCACTCATGTATCCCAAGCACCCAAAGAGTACCTGGCCCGTGACAGACTCTCAAATATTTGTGGTAGGAATGATTCGCTAGGCATTACTAAATACTTCTAGAACTATATATGAAATCCCGTCATGTCTGATTGAAACTCTACTGTAGCTTTCTACTACTTCTAGAACAGAGTCCCCAAACTCCTGGTCGTTGTGGCCGACACAGAGACCTCCCTTCAAGAAAGGACTAACTACCCAGCTGCAGGGAGGGCACTTAGCTGACAGCCTCCCTGCCTTGAGCTCCTTCAAGTTTAGCACAAACCTCCGTTTTTGAGCCAAAGTCACACCTTTGGCTCATTTCCGAGCAAGGCAGTGACACGACGGCCTGGCTCTTTCCACCTGATGTAGGATTCCTCAAAGGGGTTGTCTTTGCTTCAGATCCCGCCACAGGGCAGGCTGAATTTGGTGGGTTCTGCATTGCAATCTGCTGGCTCCCCCTGCCGCAGCCTGCCCCCCCTTCTTTGACAGGCCTTACTCCCCCTAAACCCATTGTATTCTTAAGTACAAAATGCAGGTTCTTTCTCAGCCTCTGCTTCCCTGAGACTCCAACCTAGGACACCTGTGGCCTCAGGGTGCTCTCTAGTCCCCTGCCTACCTTTCCCAGGACCATGTCTCCCACCCCTCTCTCCCTGGCTCTAAAGAGACCAGACAAACCCAGAGGGCATCGCTTATTACTATTTAAATAATATGAATGCATAATACAGTTCCTCTTTAGCCTAATTAATTTTTCACTTGTTGGCCATCCCAGATTCTTATATTGTTTTTGTCTGGCATCATTTGTTAGCTGTTTTGTAACTTAAAATACTAATTAATGTTTTTGACTATGTAGCAAGACTTTGTAATTGAACATAACTCTGATGAGTGCTCAGTATTCTGGGAGAGAAGTAAATCCCCTCCACTGACCAACCTTCGGGAGGAGTTTCGTTCAAGGCTCTGTCATGGCTGTGAAGTAATTAAAAGGCAGGCTCCCCCTGGGCCAAGGGGACTTGCACAAGTCACTTTTGATGTATCTGTGAAATGGGGACAAAAAAATCTAAAAGGGTTAATAAAGGTCCTATGAGCTCATATGTGTCAAGTACTAAGCAAAGACTGATTCAGAGCAAGTGGTCTGACGGTAGCTATTTTTACCTGAGAATGGAGAAATGGAGAGTATCTTTTATTAAGTAGCACCAAAAACCATCATTTCACAATACAGCTGTGTGATCTATTAGATCCTATTTGGTCAGATGAAAACAAGAACATGGAGCTGAACTGCGCTGTGAGGTCTTGGTTCATGTGGCCTGTTCCCTCCTGGCCCGCTCCCTCCCCACCCTGCTCTTTGCTTCTGCCCCATCCACCAGGGTTGGATTCATTGTTCTGTCTTAAGTCTGTTTTCTCCTGTTAATAGGTCCCTAACGTTGGGGCACTTGGGCAGCTCAATCCGTTAGGTGTCTGACTCTTGATTTCGATTCAGGTCATGATCTCAGGGTCATGAGATCGAGCCCCACATTGGGCTCTGCACTCAGCATGGAGTCTGCTTGAGATTTTCTCTCCCTCTGCCTCTGTTCATCACCCTGCCCATGTACTCTCTCTCTCTCTCTCTCTCCCTCTCTCTCTCTCAGAATAAATAAAATAAAATCTTAAAAAGAATAAAATAAAATGCAGATACATCAAGAAATAGAACGCTGCCATTTATCCTCATCAGTTAGCAACATTTTACCATAGATGAGTTTATCACGTTTCCCTGGGAGTGGGTTGTTTAATTATTTAATTTGTAAAAGATTTTATGTACTTGAGAGAGAGCGTTCCAGCCAGGCGGCGGGGATGGGAGAGGCAGAGGGAGAGGGAGAAGCAGACTCCCCGCTGAGCTGAGGGCCTGACATGGGGCTCAATCCCAGGACTCTGAGATTATGACCTCAGCTGAGGGCAGATGCTTAACTCACTGAGCCACCCAGGTGCCTCAGGAGCAGGTTATTTAAAACAAAAACAAAAAGACCTTTTCTGGCAGAAAATTTCAGACATATATAAAAGAGAGAGAACCATATATTGAAGTCTCATATCCATTACTCAGCTTTGACACTTACCAACTCACGTCTAATTTTGTGTCCCCAGCACCACCTTATTTTAATTAACTCCCAGGCATCATTTCACAGATAGCTCATTTAAATATATATCTCCTAAGTAAAAGACTCATTTTTTTTAAAAAGTTACAGTACCATTATCACACTTTAAAAAAATTAATAACAATATCTTGATAGCATCAAATATGCTGTCAGTGTCCCATTTTTCTAATTACCTTTCTTTTTATGTTTGAATCAGGATCCAAATAAGATTTCCTGGGGGTAGATTTTAGTGGAAAAGGGCAAAGAGGCGAGAAGTAGCTCGAGGAACCAATGAAAATGTGACCAGTGCAGAGAGAGGAGATGCAAAACACCTGAGCTGGTGTTTTTCTAACAACTTTTCCACAGATGGGTGATACTGGATTCATGAAGGAGATTTGTGCTCTGCATGGGCTCCCGAAGAAGTCCCAGGACGCTGGGGAAGTTACGATTGGACCTGCTCCCAGTTTTGCTGGTTCACCTAAAAATGGACTTCAGTCCATATATGTGTACAAGTTCAACGCCAGCTTCCTTAGCATAAGGCTGTGAATTAGAACCCCAACTACTTTGGCCCACAGGGCAGTGGAGGTAATCGTTCTAGATATATAGAGGAACCCTTGTTCTAAATAAATGTATCAAAGGAGTGAGCCGTTATGTTGGCTCCAGCTGGCCAGGTTTAATGAGCCATGGAAACTAGAGTGCCATCCAAAACCAGTGTTCAGAGGGAAAGGAGGCAGACAGGCCCCCTGGGATGGATCAGAGGAGTGAAGGTGATGCTCCGGTGGCGAGAGTTGGCCTTGGGTTTCACGTGCCTTGTGCATCACATCAGTGAGACAAAGGAACTCTTAGGAAGTAGTTGGAGTTTTTGACTAGGCAAGAAACAGAGTGCTGTTCTGCACTTACCCCTCCAAAAATCGGGTCATAGGCAATAATGAGTCCTTTACACCACAAATGCAGACAGTAGTTTGAGCTAGGAAGCTGTCAGGGGCAGGGAAAAAAAAAAAATCCAAAACAGAACAAAGCAAAACAAAGCCCAAAATAACAAACAACAACAACAACAACAAAACAAACAAAAAAACCAAACCCTTCTCCTTGGTGAGGTTAACCTGGAAAGGTGAGATCCACAGGTCCTAGGGAGCACACTGGTCCAATGGGACACCCCTGCCCCAGCCCTTTCAGCTTTCCCCAATAAGAACAGGTTTCTAGAATGCGACCCAAAATTGAGCAGCTAATTCAAGGTCAGAATTGAGGCTGAAGCATGGGTGGACCCATGACGGGGCAGGGGCGGGTCTGAAGGAGGTGGAGAAACCCTTTGCAAGATAAAAAAGTTGATCCAAAGAACATTCACACAGCTTTGGGGTAAACTTTTGTTTCCCTATAAAATGCATCAAGTTCTCTTTGTTCCTTCAATTTCCCATGGCTGTTCTCACTGTGTCCAATGTATGCCCTATTTGCCATTGCCGGGTGACTCAAACGTTCAGGGGTGGCTGTGGGTGAGGTGGGAGGGTCAGTGGAAGGGCGGGAGACAGGAGCCTTTTGCACAGCGACCCCTGGGACTTTTCTTGAAAGCTAGTAAAAATACTCTCCAGTTTTAATCTACTAATTATAAGCAAATGGACCTTTTGACATTAGGAAATTCAGAGATTTTTTTTTTTTTTTTTGGTTTGCATTTATGATCATTGTCTATTTTCCATTTATTCCCATCTATTTGCAGTAAGAGTATTTTGGGGCCAACTTGGTTTATGCTATTCCCCCTGAAAAAAAGAAAAACAGCACAACTCCCAATCAAGCAAGCTGCGTATATGGCCATCCCCACGGAGCCCGGCACTTCCTAGGCATGAAATTGACTGACGCACACAAAGGCAGCAGGTGCAGGGGCCACATGCCACTTGCCGCCTTTTTTTTTAGTGTGTGTTTATAATCAGTAAATGGCTGTGGATGTTTAAACGGTCCCCTAATACTGATGGAGAGCGGATGCCATTAAAACTTGAACTTGTATTGCCACGCAGATGGTGGAAATAAACATCCAATTCTGCACACAGTTTTGTTTGTCTCTCACTTTTAAAAAGATCGGCTGAGTGTCAGGCATGCACGGTGCCAGTGGGGGGATGCAGGGCGGGGGGCATAGACCGGAGAGCAGGGCTGCTGTTGGGCTCCAGCCTGGCCTTTGTGTGGAGGGCCTCCAAGACGGCAAGGCTTCTGTACGGGGGAGGGGGTTCAGCACAGCCACAGACCCCAGCCCAGAGTTACCAGGCACCAACTCTAAATACCCCTTCACACTCAAGATGTGGCTTATGCCTGCGCCTTCTGTATTGCAAAACTATCCAAGCCTAACCATACCTTCTGAGACTCCTGCTGCCTTTTCTTCTCCATCTTTCACTTGCTTAGACACCTTGAGAAATAAAGTCGATTCAGCGCACAGTGGTGATGGCACCAGATTCGATTTCTCCTGCCCAGCCTCCCCTGCCCATACCCTGGATTGCCTCCTTTCTGGGGGGTGTCATTGATCTACTTTGTACATTTTCCTCCTTCTCCTCTGCACATGGAAGGGCCTTAGTAAATATCTCTTGAACAAATGATCAACTGACTTTCTCACTCTAGAGCAATAACCAATAGGGTTGACTGTTAGCCTGTTCTAGAAATATTCCTTTTTAACACGTTTGGAAAAAAGGAGGAGTACATTTCTGTGAAATCTGGCAAACCAGTGAGCAGAAGGCACAGGGCCCCTTTGGGGGCAGGGATGTCTTCTTAGCACCTTAAGATCTCCTGGGGAGGAAGCCCAATCCTTGGGGAGAATGCCAGACCTGAGAAGCCCCCTGAAGCCACTTCAGGGCAGAGGCACCAGTCTCAGATATGAATGCTGAAGGGTCAATTTCACAGGGCAATGCCCAACAAACCATTATGTGAGTCCCGGGCACCGGGTTTATGACAAAAGCCCATTTCTAGCAGGTCTGTTCTATTTTCTTACGAATCATGCAAGAGCAAAGTGTATTTCCCTCCACCCCCTACCTCTCCACCCTACTGTCTTACTTCCCTTATACCAATCACCTTTCTCTGAATCCAATAATGCAGTAATCCCTCCCATTGCTAGAGAGTGCTTTCCAGATTACAAAATGCTTCCGCATACATTATCGATTTTTCATCTTCTGACAGTCTTCGGAGCCAGGCAGGGCATGGGCATGGCGATGATCTTACTTATTTTTATTTTATTTATTTATTTTTTTAGAGAAAGTGTGTGAGGAAGGAGAGGGGCAGAAGGAGAGGGAGAGAGAGAATCTTAAGCAGGCTCCATGCCCAACTCAGAGCCCGATTAGGATTCGATCTCAGCACTCTGATTCATGACCTGAGCAGAAATTAAGAGTCGGACGCTTAACCGGCTGAACCACCCCAGCGCCCCTGTGATGATCCTTATTTTGCTGTG
The DNA here is from genome assembly GCF_010015895.1 of Lontra canadensis. Classification (NCBI taxonomy): domain Eukaryota; kingdom Metazoa; phylum Chordata; class Mammalia; order Carnivora; family Mustelidae; genus Lontra; species Lontra canadensis. The sequence continues at coordinate 47,671,918 of NW_022630995.1, forward strand.
AAGCCCAAGAGAAGTTTGATGACCTAGGTGTCTTGTGTGGCCTCATTCTGAGGGCTAGGGTCTTAGAAACCCTAGCACTCAGGGCTGTGACCCCAGCCTCAGAGCGTCCTTGGACACTTTGGAGCAAGGGTTTCCAACAGGATCGTGTGACAGGGACAGGCAAACTTTTCCTCTCAAGCAGCGGGTAGTAAATATTTTAGGCTTTGCAGGCCATACACCCTCTGCCGTAATTACTCGAAAGCGGCCCCAGACAGTATGTAAATGATGCGCCTGGCGGTGATCCAGTAACACTTTATTTATGGACACCGAAATCTGAATTTCACATAATTTTCATGCGTTGTGAAATATTCGTCTTCTTGGGATTTTTTTTCCCAATCATTTAAAAGTGTAAAAACTATTCTTAGCTCATGAGCTGTACAAAAATAAGGAGGCCATTTGGAGCTGCTCTGGGCCGCGGTGGGCTGACGCCCATTTACAGCTGATTTGGCCGGTCAGGAAGTGTGTCATTTGGGCAGATCCAGAGGAGCCCCCGTGTCCTCAGCCACAAGATGGGACAGGTGATGATTTCTCCCTGCGGGGACTGGACGATGAAATGTCACGACTGTGAAGCTTTCAGCAGAACGTTCATTATTCAGCAGAATGTTCGTTAGAAGTCGGCCCTTGGGGGATGGGAGGTGCCAGAACGCCCTGATGCTACATTCTGGGGAATCGTTTGTCCTCCCCAAATCTACTTGTCTCTTTCAAACAACCTCAGCCTTTTCCGCACCTGGTGCTAATGAAAAATCATGTATTGAAGAGAAATCCAGACATGCCCACAGGGCAGAAATACTTTTTTTTTTAAACCAAAGTTATGCCCTTTAAAAATAATCTCATCAGTGACAATAAAGGCCCAAACTAAATGAATACAGGCTGCCTGTTGGGTTTCCTGACCCGAAACCAGGATAAGGGATTTCTGTGTTCTGGCCTTAATTTCCTCATCTGAAAAATGGGGACAATAATAATAGACTCTACCTCCTAGGCTCCAAGGAAAGGTCAAATGGGATAATAGGGGACAAGGTTTATGCTGGTGCTTTGCGTAGGGTCAGCCCTCTTCCAGAGCAGGTGAACTCCCCGTTCTGTGACTCATTAGTGGCCCCCTCCTGGCTCAGGTTCCAGTGAGACTGGCATTGGTGTTGATGCTGGTGGTGGTGCAGGGGCAAGCGGATTGTCAGCCACACAGGCACCTCTGATTCCTGAGGACACAGAGGGTGAGAACTTTGGGAACAGCATTCTGATCCTATCACCAGAGAATTCAGACCCCGGCCAGGAGTCATCATCCATGGGGCTTGGCATCACCAGACAAGACTGGGACAGAGGCCGGCAGAAGGTGCTTGTGAGTGCAGAAACATGCCGAGGAGCTGAATCCAGGAAACAGCCCCGAGTCTGTCTGCTCAGCATGTGGGCAGCTGGCCTCGAATCTGCCTCCCCACTCCCTCCTTTCAGGAGCAGATGCTTGTGGTGCATACCCTCTCTCTGGAAACCTCTAGAGACCCACCTGCTCAGATGATTCTACACCCCTGAGCCCGGAAGGACACAGGTCCAGAGGTGAGAGCAGGGCTCTTGGAGCCCAAGAGATGGTGCGGAGTATCTGCCCTCTTAGGCCTGAAGCCCCAGTTGGTCAGCTGGAATGTCTGCATGTGCCCAGGGGACCCCCGGCACTTCCGCTGACCATGCTGCAAGGTGACATTTTTCCTCCCGGGGTGGTGAATGGTGAGAACCATGGGTTGCCAAGCAGATGACATCCTGGGGTGAAGCATGAGTGAGGAAGTTCAGCTTGTAGCCACGCCTAGTCCCCAAGGCAGCCCCGTTGCTGGTCAGTCACCTCCTCTGTGCCCAGGGACTGCTCTGGCAGTGATTTCGGGGGGTGTGCTTATGGGATGGAGGGGGTATGCCACAACGTGGACAGTGGTTGCTTCTGCCTTGTCCATCCATCTCTCCTGAGCCTATCTCCTACCCTCTGACTCTGACACACACCATAGTCATAGCCTGTGCAAATGACAGGTCAACTGGGCTTCGAGTGGATGGGATTTCCCAGGGCGTGGTTAGGAAGGGCTACAGCATTTATTCTTCTAAGATTTACTGAGCTTTGGCTAGAGACTGCTATTTTCTTTTCTTTTTTCTTTCTTTAAAGATTTTATTTATTTATTTGACAGAGATCACAAGTAGGCAGAGAGGCAGGCAGAGAGAGAGAAGACGAGAAGCAGGCCTCCTGCTGAGCAGAGAGCCGGATGCGGGGCTCCATCCCAGGATCCTGGGACCATGACCTGAGCCGAAAGCAGAGGCTTTAACCCACTGAGCCACCCAAGCACCCCTGCTATTTTCTTTTCAATATTCCCACCTCTCCCTTAGAATCCCAACTTTAACTGGGAATCATGGCACCCTTCCAGTGAAACTTCCCAGCCTGCTTTGGAGTTCAGTGTAGCCACATAGAAAGGTCAGGTCAATGAGAAGTAAGCAGAGTTGTTGTGTGGGACTGCTGGAAAGTTTCCTTGAAAGGGAAGCAATACACATTTTTCTGCTTCCCTATTCTTAACACAGAATTCAGATGTGATGGCTGGAACTCAAGCCACCATCCTGAGCCCCAAACTGGACACACTAAGCCTGGTAGAGTAGCTAGGTAGGAGTTTGAGCCTCTGAAGATGACAGTTTCACAAAACTTTCCCTGAGCTATTCGAGGCATTTTTCATAAGAGGCAGATAAACTGCTACCTTTTAAAATTCCTATTGTCATGAAAACACTTGTTACATATAGCCAAACCTGATCTAAACTGATACAGGAGTGAAGGGCACAGTGTAGACAAGAGGGACACGTATGGTAAGTCTTTCCAGAACCTAACCTAACATGGACTGGAAGCTAAGGAGGTGTTTGTGCTATCCTGGGTGTTCATCCCAGCACTCAGTGTTGGCTGAGTCCCCTCCCTGATGCTCCTGCACCTGTGAACTGCCAACCATTGCACCAGCTCACTTGGTAGAAATGGAGGGGCTGTGCCCTGCCCAACTGTGCCCAGGCTTTCGGGGTGTGTGCACTGGGGCAGGGCCAGCTGCAGAGGTCTACCAGCCTCAGGTAGGTGAGATCACACACAGATGAGCTGGTGGGAGCATCAGTGACTGCTTGGAAACACTGACCCAGGAACCAGCCCTAAACCCAGGACAACCTTCTTTGGTGAGTCTGTGGAGGACCCCCAAAGCTGTGGGATTGCCTGAGGTTTGGGGAGTATGGACCGGTACAGGAGAAGCTTGGGGCCTTGCTCCAAATGTCTTCCAAGCCCGCCACCCCCATCACCCCACTTCCCACATACCGCCTAGGCAACTGTGGGCCACTGGTTCCAAGAATATCACTGGGCGGTTCATGGAACAGCAAATGTAGGAATAGTTGCTATAAACTAAGGGCCTAGGCTTTTCCTATATTATCATATGCCATCTGGTCTCATCTTCACAGCAACCCTGCAAGAGAAATCATTATTCCGGTTCTGCAGAGGGGGATACTGAAATTCAGAAAGATGGAGTCATGTGCCGAAGGTCACAAAGCAAGTGGCAAGGACAAGCCTGCGGGCCAAATCTGCCTGGCCTTGAATCTTATTTTCCTCCCTCTGCCCTATCCTAACCCTCACCCCTTGATGAGGTGGAGGAAGTTGAGCTTGGACCAGCTTTGTGGTCCTTGAGTGACCGCAGATCTATGTGAGCAGCTGCCTCAGTCACGCACGAATAAGCTCAACCAGGTTCAAGGGCAAATCCTCAGGAGGGGAGCATTCTCAATGCTTAGCAGGTCCCGGGAGTTGCCCCTCAGGCTCCCCGGGGCTCCACGTGGATATTGCCCAGACCATCTGCAGCTTGGGACAGCTGGGCTCCGAATAGCTGGGAAGATGTCTGTGGAACGTTTTCCCAGGGAAATGAGGTTTATTAGGGAGGGAAAGATGGAGTCTGGAACTAAAGGGAAGATTTGAGTTTCATTGAGAAGACGTCTGTCACTGCCTCTCACCTTTTGATTGAGCAAAAGCACTGTCTTTTTGTATAGTGAACAAACGGTTTTATCTTCAACAGGTTCTTCTGGGAACCCCACCCCAAACACACCTTGACTTTGACCTTAGAACACAGAGACAAGGGAAAGGCTCTCTGCCAGAGCACTCTCCCTTCTTAGAAACGAGATGTATGAGTGGAGATGTGGGTCTCAGTTTGGCTTTTGCTCAGCAACAGAGCCACACTCCATTAACATCATCCCAGCACCAAAACCTCTGAAAATCTAGTTTAAAAAAGAAAAATCTGGGCGCCTGGGTGGCTCAGTGGGTTAAAGCCTCTGCCTTCAGCTCAGGTCATGATCCCAGGGTCCTGGAATCGAGTCCCGAATCGGGCTCTCTGCTCAGCAGGGAGCCTGCTTCCCCCCCTCTCTCTGCCTGCCTGTCTGCCTACTTGTGATCTCTCTCTCTGTCAAATAAATAAATAAAATCTTAAAAAAAAAAAAATCTGACTTGGGGTACCTGGGTGACTCCGTTGGTCAAGCGTCTGCCTTTGGCTCAGGTCATGATCTCAGGGTCCTGGGATTGAGGCCCACATGGGGCTTCCTGCTCAGTGGGGAGTCTGGTTCTCCCTCTCCCTTTGCTCCTCACCCTGCTTGTGCTTTCCCTCTCTCTCTCTCCAATTAAAAATAAATAAATAAAATCTTTTTTTTTTAAATCTGACTTGACTTGAATGTAGGGCTCTTTTTAGTTTTAGTTTTCATTTAACCCACTTTGCATGTATATGTATCCATTTTTGCTCTGAAGACATCCATATGTTTGCATACAGGATGCTACCCCACATGAACTATACCCCTTAATATCTTCTTTAACATTTTTTTTCTTCAGCTAAGATAGCAGAATCCATGATTTATTGTACACCCATCACAGGTAGCCACAGGTGAAAAGAAAATTAGTCCCACAAGTCACAGGTCCAGGGCAAAGGCCCAAAAGGGACAGCTTTGGTATTAGCAAGGTGGGTTTCTCACAGGTGGTCACTGTGACCAGATGGTGATGGATACTCTAAACCCATTGAATCAAGGTCTAGAAGTAGGTGTGTAGTCCCCAGCCTCAGGCTTTCCACATTTCTGCTCCTGTGGCTTCCACGGCCACCCAGGCCAGCAGCTTTCTTGGACCTTTGCATCCTCTTTCTCCTTTTCCACTTCAGGCTGGTGTGCTTCACGTTCCTCACCTGCTTGACAAGGTTAATAGCTGTACCTTCTTCACTTAGTTCTTGAAAGAGTCACTTGTTAGCCCGTATGTAAAGCCTGTGGGACAATGTCTAACAGGTTGAATATTCCTCAGGAGATGAAGCTGTTATTATACAGAACCTGTGAGCCTGTGGGGAAGCCCAGAAGAGACCATGACCATGCTTAGTTTGTTTCTAGCTTCTTCAGAGAGCTTACCTTTAAGCAACTGTCCAGAGAATGAGACAACTGATTCCAAAGACCAGGAAGAGAGAGAAAGCATATAGGGCCACTCCCAAGGCTCAGCTAAATTGTACCCCCAGGACCCTGAAAAACTTGCTGACGTAGCCATAGAGCTGTTGTCAGTATCGGCCAAGGAATCAAGAGATAGGGGAGTGGTGGGAGAGAGCCAGGAATGGAAAGGGTTTTCCTGATTTTTTTTTTTAAGAGAAAAGGGTAAATTGTAGAAACTCCAGACTGATGTGATTATGATCCCTTGTAAAAATATTAGACACTTTGGTCATCCCTGAATTAGAAGAAATAGAGTTTCTGGTACTCTCATGGGTTCACTATAAGTAAGTCATGCCAAACCCACTCCGAGTCTTTTGGGGATGGGGCTAATATGGATCTGGAAAATGCTGAAGACTTGGAAGACCTTGGTCTTGAGAGAGATTTATCATCAGGGACCCTAACAACAGCCTTTTGGACAAGAAGGAGAAATGTGGCCTGACTATAGCACAGGTAGGCTGATTCATCTTTGATTGTAGCCAAAGAATGTTGAATAATGACCAGTTTGAGAGGAAGGTCTTAAGTCCTGGTTCCAAACATCTCTCTTTTGCATTTTAGAAATAGATACAATGCTTTCCAGCACCACTCTTATTATTCTGTTCGTTTTTTTCTCTCTGAACATTGTTTTAAAGTTCATTTGTAGAATCATGTTAAAATCGTAACAACATAGGATAATTGTGCATTTGCATTTTTTTCTTAAACTTTCCCCCAATGCTGAAATATTTCATTAAAATTCTGTTTGGTAATAATTTCACATTTCATGTGATACTGAAGTCCCTGAGGCAACTTGCTGATGAAGACAAAAGCCAGTTGGTCAATAAGCATTCTTTCCTGCTCTTGTTCCTTGGGGGACAAAAATTGCTTAATACCAACCACATGCCAGGCACTGTGTAAGGCACAAGAGCCTCACAGGATCATAAAACCAGAGGGAACCTGGAGTTTCTAGAGTAATGCAAAAGGTTTTTTCCTGATAACACAGGAGTTACGGAAGCATTTTAATGAAAGCTCATGCTATATAGCCATCCTCAAAAGGTTTGCAACCTTCCTTACCCTTTGTGTTAGGGTTTTACTTTTGAAATAAAAGCTGGTCTCATGAGAGAGGCCATAAAAACAAAATTGCAGCCCAGGCTTTTTTTTTTTTTTTTTTTTTTTTTTAGGCAAGAAGAATGTTCAGAAAAGAAGTCCGAAATGAATACATTTGCCCGACTCCAGAAAACAGGCAAACAACCCCAGCCTCTCGCCCATCTGCCCCCCGACCCCCATCCCTACCACCCAGCAGTTAAACATATCCCAGTCACCCCCAGACATGGAGTCAGGCTCATGCCCTGCCTTAGTCCCTTTCCCGGCCCTCGGGGTTGTATGTGTGTGGTGGGACCAGCTGCGTACACTGTTCCCGGAACATCACAGGGCCATTTGCGCTCCTAAGTGGAGTGGAACTGAACGTGGATCATAGCTGTGACAAGCCAGGAGCCAACGTCCCTGAGTTTCCCACTGCAGCTGCTTTTCCTTACCTCGTGGACTATATAGCCCATTTTCTAAAAACCACCAGCTGCTTTTAAAAAGAGAAGGAGCAGTCTCCTGTTTTAGCCTAGCCCCCTGCCCCCAGCCCCTCACTTGCACCCCCTAGATGACAGGACAGTTCTCTGAATCAGGGGTGACTGGAATCATGTAATCCAAAGGGCGGTGTTTAGTCAAAGTTAGGGTCGCCCTGGGCTGCTGGGAGTTTGGGAGGTGGGGGTCACATGTTTCTGTGCAAGCGGCCAGCACTAGGAACTGCCTCCCACACGATCTCCTGCGGTGGCTGCCCATTAGGGGTGCCAGGGGCCCCCCTCTAGGTCAAGTGACCCACCTGTCTTAGCGGGAGTCCTGGATTTCCATACTTCCTCAGATTCTTCCCAGGTGTTTCTGAACCACCGAAGAAGCAGGAGCTTGGGGTTCCACACCAGGGAGACCTGGGTTTGAACTTGATTTTCCTGCTTTTTGATGAAGGTCCTTGAGGATATTCCTTAGATTCTGGAGGCTGTTTTTTCCGTGATAAAATGGTGGTGGGGGTGTGTGTGTGTGTGATAGCAACTACCTTTCAAGGGTGGGACTACTAAATGACAGACCTCATTCGTGTTTGACTCACACTAAGTGTTCAGTAAACAGTTGTTGCTCATTGTCAGGGTTTTAATCATTGCCAGATGCTTGTAGACCTCGAGCTCACACTCTGTCCCGCAGAAGCCTCCTCCATGTTCTGAAGGCTCTGTTTGGAGGTACCAGGACCTGTCTTCTCTCCCTTCTCTGCACTGCGCTCCTGTGTGTGCCTTGTCTCACTGCCACCACCTCTCACGTTCATGGGGAGACTAAGAGTGAAACCCCCACCCCACAAGGCATGATTGGCCCGGTGGCGTCACGTGTCCATTCTTGACCAATCACTCTAGCAGCGTGAGTGTGGGCTCTGACGGGTTCAGGATTGGGAGATTGGAGAAGAGTATCCCCCAGAGGAGTCGCAGGTGGGGTTTTGCGGGTGCTGGGGCAGGCAGTGGATGTGTGTGTCACACAGCCTGCCTTATTCATGGTTAACTATAACTCTGCGAAGGAAGAAGTCAGATCACAGGCAACAGGAAGGCACAAAAGGACAAGAAAGAACATTTAGGGTGCAATGCCTTTGCTCTCTTGATTGCAAAATTGCTTGTTAGTTCTTTACATACCTGTAATCCGTTCCTGTCTGCACCATGAACAGATTCGAATCTTTCTTTGCTCACGCCCTTCCATCTGCCTTGTGCCATCTATGTTCCTCCCTCTATGTGCACCCATCTAAAGACTACCCATCCTTCAAGAGCCCACTCAAATTCTACTCCAGAAAGCCTCCTGTGAACCCCTTGCTCCTGTACCTCTTACCCATGGCCAAACGAAGCACGGTTCAGACTTCTAGCACTATCTGTGTCTCTTTCATAGCATGTATCACTTCCTGTCTTGTACTACCATTCCAGTACATACTGTTGAGGGCTGAGTTTACTCAGCTGAGTGCCTTCATTAGTATGGTACTTAATTTTATGTGATGACAACTTGATTGGGCCATAGTGCCTGGATGTTTGGTCAAACATTATTTTGGATGTTTCTGCGAAGTGTTTTGGATGAGACTAACATTTAAATCAGTTGACAGTCAGTAAAAGGGATTGCCCTCCATAATGTGGGTGAGCCTTGCCCAATCAGTTGAAGGCCCCCATCCAATCAGTTGAATAGAACAAGACTCACTTCCACTGAGCAAGAGGGAGTTCTGCCAGCAGATGGTCTTTGGACTTGAACTATGATTAGCTCTTCCTGGTATTCTGCCCTGTAGGTTTTGGACTTGTCATCCTCCATAGCTGTAAGCAGATTCCTTAAAATAAACCTCTCCCTTTATATTTAAATATCATAACAGCTCTGTTTCTCTGGCATACCCTGGACAATACAATCACCTAGCAGAGTGCCTGGGAAAAAGTTAGAGCTCAGACAAAAGTGTTTGTCAATAAGCGAATGAATGAATGAGTAAATGGATCCTGCCTGGCCACTGAGTGCTATGCATCTATGCATCTGAAAACCTGGCTTTGCAGTGGAAGCTAATGGGATTATATACAGGCACATGCTTTATGAAAGGTCAAGCTCTACATAAGTATTTGTTGTTATATTTGTTTCTTCCTCTGCCACAACTGCCAACACCATTATGGCTCCGGGTAATACATGCCATTATACATTTGTCCAAACCCACTGAATGTATAACACCAAGAGTAAACTATGGACTCTGGACTCTGGGGGATTATGATGTGGCGACATAGGTTCATCCTTAATCAAAAAAAAAAAAAAAAAAAAGAAAGAAAGAAAGAAAGAGAGAAAGAAAAACAAAAAAATTACAAAAAAAAACCCCTTCTGATAAGTGTTGTTGATAATGGGGGAGGCTATGCATGTGGAGCGATAAGGGGGATATATGGAAAGTCTCTACACCTTCCTTTCAATTTTATTGTAAACTTAAAACAGCTCCAAAAAATTTAAATCTTAAAAACGAAAAACCCGGAACACAAAGCCTTTGCTGAATGAGAACAGTTTCTGAAGCCGATGAAAAGCCCCGGATGAAAAATCGCCCCAGTTTATGGCAATCCCAAACCGCTTGGCTCGGATAAGGGCACTGGCAGCACCTCTGAAGAACAGCTGGGAGATCAATTTGGGTTTGGGCTTATTAGCCTTGCATCGGGCTTGGAAGGATGTCTTTGGAGAAACGGGGTCTCGGGCAGGGGACCGAAGCCCCTGTGAATAATCCTGACAGCACATGCGTGGCCGGGGAAGATTTAACAGCCTCAGCTGTGCCTCGTCACTCAGCCAGTTCCATGGAGCCTCTGCAGATAAGAAACAACAACCCGGGGCCAGCCAGCCAACCCTAGCCCGATGGGACCTGGATTGATTTCACCAGTTGTCTGAGTCTCAGCCTCTCCGAGCTTCCCAGGTGGAAGAGGCCCAGGAAAATCACGGGGTGCAACTGTTGTTGGAGGAGGGAAGAGCTGCGAGGCTCTCTGGGGTGAGAGGGGGTCACCTTAGGACACAGGAGAAGGGCAGCAGCCACGCAAATGCACACCTACTACCGGCCTCCGGGGTCCGACCCTCCGGGAGCTCACATCTTCCTGGGACGGAGTGGGAGAGTTTTGCCTTCCCAGGCACTGAGTTCTTGGGTTGAGCCTTGATACTATTTTGCTTTTTCCCTTGTGGGTTCGTTCATTCATTCACTCATTCACTCATTCATTCACTCATTCACTCACTCATCCTGTTCACAAAGATGGTATTTGCATTCTGTGTACCTGCTCGTGTAAAAAAATTAAATACAGAAAGGTTTGAAAGAAACATACACAACACCTTATGAGCCAGAAACAAATCCTCTGAACATTGACATCTGACAGCCAAGTTTTCGACACCTTTCTCTATGTATACACTCATGCAGACATTTATGTGTCACTTGACATAATGAAACATTTTCTGTTTCCCAATTTGCATTTTTTCTTATTCAACAGTATCACAGAGAGCTTCCTCCAACAGTGACGACAGACACACAGCAACGTTTTAAATGGCTGCTTAGTATTCTGTTCTGTCAAAATGTGGCATGGGTCAGCCATGGAATGACTTTGAGGATGCTGCGGGCCTTCTGCTCTGATAACCACTCTCCTCCCCACCCCCGACACCTGTACATGGACAGGATCCACGCTCTCCCATCCTCCTGCCTGCTCGATGACACTCTGCCCAGTACCCAGCTCCAGGCCCGGTATATAGAAAGAAGGTCCTCAGTAGATGTTTGTGGAACAACTCAAGTGAACAACTTTGTGTCCTTGTTCTGTTATCTCCTTAGAAAAAGTTCCTAGAACTAGAATTTTAGGATCAAAGGGAATAGATATTTTTATTTCAGTCACATATCACCAGATTGCTTTCCAGAATGGTCCTACCAATTTATAGTCCTACACACACTGTCAGAGCTTCTCCTCACCTCGGCCAAAGCTGGGTGTTTTACTTTTTTCAACCCTGGCCAATCCAACAGGTTTGAGGCTTTATAATTTACCTTCAGTGTTATTTATCAATTTTGGTTAGAATTATTTGTCTACTGTCTTCTCATTAGCAGCTAGCTGAGGGCCTGAAGCAAGGTTAATACTTAATATATATGATGCAGTAGCTCAAAAATATTTATAAAGTCTGTTGCCATGCTAGGCATCATTTCTGCTGCTGCCCACATGGAGAACCAGGTGTGACCTGGAGTGGGACAGGTCACTTTGGACAGAAACAAGCCAACACCATGGGAGGGAGGACACAGGAAAGTGAGAGTCATCCCAAGCAGTAAATTACAGAGGCTGGGAGTGGATACAGTGTCTAAGGGATGGAAAAGAGGGCACACAGAACATACCCCATGTTGGTACCCACGCCATCAAGGAAAGATTCAATGCAGAGGGAAGGGACTGTGGGTAGCAAGCACATTTCTTTCTTTCCTTTTCTTCTCCTTTCTTTTCTTTTCTTTTTTTAAAGATTTTATTTATTTATTTGATACAAAGAGAGAGAGTACAAGGAGGGGTAGCAGCAGGGAGAGGGATAAGTAGGCTCCTACTGAGTAGGGAGCCCGACATGAGGCTCGATCCCAGGACCCTGGGATCATGACCTGACCCAAAGGCTGATGCTTAACCAGCTGAGCCACCCAGGTGCCCCAGCAAGCGTGTTTCTTAAACTATCGCTGAGATGCACCTACAAGGGAACCCTACATAGTACTTGTTTGACGTGCTTTGTCCTGGGTTCATTCAAAGCAACTTAGAACCCCTGGAGACTGGACAGGTCCTGACACAACCAGCAGGAGATTCCTTTACCCACCAGAATGGAGGAGCCACCGCTCAGGGCGACACCCACCTCATAGGTGTTAGAGTGAAACGCTCAGTCAGAGAAGGAGGATTTAGGGTTTAGACAAAAGCAAATAACCAGTTTGTCTGGCGCCCTCACTTCACTTACACACCCTCACATCAGCCCATTGTTCTGGTGTCAAGACTGCAAAGAAAATCTCTCTTGCTGATTCTTGTGTCACCTTGCTGCGGGCGAACATTCCTTCGTCTGAGGGATTTAGAGAACCAGCCAAGCGTGGATGCTGATGTTGGCTAGGTGGATGCTGATGGACCTTTCCCATAAGCACACTCACCATGACATTCCTGGGAGTCTTTGTGTAGCCAAACTGTCAACAAAATGGGAAATTCTCTTGGGCTTTCTGAGGATACTCAGGGCAGGGGGAGGGGAGCTCCATATACCACTTAAGTGGCCCCAGAGAAGGGCACACTCCTACCTCCAGCTCCTCAAAGCCAAGTTTCCCTTCCCAGGCGGGGACAGTTCCCCTCAGGGGAGTTGGCAAGGGTAGAGTGTGGGGGACAGTAGCAGCTGCTGGAAACTTCCCAGGTAGCTGCCCATAGAACTGAGGAATGAGCCACCCAAATGAGCATACTGTGGAAAATTCAATTTCTGCTTGTTGCCTCCTGCCACTTTCAACCGGCCAGCCACAGAGGTGAAGCCGGGAAGAGCTATGGAAATGTCAGAAAGCAAGTGATGCAGCTAAATCATCACACCAGCATCCATACGTCCTGATCGTGCTTTACCGATAGTCTTGGCTCAGGGACCCCACTCCTGATGGAGGACAGGGTTGGGGGGTGCAGGAGAAGCTGTGATTTCAGAGAGGCTGCCAGATGGCCGTGAAAGGCCCAGTGCACACATGTCACGCCGACTGGCAGCATCGGGAATTTTGCAGATGGAGATGGAGCCCTTTAGCTACGGTGGATGGCATTTCTGCAATCCACGGAATACCTATGTGGAAGGTAATGCACCTTGAAAACGGACCGTAAACTCTTACTAAAGGTCTGATGCGCCGAGACGGGGCACCTTTTCCAGCAGCGATGAGGCTGGTACAGTCAGCATATCCGGATAATGTTTGTTGGAACCATCTTTGCCTGGAACCAAATAAAGCAGTTGCTCTTTCAAGTTCACGGACTTAAGGCCAGATGAGTGAGGGATAGAAAAAGGGCAAACAGCTCCTGTCGTGGACCCCCTACTCTGCCTTGTTTTCCTCTGCCTCCTCCCACCTAGAAAATGCTCTTCCTCTTCTTTAAATAACCGTGGAATCTACCCCTACCTTCAAGAAGCCTTCCTGAATTTGCGGCACTCCAAAAGCCCACACCTTTCTCTTAGAATACACTGTTGGAGCGCAGTCCGTTGAGCATCTGACTCTGGGTTTTGGCTCAGGTCATGATCTCAGGGTCCTGAGATCGGCCCCGAGTCAGGCTCTCCGTGCTTAGCGGGGGATCTGCTTGAGATTCTCCCTCCCCCAGCCCACCCATGTCCTCTGCTACTGCTTCTTCCCCCGCTCATGCTCTCTCTCTCTCTCTCTAAAATAAAAAAAATCTTTAAAAAGAATGTATTTTTAAAACCAGGCCCCCTGTGGTAGCTTCCCAGGCCTCCCCCACTACTGACTGTGTGGCCCTGGACAATTTTCAGGGCTGCTGGGAGGACGGAATGAGTTAATAAAATGCTAAGAATGTAGAGGAAGACCCATTATAACTTGTATATATAACATACATAATGTATTATATATACATATACAACATCCATCTAATATAGGTAAATATAATACATATACATGTTATATACAACGTAATATACATACGAACAATATAATAATAATTAGTAGGAGTTCAACAAGTATTCACCCATTGTGTGCCAAGCACGGTGATGGCCCCAGGAAATGGAGGGCAGGGGGAACAAATATAACGCAGAATAAAATGTCTCTTGTTCTCCTCAGCAAGGAACAAACACCTAGAATGGGAGTAGGGCGCATATGCAACTTGATCTAACGCAAAGCTAAAAAAAAAAAAAAATCCTTTCTAAGCAGAGGGGGCGGGGATGAGGCTCAGGGAGAGGCCAGAGGGAGAAAGAAGAAACTCTCAATTCATTCTAGTTGCTCAGAGGATGGGAGGGCTTTCGGGAAAATGCGAGTGTGTGCAGGAAACTAAAGGATAGGCAGGGAAGGCCAGGAAGAGCCAAGGTGAGGGTCGGGGGAGAATGGGCTGGACGTTAGGTGCTCAACCATCCAGAGTACATGCGCTAAGCACCCACTGTGTGTCAGGTACAGTTTGAGGCCCTGGGAATAGAGCAGGGAAGGAGGGGATAACATGAAGGAGGTGGAAATGCCTTTCTCACCCTTCTGGCCCCAAGAGGTCATGGAGAAAAAGGGCACCACGTGGAGACTGGAAAGGTCACATGCCTGGGTCTTTTCTTTTCTGTATCCTGCTGGCCGCTGGTGGAGTGAATAACTTTTAAAATATCCAGATAGGCACGGGTGCACTAGAGAGCCTGGGTCCTGGAGCTTTTCCACTGGGTGCTCATGGCTTAGGGGAAGGGACCCCCAGGGAACCCCAACTCTCAGTCTGACCATACGTTTCAGCTATGAGTGATGGTGGAGAGGCAGGGGTGGGGAGTGGGCAGTCAAATGTCCCTGAGGTGGCATGCCCAGGCTTCCTGGGCTGGGGGCTTCAGCCTGCTCGAGTAAGGAAAAAGCATTCTTCTAAAGTCATTTATTTCCCTATTTAACACAGGAAGGCCATGACTGGGCAGTTGCAGGAAGAATGGGAAGACAGGGCCCTGGTGGGACTCTGAATTTTTTTTAAGGCCTGAACCTCTCTTCTGGGGGAACTGAGAGCATATGTGGAAAAGCAGAGCTTGGAAGGGGAGCTCTGTGTCCTTAAGTGGCCAGAAAGAGGGTCCTTGGCCGAGAGTGTGGGAGCCAAGGCAGAGAGGGGGACCAGGGGGCTGCAGCACAGGACCCCAGTCTTGTGTAGCTGCCTACACACCCAGTAGCGGGAGGACCAAAGCTCCTTTCTCTGTCTTCCCTTCCTGTGTTTTGATGGGGGGGTGCCCAGAGGTTGTGAGGGGGGAGCTGTGCAGAGGTTGTAGCAAGCCTGGGGTAAGGAGACTTGGAGGGGAGCCAAGTGGAGTGACTGCAGATCAGCCAGGGAGCAAGGGAGGCAGGCTGAGCCTAGGGCTGGATGGAGACCGTTTTCTCTGCAACATTTCTCATTACTCCCCCTACTGAGAAGAGAGCCCTGACTTTTTTCAGGGAGTAAGTGGAGCTATGGATAGGGAATGATGATTGACCTCAGCCTATTGTGGTAATCGCATCCTCCTTTGCTAGATATTACATTAACCAGCGTCTCATGCAGCTAGGGATGGCTTACTGTCCTACTTTGGGTCTATGAAGTGTGGGGGAAAGTCTGTTGAGGAAATCTTAAGACAGAGAGAGAGAGAGAGAGTGAGCAAAGAAGAGGGAGAGAGAGAAGGAAGAAGTTCTTTCTCATTACCTCTCAAAGCCATCTCTGCTTTCCACCTTTAATGTAGCCATGATGTCTGGAACTGCAGCAACCATCTTGCTACCATGAGGTGACAGGCATGAAGATGAAGAGACAATTCCCACAGGTGACAGAGTAGGAAGATAGGAACCTGGGCCCATTGCAGCATTGTTGAGAAATGAAGCCAGCCTTCAGACTATCAATCTCCAGACCCTTTCTTGAGGTCTGAGAGCTGTTGCTGATGCGGATGGGAACAGGAAGAAAACAGAAAGGAGTAAGACTCTTCTCCCTACCTCCTGCCTTCCAATTTACTTTGACCAATCGAATGCGGCATAAGTGATAGTAGGTATGTTCTAGAGCCTCGGCCTCAGGGGGCCTTAGGCCTCCCAACTCACCTTCTTGGACACTTGCTCTGAGACAGCCATGGCACAAAGAACCTGTGAGGAAACACCACATGGACGGAGGTGCCCTGCTGCCCCAGGCCACCCACCCGCAGAGTGTGCCTGCCCGTGTGAGCCAGGGCAGTGCCGACCGAAGGACCAACCAACCCACCAAAGTAGGAGAACCCAGTGATGGGGTTTATTATGCAGCAATCCCTACCCGAAACAACATGCAATGAGAGAACAGTCTACTTGGGCAGACCACTCTGCCCCAGGACTTGACAGTGCTGGGGCAGGGGGGAGGGGCCCCTAGGGAGGGGTGGGCGGTGACATGGAAGTTGGGAGTTTCCCTCTGACCTCTTGCCAATGAATCTCAATGAGAGCACAGCTGGGAGTTGGTTTCTTTGGGCTGGAAACTCATATTTACTATGTTCTCTCCTTTGGCAATGGGGCTCCAAGCATGTGCCAGGCCCCCTTCCTGCAGGGCTCTTTGCCGGTTCCTCATCTAGCTCACTTCACCCATCCTCATTCTCCGCTTCTATTACTCTGTGCTCAGAGCAGGCCTTGATGATCCTAAATCAGGGCCCCCTATATGCTCTCTCAGGACACTGAGTTTTCCTACATGGCTTTCATCTCCATGTGTAATTAGTTATTTTTCTTGGTGTTTCGGAGGTCCAGACTCATCAAAACCTAAAGGGCTTAATCACTGCCACTCTACAAGATGTGATTAGTAGGAGCAGAACTTTCTGGTCCCTCACTGTTCCTATTGGTTTCTCCAGACCATCGGTTCTCCAAGTGTGGGCCTGGAACGGAATCAGTGTCATTGGCATTAGCTGGGAACTTATTAGGAATGTGAATTCTCAGACTCCACCCCACTCTAAGGGAATCAGAGACTGGGAGTGGAGCTTAGCGCTCCAAGGGGTTGGGTGGGGAAGGGGGTTTAGCAAGCCGTCCTGATGATTTTGAGGATGTTCCTAAAGTTGGAGGACCAGTGGTCTAGACAGCAAGCAGATGGGTGAGTGGTAGAGGAAGAGAGCAATGACCAGATGACACCTGGAAAAGAGACAACCCCTTGCCAGCTCCCTTCTGCTTTCTGTTTGCCAAATCAGGATGTGGTGCGGGAGGGAATGAATGTTTGGAGGACATGGTTGGCACAAGATTCTTAGTCCAGTGAGAGAGAGAGAGGGGGGTCACCGGCCCCCACCTAACAGATGAGAAACCGAACTTCAGTGGGATCAGGTTAATGTCCCCAGATACAGGCAGTGAGGATGCACTGGGGCCTGGCCTTGACCCCAAGTCCATGTGTCCCAAGAGTCTGCACCGCTAGACGGCTAGCTCCACTGCCAGCCTCACTATTATTTACAAACACATTTCAAACTTTTCTTAAAGCAGCAGCAGAGTGAGCCTGTCTTCGGGAACATACCTGGCAGGTGGAGTGGGCTCTGCGGCCGCGAGCGCATCAGGGGCCAGGTGGGCCACTGGCAGGTTCCGGGGCTGGAGGGGGGGTGGGTGCTGCCTCCCACCAGAAGCTCCTGTGTCTCCTTCTATCTTTGAGTCCTTTGCTCCAAGTGCTCAGGGTGAGGCTGGGGGATAAACAGCAGCCAGCAATGCATCTCCCCAAGTTTATTTACTAAAACAACATTTTTTATTACCAGGACAAGTTCGCAGCGAAAATATGACAGCCTACATTTTATGTGGCCATTGATCTTTAATCCGAGCCTGCCTCGAGGTTTCCTATAAAATCAGGGCTTCCTGGTCCCAAAAGTGATTCCAGCACCGGAATGAATGACGGCCCGGGCTGCTCTTTTCTCATCTGAAAAGGCTGAAATTGCTTTGTGTAAATGGGTGGAAAATGCTGATATTTGGATTCTATAAATAGCTCGCCTCCGGAGCCAGCCGCGCGGGGGTTTCATCCGCGTGGTCTCCTTGGAGTGTTTGGGGCCTTATCACTTTTATCCAGGGTGCGGCATACAAATGAACCCCGCCGCTGCGCACCCCGCCCACCAGGGCGCATTCACAACGTTGGGGGCGCTTCACTGGGGCGCGTCTGCTGGTCACAGGCGGTGGTGGGGGGATGCAGCTGAAGGAGGCAGGGCATTGCCCAGGAGGGCAGGGGGTGGGGTGCTGCAGATGGGCACGAACCTCCCTTTAGGGGAGAGGGAGCCGTGCAGCTCCTTCTCCCCACTTCCATTTGCAGCCTGTGCCTGCCTGCGTGGGAGAAGCTTCTATCTATAGCGCGCTATTTTTAGCTCCATCATCTGAAGAACCTGACAGCCAGTTAATGACTGGGACCCATCGTGGCGTGTCTGCCGCGCTGTGGAGTGCGCACGCCAGGAGCAGATGTGCTGAGCCTCAAGGTTGTTGCATCTGAAAATGCCCTTCCTTCCCTGGGAGGCGGGCTGTTGGAGGAGCCTAAACCCCCACCCCCGACTTTCTGAGAACCCTCATGTGGCAGGGAGGGGGGCATCTTGTTCATTTCTGGTGCAGTAAATGACATCTTCCTATCCCAGAGCCCTGTTCCCAACACTGTTAACACAGCCTGGAGATAGGGAGGGGGCAGGGAAGACTGGGAGTCGCACTTCACCTTGAGGAGATCAGAAACCCTGGAAGAAGACTGATGCACAGTCACACTGGTTAGGAAGCTGTAATTTTCCCCAAGAAAGGAAAACTGTGCTGCAGAGATCCCATGCCCTTCAGAGGCTGTACTCAGCATTTGCCCCAACCCTTGGTTCTCTAGATCAGGTGCCTGGAGCTCAGATAGGCTGGGGACCTGCCCCATACCACACAGCCTGCCTCTCCTGCCCCTACACCCTCTACAGCCACCAGACCCAGGACCAATCTACAAGTCAAAGGGCCCGCTTTTAGTCTGTGGATGAAAACCAGAATGGGTTCAGTGTTGATGCATTCATTCATTCATTCATTCATTCTCCCTGGCAGGGGCCAGGGCGGGCCATCCAGCGGAGCACCAGGAGGTCAGACTCAGAGCAAGGGGTTCCATGGAAATGCCAGCATTAGAGCCCTGGCTGGGAAGACTCGGTGCATTCCCAGGTGGAACTGAGGGGTAACATGACAAATGTGTCCAGTGAGGGCCCCTTGGGGGCTTTGAGCACCTATCAACCCTCTTAGATAACGTGGGCTGCAGGCACAAATAGCAGATAGCATTGCTAGGGCACTGTTTTGTGAATCAGCTTGGAGGTCTCACGGAAACCGCAGGAGATGGTATTCCCATTTTACAGACGGAGGAAGAGAAGGTAAGTAACTTGTGTGGTCACCTGCTCAGGTAGTGGGAGATCTGGGATTCAAACCTGGGTGGTGTGGCCCCATGGTTCACGCCTTTAACCACTCTTCTCTAACTGCCTCCCAGTCAAGCCCGTCTGCCTTGCCCCATGTAAATCAGGCCAGATTTACAGAGCCTTGAAATTCTGAACAGGCTTTTCCTGTAGGTTCCTCTGAAACAGTGCCATCCACTCACAGAACTGTCCCCAATGGCGGAAATATTCTAGATCTGCGCTGCCCAATACCAGAGACACTAGCCCCATGTGGCTGCTGTTTATTTCAAATGTGGCCACTGTAATTGAGAAACTAAATTTTAAATTGTATTTAATTTTAACTAATTTCAATTCAATGTCAATAGCCACATGGGGCTAGGGGCTACTGTATTAGACAGAACAGCTCTGAAAAACTGGCTACATGAGTTTGAATCCACTGGGGAGCTTGTAAAGCTAACAATACCAGGATGTATTCTCTGAGATTCTAGTATAGGCCCCAGCATCACTATTTTAAAAGATCTTCAGGTGATTCTAATGTACAGCCTGGTGCTGAGAACCACTGGGCCCCATAATAGCCTGTAGCCTCTACTCCTCTTTCAGCAGACCCTGCTGGTGACTTATTCAACACCATTCCCCAACCTTTTATCTGTCTCCTTCCTCTACCGTAGATGTTAGAAATCTAAGCACTGATTTCTCTAATAGCCAGACAGCTCAGAATGCCTGTATAACACTGTTCTGGCAAAGAAACATAACCAGAATCCTGCTGGTATCTTTCTTTCATCCACTTCTTCCTGCCTCAAATATGTTACTAGATGCCTGGAGCAGTGGCAGCCATCTTACAACCATGAGGGAAGACCAGGAGAGTTGTAGGCACCCCTCTTGACATCATACCTTGACATCATGCTAACGAATCAAACCCAGCAGCTGCCTACCTCTGGACTTCCTGTTTTGGGAAACAATCCAACCTATTTGCTTAAACCACTCCAGTTATGTTTTCTGTCCCTTATAGCCTAAAGCATTCTTTATATAGCCATCTTTAATCTTCCTTAGCCTTGAAATCACTCTAAAGACTAAACATGTTGATGTATGTGAGAGTACTTTGCAAACTGTAAAACACTCAGCAAATGGGCAATGTTTGCTATTGGTTTGGAAACGCTGGCAATCTCTGCTTCAGGCAAGAAATCCAAACTCAAGGGTTGAAATCATGGGACACAGAGAACTCTCTTCCACCGCAAAACATCTGCTTTTAGATTAGGCTGCTGACTGACCCCAAATGGCCTGACCACTGCTTTCTGGAAAAGCCATCAGCCAATACACCTCAGGCCAGAACATTCTCCACTCAGCATTTTGGTTGTGATTGCTGAAAATGAATTAGCGGCTTGCACACTTCCCCTCAAACCTCCACTTCTCCTATCCCTAAGAAAGAAGAATCGGACCCTTCACAGGAGGCAGGGCTGGCCCGAGGAATGGATGTGCAGCGCTTGGCACAGCCCCCAGCCCAAAGCCACCTTTCAGAAGAGTGGCTCTCAATTCAAGTGTCTTAGTCTGATCTTTGTTCTCCATCCTCAGCTGCTCTGTCCACATTTGGCCACTCCATCCCTCCCTCTCCTCAACCTCACCCCAGCTGACTTTCCCAGTAAATTATATCAGCCCCTTCCATGTGAATGGTGCATTCTGGTTTGCAAAGGAAGCTCGTGGGTATTATCTCTTCTGATTTTCCCCACGGTCTGGTTATTTTTCGCTTCATTATCTAGATGAGAAAACTGAGACTCAGAAAATAAACTAACTTAACTGTTGCCTTCCAATTTCTCTCGGCTCTTGCTGAGGTGTGAGAAGTGGTTCTGGACAGGGCTTTGGAACCTGACAGATTTGGCTTTGAAATCAGCCTCTTCTTCATTGTGTGACTTTGAGCATTTTATCCTTCACATTTGGCCATCAGGAGAATATTATCAGATAGCGTGTCTGGAACCCAGCAGAAGCTCAGGAAGTGATCTCTCTCCCACTATCCCTTCTACCATGTTTAGATTTAACAAGCTTTTAAAGGACTAAGAGTTCTTTAATAGTGATAGGTGACAGCCAAGTGCCAGGCACAGTTCCAAGCATTTGTTAATTCTCCTGGTCCATTCTACTCTCATTCATGTCCACAGAAGAGGGAACAGAGGAGTTTGTGGTTTGTGGACTCACGGGCCATGGCTCTCCAGAGGCACATTCCTAACCAGCACACATCCTGCCTCTCCAAGTTCCTTGTGCGGAATTCTAGGAGCTGGCAAGACAAGGTAGATGGAGGTGCCTTCTCGATCCCACATGCCTCTGTCCTCTTCCCATCAAGGAGAAATTTCCTTGAAAAACAGCATCCTAACCTCACCATTGTGCCCTGGCAGTCACTTGGGGGCTGTATCAGTCTGCTGTTGCTGCTATAACAGTTTACCCCCCAAACGAAGTGGCTTAAAACAACGTTGACTTACTATTTTGTAGTTCTGATGGCCTTAAGTCCTCAGTCATTCTAACTGGGCTAAAATCAAGGTGCTGGCAGAGCTTCATTCCTTCTGGAGACTACAGGGACGAATCCACTTCTTTGTTATTTCCAGCTTCGGGAGGGTTCTACATTCCTTAGCCTGTGGCCCCTTCATGTTCACAACCAGCAGCATCTTCCTACCTATGACTCTAGTCTTTTCTTTATAAGGACCTGTGTCATAGGTAATCCAGTTTAATCTTCCCATCTCAGGATCCTTAATTTATTCACAGCTCCAAAGTCCCTTTGGTTGTGCAAGCAAACACATTAACACATCCTGGGGATTAGGGCATGGGTATCTTTGGGAACCCATTATTCTGTTTACCTTAGGGATGGGGCAGGGCTTAAACCCCTGCTCTACTATTTGCAGCCCTCTGTGCCTCAGTTTCCTTCCTTCTAAAATGGGATAATGATGAGGCTGGTGGAAATACCTAAGAAGCCTAAGGGTTAAAGGGGATGCTATATGTTAAAGGGCTTTTTGAAGTTCTACAAACAGGTAGCTTTTTGTTATCAAAAAAATAGTACTTAGGGAGAAAAATGGGTACAGGCCAGTCCAGAGCCAGTTAGAAATATTTGCCTTTCTCAGCTCAGAAAGCCAACTCTGAGTAAGGTTACTTTTGCTTCTCTGACCAGACTTGAAATGTGGGGTAACCATTTCTCAGCCATGTGGCTCAACAAGCCTCTTCTTTTTGACCATGATTAAAGTCATGCATGAACACCAACTTCCAATTCTGTGAAAGATTTGACTCTATCTAGGAATATCTGCTCAACTTACTTTTTGTGCCCTCCCTCCCCCTTGTGTTCCGGGGCAGAGTGAGGAACTGCTTGAGAAACAAGAGAACTGGAAATCCACACCCCTGCCCTTCCGAGGGATGCATTCCCAAGAGTGCCTCCAAGAATTCATCTGAAAAATCTAGAAGGGTGTGTAAGAAGTGAGACACAACCAAAAAACACTATTCTGCATGCTTTTTGTAAAACGGCCCACTTAATCCTCAGAATAACCCCATGAGGTAAGTATGGTCATATTTCCATTTTGCAGATCATATAACTAAGGCACAGAGAAGTTAAACTGCTTACCCAAGGTCATGCAGCTGGTAAGTAGCAAGGCAGATGTCTGGGATCTGTTACTACTTCCGTGGCCTCTTCTCTCTTTCTGCTCCCCACTCAGGATGTTTACATGTTAACAAGACCTTTAAGCCATTGCTACTAAATAATAATGATAGAGAAGAAGGGGATGATAATAGCAATAAAAATAATGCATTAGGCCCAAAGAGAAGACTTTGGGGAAAAAAGAGGAAGACCCACAGGTGGCAGGAAGTTGAGAAAGGGAGACATAACTGGACTTGAGGGTGGGTGTAGTATAGTGGGAGGGGAGGTAAGCCCGGGGGCAGAGGCTTCTTTAGGCAGAAGCCATGAGGCCAGACATATATGGGGACAACAAAGATTTCTCTTTGACTGGGCATGGAGAATTTGTGGCCCAGATTGGAATTTGAAGCCAATCCTACTCATTCATTTGACAAACATTCACTGAACACCTTCTGTCACCAAGCCAGGTGACGTCCTTGGTGCTGGGGAATTGGCAGTGAAAGGACAGACAAACAGACCCTTGCACTGCTGGAGCTGCCACTGCATTAGAAGAGATGAGTAAGAACCAACTAATGAGAAAATATCAGGAAGTTAGGTGGTACACTGAAAATAAAACCAAGCGATGGGTGTTGGAAGAGGCAATCCAATACGGGCGCTGAGTGTCCCTGCTCATCACTGCTGGGTATGCCAAGAAGGGGAGACCCTCATTACTCTCTACTAGGCCTCCCTCATGATTGTGTTTATGATGAGCAATCTTGTTTCCCATCACACATAGTGCAGGTTGGCTTACCGCTCACTATAAAAGCTATAAATTCCCCAGCATGATGCTCTTCTGCTGGGATGTAAGTCCGCTGTATGAGTGGCCTCCAGCTAGGCCCCCGTGTCATCCTGACAGGACTTGGGAGATATGAAGACCAGTGTCAACATTGTGCTCTACTACTTGCAAGGCTGAGAGTAATAAATTCCTTTGTCTCTGATCCAGGAGGCTCATGTCTTCTGCTAACGTCCATGAAACTGTGTCAGGCTTACTTAAGAGTCTGCAAGGAGGATCATGTCTCAGATCCCGACAGAATAGTGGTGATAGAGTATAAAGTGTGGAGTTGGAGAGGGTAGCTTGAAGTGATCTTGATCTCAAAGGATAGGGAAACTGATCTTGAAGTTCCATGTTGAAGATTTGGGGGTTAAAAACACCCACTAATATTTTTAATTAGGTGATTTAGAAAACTCCAGCTGGTGACTATAAGGCAGGTAGGAGGATTTATTGGGTTTTTCAATATGAGAGGAGAGTGGAGGTAATAGTAATGTATTATGTTGTCTATAAATTAATCTAAAATATTTTAATGGAGGGTCTCCTGGGTGGCTCAGTGGGTTAAGTGCTTGGCTCTTGATTTTGGCTCAGGTCATGATCTCAGGGTCAAGAGATCAAGCTCTGCCTTGGGCTTGTGTTCAGGGCAGAGTCTGCTTGGGATTCTCTCCCTCTTCCTCTGCCCTCCCCCCGCCACACTCTCTCTCAAAATAAATAAATAAAATATTTTGACAGATAGTATAATATATAAGTGTATGTGAGTTAGTTTTGACTTACGGTCTATAGACAGTTAGCATTTAGAACATTCTAATCAGAGTGCTCCAGGGGTGGTTGGTTAGCATTTCAAATCAGTCTAACCTCTTGAGGTGGCTACCACAAGCTTTCAGCTATCTTCATCTCCGGTCAATGTCAGAGGTTTTGTTGATTAACATAATGGATGCTAGAAAGTATTTCTCACCAGTGAAATATGTAGTATTCAAGATGTGTGGATGGGCTTGAATATTGTACAGGGACTCCTACTCTTGCACGAGCAGAGTTTTAAGTATCCAGGGAATCCAACCATGTAAGGGTTCTCAAACCTGACTGCACATGGTGATGGCGGGGTGGGATGCTTTAGAAATTCTGATACTCAAATTCTGCCTGCAGAGATTGACTTCACTGGTGTGCTTCTCCTTTAGCTCAGTTCCTTGTGAGCTGTGTGCCTTTGAGCATGTTACTAACCTCTGTGAGCTCAGTTTCCTCATCCATGATATGGGTATAATAAAATGTCTTCCTCTTCGGGTAGTAGTGAGGATCTAAATGAGTTAATTTATGTTGAGCATTTAGACCAGAATAGGGAGTAGTTCTCAATTAAGTGTTATTATATTATTCTCATTCACTCTATTTTTATTGTGATTTTTTGGAAAAGTTCCTAAGGCATGATTATAGTGTCCAGCTGCTAGTTGGCTGAAACATGCAGCTAGAATATTTGCCTTGAGTGAACCTTTCAGACGAGATGCTATGGAACTCCTAAAAAGACCAAGGGAGCCAGAACTCAATCTTGCTTCCAGAATACATTGGAGGAAGTGCTTTAGTGCCAGCTTGCTGAGAAATGTCTGTGTAGGTGGCGGGAGTCAGTCTGAGACTTGCTTTTAGTGAAACCTGCTGGGAAATTCGTAGAGAATTTGGGCCCATACCCACCTCTGGTTCAGGGATTCTTACTCCTCTCTAGGGTTATGGGCGCCCCTAGCAGTTGTGAAGCCTATAGATACCATTGCAAGATCGTGGTTCTAAATGCGTAAAACAAAATGTTAGTATATAGATGGAATCAATTACATTGAAGTACAGTTACCACAATATTAATGAACACATTTAGTATACTATATGCACTCATTTTTAATACCTTACATAGCAATGCCTAGCAATGGGCAATGAGAGGCATGAAAGATATTTGAGGATATTTGATAGCAATTGTCACATGATATGAAAAAAAACTGTGATTTCTATTAGTGACAGAGTCGCAAGAATTCTTTACTTTTTTTTTTTAAAGATTTTATTTATTTATTTGACAGACAGAGACCACAAGTAGGCAGAGAGGCAGGCAGAGAGAGAGGGGGAAGCAGGCTCCCCACTGAGCAGGGAGCCCAATGCGGGGCTCGATCCCAGGACCCTGAGATCATGACCTGGGCCGAAGGCAGAGGCTTTAACCCACTGAGCCACCCAGGCGCCCTGAATTCTTTACTATTGTAGTTTGTTGCCTCGTTCATAATTAAAGGCAATGCTAGAATTCCGCTAAAGGTTAATGAAAATAAAGATGTTATTTTTTTTCCTTATCCAAATTCATGGACCTTCTTGAATTCCATGACCTATAGGTTAAAAACCCTCATTGGGAGGCTCATAATAACTGCACAACTAATAATTGGGCATGACAAAATGAGCTTGGTTAGACCAGACTGCTATGTCACACGCAATGGAAAGAAAAGAGGCCACCGGGGGATTTTGTTTTTTAGTTACTACTGTGGCCTAACAAAAGACTCCAAAACTTGTGGCTTAGAACAATGATTTGTTAATTTCCTCATGATTGTGCAGGTCAAATCATTGGCCAGAGCTCAGGTGGGCAGTTTTCTCCAGGTCTCAGTTGGGTTTTTTCCATGAGTCTCCTCCATTCACTTGGGAGCTTGGCTAGACTTGGACCTTCCAAGTTGGCCTCCCATTGTATGTATTTCTGCTCAGGCTGCCATAACAAAACACCACAGACTGAGTAGGCGTAGACAATAGAAATTTATTTCCTCTCAGCTCTGAAGTTATGGAAAGTGCAAGAAGTTTCTGGCAGTGTTTGGTTTCTTGTGAGGGCTCTCTTCCTGGTGTGTGGACAGATGCCTTCTTGCTAGGTGCTCACTTGGCTTCTTCTTGGTGTACGGAGGTAGAGAGAGAGCCCTCATCTTCTCTCTTCTTCTTATAAGGATACCAATACTATCGCATTAGGGCTCTACTTTATGATCTCACTTGATCTTAATTCCTTCCAGAAAGAACCTGTCTCCAAATAGAGTCACTTTGGGGACTAGGCCTTCAACATGAATTTGGGGGGGGATGCAATCCAGTCCCCAGCATCTTCCAAGGCCTCTCTTCATGCATAACCTCTGATCATGCAGTTGACTAGCCTACATCTCGGACCATCATGGCATCTGGGCTCCAGAGAGACAAAGTAGCCCCTGCCAACTTTCTTTAGGCCCCAGGGGATGGCAGTTCAAAGTGAACCCTACAACCTTCTGTCGATCAAAACAAGTCACAGGCCAGTCCAGATCCCAAGGGAGGGAATACAGGCTCCACTTCTTACTGTGAGGGGGGAACGAAAGTACAGGGAGAAGAGGAATGACTGGGGCCATATCTGGGCTCTCTTCCCCAGGGAGACCTACCAGGCCTGGGAACTGCTCACACACAGGGAGGATTCAAAGCTGCCACTGAGATTTCCTGGTCCAGGCCTTGCTTTTTTTGCTCAAACATCAGACTTTTTCCCCCAGAGTTACCAAGAGTCTCCAGCTAAACCACCAAAAGCTATCCTCGAGGCTTGAGAAGTGTTAATCTAAATGAAAAAAATGTGCCAATTTTATGAATACTCATTAACGGACTTAATTATGCAGTGTGTCCTATACAGTCAATAACATAGGGGGCTGTTGCTTTCAAAATGAAAATTAAGTGCGCACTTTTCCCTTCATTATCTCAGCATGTCGGACTACTTCTGTGATCGAAGCAGAGAGGAAACTTCCCGCCTTTGGGAGGCTTTGCTGAGTTCTACCCCCGTATCTGGGCGAAATCGGGCTGCCCTCCCTGAGCCCTGTAACCCCACACTTGCCTGTTTGTTTTCAACAGCTTTACTAAGCTATAATATTGATGCTATATATCCCTTGCTCGTTCTAGCAACACTGGATTGGAATAACCTTTTCCTGCCACTCTTACCAGATCACTGGCTCTCCCCTTGGCTACATGTTGAGCTCCTCTGGGGAACTTTAAAAAATACTGCTACCTGAGCTCCTCTCTCACCCCAAGAGATTCTGATTTAATAGTTCTGGAAGCATTGGCACTTTTACAAGCTCCCCAGGTGGTCCTAATGTGCAGCCAGGGTTGGGAACACTGCCTGAAGCTGTGGTCTCGTTGAGGGCAGGGGAACTGTCTTACTGGTAGATGCTTAATACAAAATGAATAAGTGAATGAGTCTCTGCCTTCCTTCTTGGGGAAATAGATTGTCCTCTTCCTTAGGCTCCCAGCTGCTGAAGATATTGAGATTTGAAGTTTTTATAGGTCCTTGTAGTAGTAGGTGAGTTGGTAAAAATGAGAAGCATTTTTGGGGGGGGGGGATGTCTTTTCTCCCTCAACAGGGCAGCAGAGCTGGGACACTTGGAGTCTTGAAATGAAGTATTTTGTTATGCTTGGGGCAGAAGGAAGAGACTCCCATTTTTGAAAGCTAAGCTTAGAAGCCCAGGGGCTACAGGGAGGATGGGGAGGCTAGGGGGTTGTGGAGGGTCAGGGACACTCGGAGGATGAGCATCAACAAAGCTAACATGAATGTGGCACTTACCTTGTGCTAGGCATCATGCCAAGAGCTATATATTAACTCATATATTCTTTGCTACAACGTGGCCTGTGAGGAAGGCAAAATTGCTATTATTTTCATTTTATCGATGAGCAAACTGAGGCATTGAGCGGGTACGTGGGAGACCTCTGAGTAGCAAGTGCTGGGAGAAAGGTTCCCAAAGACTTGGAAGGGCATGGGTTTGGGACGGTGGCTGGGGTGGCAGGGCCTCACCTCAGTTCCTTTGGTGTGGTTAGTACCCCTAAGGAGGTATGCTAAGCATGTTTTTCAGAGGGACTCCCACCTAGAGCACCTGGGGGTCCTAGACCCTCAGACAATGGGCTCGTCAACATTGTCCAGTGAGACCTGGCCACCAAAGGGCCTTCTGGAGATGTTTTGGGTTACTTAGGAACTCCTATTCTCCCTCCACCTAACCCCCTGAAGAGTTTTTCCAAAGGAAATAACTTGGTAGGCAGAGGTTTGACTTGTATTTAATTTTATGTGTAATTATGTAAATAATATGCTTTTATGTAAATAAAGCAAAAATAAAACTCATACCTGGGAAAATGTCTGGGAGCCGTCCTTGCCTCCTGCTTTGACCAAGTTCAAGGTCATTCCATCCCTAGGCTAGCTCCTGAAGCATGTTCCCAGCCTCCATCCCTCTGTTCCCCAGCAGCCTTGGCTTTCCCACTGGTCCCAGTGGCCTGGCCCTAGCATGCCTCATGCTTCAGCCTGTCTGAATTGGGTTTGTTTAGGGAGATTAAGGACCAAACCTAGCTTAACTCAGACTGGCACCAACTTGTTACTGCCCTGCACTCCTAAGCTTCAAACCAGCCTGAACAAATTCCTGTAAGCCATGATTAAAGTGCCACCCCCTCCCCAAAATATTTCTGTCACACTTCTTGGCAGGTGTGCTAGGAAGAAATCTGGATTTGACTATTTATATTCATGTTTGGTTTTGCTTAATAGGATTTAGAATGTTCTGAGGGAAAGGAGTGCTTTAAGAGAGTAGCAGGTGACTGGCCAAGGGAGGGGCCATGTGAAGGGACAAAGAGAGACAGCGTCTTCATTGCCTTTGACAGAATCTGAGGAATCTCAATGGAGTAGGCAACAAACTGCAAGTTAAAATATTGCTGCACCAAACTAAAAAGCTTCTGCACAGCAAAGGAAACCATCCACAAAATGAAAAGTAATCTACTGAATGGCAGAGCCTGATGCGGGACTCAATCTCATGACCTTAAGATCATGACATCTGAAACGAAATCAGGAGTTGGACACCTAACCGACTTGAGCTGCAAAGGCGCCCCATAAATAGTTATTATTTTTTTAAAGAAGACATTTTGTGCCAAGAGGCACAAAAAAAGATGCCTGACATCGCTGATCATCAGGGAAATACAAATCAAAACCATAATGAAATATTCCCTCACCCGTGTTAGAATGACTTGTATCAAAAAGACAAGAAATAACAAGTGTTGGTGAGGTTGTGGAGAAAAGGGAATCTTTGTACACCATTGGTGGGAATGTAAATTGGTACAGCCACTATGGAAAAAGGTATGCAGGGTCCTCAAAAAAATTTTTTAAAATAAAAATACCATTTAATCCCGTAATTCCACTTCTGGATATTTATATGAAGAAAATGAAAACACTAACTTGAAAAGGTATATACACCTCCGTGTTCACTGAGGCATTATTTATAACAGCCAAGATATGAAAACAATTTGTGTCTGTCGATGGATGAATGGATTAAGAAATTATCTGCGTCTAAGCACAATATCTTCACATTGTGCTATATTGCTGCTGAACTAAATGCACTTTTCCCCACATTTGGGGCACTGGCTTCAAACAATTCAGTTCAGTACCATTGATTTTAATCTCATCTTTCCTTTCTTGGTAGCTGTTAATACAATTACGTAAAAGAGGCACATTGTATAGAAGCCATTGATAGTTCAGTGGAAATTCTGTAAGATGTGCATGTGCTGTTTGATATGTTTTCTTTTGCTTTACTGCTTTTAAGGCTAGCAGTACTGTAAGTGTGTGCCCGTTAGACAGTAATCTTACTTTTGGTAGTCATTCTAAGTCCATTAATTATTAAAGAGACAGAGCAAGTGAATTCTAGATACCATCCTAAAAAACATTTCCCATATAATGAATGTTATGTGTAATTAAGTATTGCTGCTTAGTTTTCTTTTTTTTTTTCCTCCATTT
The DNA here is from genome assembly GCF_010015895.1 of Lontra canadensis. Lineage (NCBI taxonomy): Eukaryota > Metazoa > Chordata > Mammalia > Carnivora > Mustelidae > Lontra > Lontra canadensis. Next base: position 47,702,089 of record NW_022630995.1, read on the forward strand.
GGGTGGGCATTGTGTTTTAAATAAAACCATTTTTGAATTGAAGCTCTATTAAAATGGAAATTTGGAGTGTTTTCCTTTTTCTGGCACTCACAATAGGGACTTAGTTTGAGGTCGAACCTGGATTCGTAATTGGCAATTTTTTAAGGAGCAAGTAAGAAATGGAAGGCAGGTGAAGATATAAAACCCTAGAATGCTTAAATGTGCTGTAAAACTATTGTAGATGTCACTGGATTTTACCAAGTAATATCCTTTCTTCTTTTTTTCTGTCTACTGTGGCTTTTCAGTTAAAATTTTGTTTATAAAAGGAATTTGTTTATTACAGCTCTAAAAAAAAAGAAATTATGGTGTATATATAAAATGGAATATTATTCAGCCATGAGAAAGAATGACATCTCGCCATTTGTGACAACATGGATGGACCTTGAGTGCATTATGCTAAGTGAAACGAGGCATACAGAAAGGCAAATACTGTACTATCTCTCTTAAATGTGGAATTAAAAAACAAAAAGTCAAGCTCATAGATACAGAGAATGGATTCGTGGTTTCCAGAGGTGGAGGGTGAGGGTAGGAGAAATGGGTGGACTGGTTTTTTTTTTTTTTTCAGTTTAAATAAATTGAATAATTTGTAGAAAATAAATTTTGTCACCAGGACTGTGGATACAGAAGAAAAAAAAAAAAAAAGGAAGTCTTGAGGCAGTCTAGCCTCACACCAAGAAGTAACAATAATAGGAAGTATTGAGAATAATATGTATCATCATGTAGTAAGCACTGAAACCTTGTGTCAGGCACTGCACTGTTTCCCAGGCACCCACTCTCATCACCCCTGTTTTATACATAAGAAGACTAAGGACCAGAGAGGTTATGCAAGGTGCCTGAGACCACACAGGAGTGGCTGAGACGGGATATAAGCTGGAGTCTGTCCTCAGCGCCCCGCTTTTAGCAGCTCTGCAGAAAGGCAGCTGGGAAGAAGCCAAAACAGACTGTAGTCAGCGGTTCTCAGCTTGGATGCACATGAAAATCAACTGGGAAGCTTTTAAAACATCACTGGTGCCCAGGCCCCACTCTGGAGAGGCTGATATAATTGAATTGAGCTTTGGTCTGGGTATCAGTATGTTTTAAAGCTCCCCAGGTGAATCTGCTGTGCACCAGGGCTGGGAACTCCAGCTGGATGGTACAGACCTGGAGTTAAGTCCTGAGGTGACCTAGACTGTAGGTCAATCCAGAGACAGGAGAGCCAGCGAGTGTGGTAGGGGTGGTAGTGGGGAGGGGGTGCTGGGAAAAGTGCCCAGGATCATTACTACTCTATTCCCCATTCTTTGTATTGTTAAGTTACTTTGCATTCAAGATAGACTTTGAGAGTTTTAAACACCATGATTCCTAGATAAAGCACCAAAAGAGAGAATCAGACCAAACTTCATGTCCTCAGAAGTTTAGGCCCAGAATCAACCTGACTGCCCTCTGATCCAAATTCCATTCCCTAACCTTCACTCTGTCCTGGAGTCAGGGTGACCCAGATCTTGGAGTTAACCCAGACCTGATTTTTAACTAAATATTTATTTAGAAAATTATGTTAAAATCTACCTAACATAAAATTTACCATTTTAACCATTTGTAAGCCTACAGGTCAGGAACATTACATACATTAAGTACATCCACCTGTTACAGGATAATTGCCCATTCCTCCCCATCTCCAGCTCCTGGTTACCACCATTCTAGGTTTTCTATGAAATTGACTACAACCCAAACCTAGTTTTATGATGCATCATGTATAACTACATCAGCTCACATTCAAATAACAGTCACTCTGTTTGCATGAGCAATGAATCACACAGAAGCCTTGTCAGTAGCTTCTGTAACACTCCTTATTATATAGATGTTCACAGTGTGGCAGGGGCTGCTCTAAGTCCTTAAACTGACAGATCACCTTGTCGAGCCTCTATGGCAGTTAGATGGGGCTACACAACTGGGTCTGGCCAATGGAGAATGGGCAGAAGTATAATTTCCAGACCCATCCTGAAACCTTCTGCACAACCTACCATGCTCTCTTCCCTTCCCACAGCAGCCTCATGTTTAAGGTGGCAGTGTCAAAAGCTGGGAGGAGCCTGAATCCTTGAATCCCTGCTTGGAGCAGCGCTACCAAGAATTGGTGTTTAACCTCCATCAAACTGGCCCAGGAGCAAGAAATCAGATGGAGCTCTTGGGCATATTTGTTACTGCAGCAGAGCCTAGCCTAGCCTGACTAATACACAGCAGTTAAGCCACTTAAAAAAATCTTCTAGCTAGTAGTCACTGCAGTCAGGGTTCAACCCTAATTCTTTCTGATACAAATTTTGTGATCATCAACATTGTACTGTACTCCTGTTACTTTATCCTATATTGCTTCCAAACTATTCATTTGAGATTAAGCATGAGGTCTTAAAAAAAAAAAATAAAAGACAATGCTTACTACAAAAGAAGGTAGGCATTTTAATGTTTCTCCATACTCAACTGGCTTTTTCTACATCATGTCCCCCCCTTAAGAAAAATAAACTTCTGCTGAGCTCCATCCATCCAGTTGATAAAAATCCTAACAGCTTCTGGTACCCACATCACGCAGACATTTAAACCTATTCTTTAAGAGACAATTCTCCAGCAATTTATTTTCTGTCACTGCCTGTGTTTCTGCCTATGAAGGATGATATTTTGTTCACCTTTAGTGCCTTTACCCCATCGTATTCTGTAGTAAATGTCCCCAAACAATGCTTTTGCACTATCCATTAGGTAGGGCTGTCTCGACTGGTTGTCACCCAACAAGGGTGCCTCTTCCTGTCTTTGGTCTAAACATGATGTCATTTCTTCTTAGCATATCACCCACCACTATCTCCTGTTGAGTAAGTGTGTGGTATTTAAAAAAAAAAAGTATTTGAACAGAATGTTTCTTCTTTATTCTAGACCCATATAATACACATCACCACACATAGAGTTAGTCCAGTACTTAATAACCCTTTTAAAATTTTGAAATGGAAGGTATAGAAAAACCACCAAGAAATAGCACATAAATCTGGGAACTGAGAAAAGCAAATTTGGATATAGAGCAGCAACAGTGTGAAAAAGAAAAATGCCAGGATATTTTTCACATTATGGACTTGGGATAGCAAGGGGAGTACTTTTTACCCACCATTGAAATAGAGTAGGGTAACAAGATTTAGCAAATAAAACACTGACATTTACTGTAGGGTTTTTAGATGTTCAGACCTGTGGTGTGTACATTCCACAACTTACTTGCTTTGTGGCTTTGGGCAAGGTGTTCATCTCTCTGAGCCTCATTTTCAACATCTGTAAAATGGAGATAGCAACATCTACCTTTCTGGATTGTTAGAGACATTAACCAATTATATGTTGAGTACATGCCTTTCCTCCATTCAAATCACTATTCCTGCGAGTGAAGTATTGCTCCCCAGCAAATTCTGTCCTCTTGAAAGTATGGAGCAGCCCAAGGTACCAGGAGCCTTCCTGAGCAAATGAAGTAGGACGTTGGGAAGGGCCAGGGGAAAATGCAACCAAAGGGAGCTACAGAGGATCCAGAAGAAACCTTCCCTTTCCTTGAACTTTGCCCTGAGTGGGAGGAGCTGGGCTTCTGTTTTAGTGATAGGTCCCTAAGGAGAAGGTGCCTTCTGTTGCCCCCACACCAACCTCTCCTTTCTGATTTGTTGATGTCTGCATTTTCCTCCTAGAGGGCCCAAACTCTCAATCCATTAGTTTCTTCAAATATTAGTTGGGCACCTACCACATATATTCTGGTAGCAGGTGGCAGGCAGTGGTGGGTGATATGCAGGGTTGCTTCTTAGCTAGAAGCAAAAGCTCTGATGGCAGAATTTTAGGTACTGACAGAGGCACTTCTGAAAGGAGAAGGAGTTTTCCAGGGACTCTTGAAATTACTCTGTAGAATTCCTTTATTCAACGGGCATTTTTTTGAGCACCTATAATGTCCTGGTCCATGTACTAGGGATTGAAGAGAAATATTGAAGAGACCCAGTTCTAGTCTTAGAGTTTCTTGCAGCCCCCTAAGCAAGGTGTTAAAAACAATACAATGTGGGAAGTGATATAAGTGTAAGAACAGGATGCCATGGGAACACAAAGAAGGGTCAGCAAATTCAGACTCCTGGGGAATCAAGGAAGAAAGACTTCCTGGAGAAGGTAACATTTGACTTGGGTCTTGAAGGAAGGGTGGGTATTCAGAAGGGTGAAGAGACCAAGGAGAAAGACATTTCAGGCAGAAAATACAGCACATGCAAAAGTATGGATCAGCTCTGTAAAACTCATATGAAAATAATAAAACGGCACCAAAAATAGTGGTAGACAACACTTCCAGAATGTTTACTATAAGGCACAGCTCTTTGCATGTATGATCTCATTTAATCTTCAGAATAGCCCCCTTTGGAGACAGGTGTTACTCATTTTCCCATTCTGCAAGTGAAGAAACTGAGTCATAGGGAATTTAAATAATTTGTCCAAATTTACACAGCCAGTTAGCACCTGAGCTTAAAACTGAACCTGGCATTTCCAATTCCCAAAACAAAACTCTTAAAGCCTCTTCCATACTTCCTCTGAATCTTAATTTGGCATGTTGAAGCCAAGAGCCTAGCATTCCTTAGTCATCTGGCGACATATTTGTTGTTTTCTCTTCTCTTTCATGTGGGAATCTGGCCCAGTTTAAGACCCAGCAGCTTGGGTGTCTATCAGGGTTCTTAGACTGCCTTCCCGCCCTCCCCCTGCCCAGAATTCCAGGCATCCATCTCCACAAAACACCAAATCTGAGAAAGTTTCTGGGAAATATGAAATTGATGACCATTGTCACTCCTGGCTCTTTAATGAGACTACAGCCATACTCGACTTGTCATGGCCTCCCCCTTTTGACCCCTGTTTGCCCAGGCACTTAGTCATCCCAAAAGACTCCTCCGCCGCTGGAGATGAGAGCCCATTAGGAGTCACTGCAGTCTGTTAATTTGCCTTCCACTGTGGGCTGATTTTTCACTTGTTGACTTTCCTTATCTCATTTCCCCAGCTGGTCCATTTAGAAATAAATAATATTGTTAAACTAAAAAAGAAAAAGAAAAAAATGCGTTGGTCCTATTGCTCTTGAGTTCATTCCCTTTCCTGCTCTGCTCTGTATCTGAGGGAGCTGCCCTTGCAGGCTGTGCTCCCCAGGTTTCAATGTAATTGACTTTCGCTGTCTTCAGCCAATGGGAGGCAGTGGTGGGAGCTGTGAGGGTGAAAAGAAGTCAGAAGGCAGGATATTTCTTACTCCTCTCTGTCCCCCAGTGGTCCTAACAGTAGCTGCCTCTTCTCTATGATCTCATTCTCTAGGGATCTACCAAGGTCCTATAGGGAACAGTGGCTTTGGTAACACCACTTTTCCCTTTGTTTCTCCTTCATTGGGGATGACTCACTATCCCATGTTTTGCTTCTCAGCTCTCCCACCAACTGAGCACCCAATCCCCTGTATTAAATTCCTTCTGTTTCAAATACTTATAGTGGTTTCTGTTTACCTGGCTGGAGCCTGACTGATAAAGAAAAGGAAGCCAATTTGCTAAGTAATGACATCTAGGATCTAGCTCAATCTATACACTATTAGCAATCCAATCCAGCATAATTTGGTTCCATTCAACTCAACTCAATTTAACTCAATTCAAATCAATAAACATTTATGGAGCACCTACTTTGAAAAAAGCATTGTACTATGTGTTGTGGTGAGTGCTGTGTATTGTGTAAGATTGATGAATCACAGATCTGTACCCCTGAAACAAATAATACATTATATGTTAATAAATAAATATAAAAATAAAAAATATATAAAGCCATTATACTTACTAGGTAATTGGGATACAAAATAAAGAAATTATAATAACCCTCACACCCTCAAGGCATTGATGGTCTAATGGAATAAATAGGCAAGAGAACCAAGAGTTAAGGTATTCTATGTAGTGAATTGCAATAAAATGTTTTATGAGGTGAGCTCTGGGGAGGGGAACTTTATTAGATGAGGGTTGAGAGAAGCTTCCCAAGGAACCTATACTCAAATAGAAAATATGGAATAAAGGCTACCAGGCAAGGAGAATAGTCCCATAATATAGGTGAGTAGATGGGCAATGAGGAGGTTTGAGAAATCTAACTTTCAGAAAACATAACATGACAGTAAAAATCTGCCTCTAAATCCATCTAGAAAAATGGATGAATGGAGATGAATGGATGAAGACTTATCCCAGAAATAAACCCTACAATGAGATTTTTATTTGATAAACATAATAAAAGAGTAAATAAAAATAAATTAAAAATAGCTAAAGAAATGGTATTGGGACTATTATTTAATTATCAGAGGAGAAATGTAGATTTCACCTCATACTTTTGACCAGAATTACTGACTGGAGAATTAACCGCCCCCTTCAAGAAGTCAGAAAATCTAGAAGACAGTATAAGTTAAAGTTGATAGGATTTGGGGATGGAAATGGACTTCCTGCAGTATGGAACATATGATGAAAAGAAAGACAACTTTGCACAAGTTAAAGCTCAAATGCAGTATTAAAATTAACCTGAAATGAACTAGAACTGAAAGTTTGCAAAAAGAAATATGACAAAGGATTTGTATTCTTAATATATAAAGAGCTTTTACAAACAAATAGGAGAAGGCAAACAGTCCAGGGGAGAATATGAGCTGATGATACAAATGTGAAACTCATATAAAATATATGGGAATTTTTTAATCCATCAATAACTAAAGTTAGCAAAATAAAACAATAAGATTTTTTTCCCCAATCGCACTGGCAAACCATTTTGTTTTGTTTTCTAAATAAAAATGCTGCTGAGTGTGGTATGAAAAGGGGTCGCTCATCATTCCTGGTAAGAGGATGAATTATTACATTTCTGGAAAACAATTTGGTGGTATGTATCAAGGGTCTTAAAACTGTGTATGATTTTTGTTCACATTTCAAAAGCTATCCAAAGTAAATAAGCAGAGATCCAACCATCTTGGCATCACTTATAGTGAAAAATTGAAAATAACCTGTTTTAGGCAGTTTTACTGTGTGACATAATTACAGTGCTTCACACCATGCAACAATTATGACACAATGCAATAAAAACACTAATCACAATGTTAAGTGCAAAGAAAAGTAAGAAACCAGATAAAAAAGGAGCCAGTCTTCCTGAAGGTGTCAGGGAAGTCCTAAAGAGAAGGTGATATTTTAAATAGGATCCTGAAGGAATAAGAGTTTTCCATGTAGAGCAGAGAAAGGTCCAGGCAAAAAGATGTATAAATGTAGAGACACCTGAAGGAATACATTTAAGGAATACAAAGGAGTTAGATGGGGTGAGAGCTTAGATTGTGCTCATTGGGGTAGGAAGGAATGGTGAAAGGGGAGAAGCCAATTGGCGTAAGAAGGGTTTGGGTGTCATCCTGAGAATCAGGCAGTAGACAGTCAGTTTGGATTTGCAATCAGAATTGTGGAAGCATTCGTTCTGTTACAGGAAGTTGATGAGGCGAGAGACCAGCCAAGACTTGCTGAGGTTTGTGCTGAGCTTTGGCCCAAGGCAAAGGCGAGGGAAGGATTAGAGACGATGAAGGACTGGGGCTGCGGAGGCCAGGATAGCCAAAGATGTAATTCCTGGATTTGCAATTTTTTGAGACAAATGGGAATAAATAATTTGAATACCCTTGGCACTTGCACTCAAGATTGTGAGAGGTACTGAAGAGGAAGGCAGTAAAAATAGATACTGGGGAAGAAAAATAGATTTCGGACTCAAATATTAGAAATTCCAGAAGAATACCTTCACACCAGGTGTCAGCCTTATCCAATGAAAAAAAAACCTCTCATCCTCCCCGGAATGCATCTGGGCAGCTCAGTCCACTCCCGAGACCCTGAGTTTCTGGTACTGACCTCATTCTAGACTTTTCTCTATCAGTTTCTGCCATAGTGACAGTGGGAAAAATGAAAGTTCATGAAATACCACCTTTGAATCTGCTATGGATGAGAGGGTGCAGTTGGTGTCCAAACGCCAAATACGGATTTTCTGCAAACATCTACAGTAGTCCCTCCCTGAAATGGGTGGATAATTTTGGACACCGGAAATTGGTTGTGAGAGGCACACACGCACACCACTCTACCCTAAGCACCCTGCATACATTTTTGCCGTCCTTTAATGAGAGGCCCTTTGCAAAGCTGATCTGAATGCCCATGAAAACAGTTCCATATATTACTGTGACATTCTTTATATAATCAGAAAAAAGGCAAGGGTTGGGGGTTGGCTTGTAGGGCGGCAAGCTGTGTCCGGTAATAAGGCCCTCGGTTTATAGGTTAATTTTTCCATCAGCTGAAGAGGCTGCCTTCTCAGGCATGTCGGAGAGAGGAGAATTTATTACCCAAGGCACTGCTGTCATTGGGAACGCAGGTAAATAACCGCATTGCAAATGTGGTGTGAAGGGGACATGCTTCTGCTCAAAGTTGGCAGGCAGAGAGGTGTTAAGGAGAGCTCAAGGCCTGGGGTGGGGTGGGGGACAGCTTAGCCTATGTATTTGGGCTTTTGTCATTTGGGGACTCTGGCATGGTCCCCTGGGGAGTCCAGATCTGCAGCCCTGGTTAAGCCCAGGACGGAGAACTGATGGCACATTTTGGAGCCTGTTTCCAAACAGCACTGTCATTATTACTGAGGGCTTTAAATAAGCGGTAGCCTGGTGACAAAGGGATTTAAAATGCCAAGAGTGTGATTGTTTAGTAAAAGCTGGCAATTAACCTCCATGACCCCTATTATCCACTGGTTTTCTCAGAATTAGGTGCCAAGCCCAGATGAAATTTCGACCCTACATTATAGGCTCACAGTCTATGGTGACAATTAACATTCTGGGCCTAAGTTCCCCAGGGGACAAAGCTTGAAAAAAGTCTTTTTCTAACTTCCACTCCGTTGTCCTCCCCTAAATACCCATCTTTGGACCATCTTTGGGGTCCTCTCATTGTAGCTTTCATCTTGTGGGCTCCCCATAATTTTTTGGGTAACACCAAACTCTTGCAAAGATACAGAACCTCACATAACATTTTAGTTGAGGAAGATGGTATAGGTTGGGTGGAAAGTGCTGGTCTATTGAGACCTGGTCTTTGGGATCCCTTTAGATCAGGAGTCAGTAAATATTTCCCGTAAAGGGCCAGACAATAAATGTTTCCAGCTTATGGTCCAAATGGTCTCTGTTGTGACTTGTCAATTCTGCTATTGTAACACTGAAGCAACTAGAGACTATATACAAACAAATGGACCTGGTTGAGTGCCAATAAAACTTTATTTACAAAAACAGGTGGTGGGTGGGATTTGGCCTGTGGGACATACATAGTTTTGTTCACTCTGAGCTAGATCAGTGGTGTCCAATGAAAAGACAATGGGAGCCACATGCATAATTTTTAATTTAGTAGCAACATTTAAAAAAGTTCAATAAATGTCTGGAAGTTTATCATTTCAACATGTGATTGAAGTAAGTAGGTATTGATGAGATATTTTACATTCTTTTTTCGGTATTAAGCCTTCGCTATCCGGTGTAGCTTACATACTTAGAGAGATCTCAGTTTGGAGGGACCACATTCCAAGTGCTTGATAGCCCATGTGGTTAATAGTTCTCATATTGGTGAAGCACTAGAGGGTTACTCTTGTCTGCCTGGTTAAAACTGGTTCATTGACATCACTTTTGGATTCCAGCTCATGGGAAGAGGCAAGGGGGGCATCTCCCAGATGTAGAGTCAAAACTCCAAATCGCATGTCACTTTCTTTGGCCTGATATTGGTAAGACTCCAGTCACGTGGACACATCATGCTGGAAAAGAGTGTGGGAAATGTAGTCTGAAGCTGGGTGGCCATGTAGCCAGCTAACTCTTGGCAGGGCCCATTCTATTACTGATAAGAAGAAGGGAAGGAAAGGTATTGGTAGAAGCAACTTTTGTCATACCATCTAAGTTGTATTGAATTGTTCAACAGTCTTCTCTCTGATTCTGAAACCATACTCTGCTCTAGGTTGATCCTGAAAGTCAATCTGTTGGGATGGGAGGGAGAGGGGGCTGTGGTTTGAGATCCCCACCCATCCCTCTGTCTTTCTTTGAAGACCCTCTCCATCTCCTGCCCCAACAATCCACCTGTATTTCTCCTTCTGCTGCCATAACAAACTATCACAAACACGGTGGGTTAAACAATAGAAGGTTATTCTCTCACAGCTTTTGAAGACAGAAATCTAAAATCAAGGCACTGGCAGGGCCACCTTCCCTCCAAAGTCCTTGTGGGGAGAATCTTTCCTCACCTCTTCTAGCTTCTGGCCAGTCTCCTAGCCTTCCTTGGCTTGCAGACCCATCTCTCCTATTTCTGCCTCCGTGTTGACATCACCTCTCCTCTGTTTCTCTCTCTCTCTCCTTATCCTATAAAGATACAAGTCATTGGATTTAGGGCCCACCCCAAATCCAGGATGATTTTTAAATTATGCCTGCAAAGACCCTATTTCCAGATAAAGTCACATTCTGACATTCCAGGTGGACATGAATTTGGGGATACCATTCAAGCTACTGTACTACCTTGCTAGAACTCTGGATCATGCCAGAAGCTTTCTAAGCACCTTCCTCCACAATGGTCCTGGATTTCTGCTGCACAAAACCCTTTACATGTACAAAGTCCAGTGCTGGAAAAGAGCCCAGGGAGATTTTTGAGGACCTCACAAATGGCAGGAGGATCCAGCAAAGACTGAAGACAGATGTGCAGAGTAGAAGCCCCTCAGCACTGGAGGTGGTGGAAGGAAGTGGGAAAGAGAATGCAGAAGCAAAACTGCCTCTTTGCACACCTCCACTAGGAATAAATAAGTGTACCCATCATGCCCTATGGGTGGAAAAAACATAAAACTCCACATCCTGAGATAAAACAACAACAACAAAACAAAACAGAAGAACAGGATCACCCTGCCTAGTTCTAGTGCCCAACATAAACGATTCCTTGAGCATTTCCTGGCCATTGCTGATTACCCAACAAAATGCCTTTCTCCCTGACTTGTGCAATGTTGATTTCTGCAGACAGGAAGATGGTAGTCCTACCTGAAAACTGCTCTCATTCCACCAGGAATAGATGAGTGCAAAGTTGGTAAACTTGGTAGTTTTGTAAGTTTTTTCCTTTCTTTTCTTTTTAAATATTTTATTTATTTATTTGACACACACACACACACACACACACACACACACACAGAGAGAGAGAGAGAGAGAAAACACAAGCAGGGGGAGTGGGAGAGGGAGAAGCAGGCTCCCCACTAAGTAGGGAGCCCAATGTGGGGCACTATCCCAGGACCCTGGGATCATGACCTGAGCCAAAGACAGATGCTTAAAGACTGAGCCATCCAGGTGCCCCTAGGTTTTTTCTTTTCAATACCTGTTGGGTTTTTTATTTTCTGACTTTCTCAAAAAATTCTTTCTTTCTGTTGCCTTAAGTCTTCTATCCTCAGTTTCTTCACTGTCAAGTGGTGAAAAGAGTGATGTTGACCAGGATGAGCCCTTCCTCTTGCTCTGTAGTCCTGTTGATTTTGTCTCTTGTCCCTTTATTCTTTCTACTTCTGTCTACCTCCCCTCCACCATCCTTGTTCAAATATCACCTGGGATATTGCAACAATTCTAACTGGTCAACCTGAAGCTTCTTGCCACCCTATAGTTCAATATATGTATACACACCAATCTATGTATATACACACCAATATATAATCATATATATATATGTATATATATGTGTATATATCTACACACACACACCAAGACTATTCTAAGAAGTTTTATATAAACCAGTATTAATTAACATAATCCTCTCATCAATATCCTCATATTTCACACAAGTAAACAGAGAGATTAAGTAACACAGCTAATAAGTGGTAAAGTTGGGACTTGAACACAAGGAGATGGGCTAGAGGCCACACTCTTACCTACTGCTCTGGACAATAGCCTAGTGGTCTTTGAAACCCTCCACAATGTGCCTGCCACCTCACCAACCTCCTCACTCCCTGCACTTCAGTGACAGTGGCCTGCTTCCACTTACTATATCCCTTCTACAATCACCACAGGGCCTTTGCATGCCATCTACTGAGCATGCCCTTCCTTCCCCTTTTAGTGAAGGCAACTCCTCCTCACTTCCTGGACCTTGGCTTAGGAATGACATGTATGATCTCCTCTAGTAGATCAAGTCCTCTCAGAGAGGTTTCCAGAGCATGGAGAACTTCCTCTGCACAGCACATACCCCATTTGTGCCTCTCATCGGTTTGGGTGATTACCTGCTAATGCCCCTGCCTCCCAACTTCCTACCTCCTCCAATGCACATGGAAGCTCCATGAGGACAGAGTTGTGCTATCTGCTATCCCTTCAGGGCCCAGCATGGGCTCTGGCTCACAATATCTGCAGAATAAGGAAGTGGATGAGGAGGATGCTGATGAATCACTGATGCCTGATATTAGATTTTTTAAAAAGTCCTTATTGCCACAGCTTACAAAAAAACGAGTAAGAGACACAGAGGACTGAAAATGTGGTTTTGTTGTACAGTGTGGTGCTGGTTATGGTTCTTGGCCATTGGTCCTGATGCATGCAGCAGAGGCAAGCAGGTGGTCGTGGAGAGAGCTGGGTCTTCGGTCCAGAGAGACCTTGATTCGAAGCCCTTTCTTGGGGCTAATGTTCTGCCACATTTCCATGGATTTCAAATGCTCTTTTTTTCCTTCAAATTTTAATGTTTTTGAAAGCACAATTGATCTTACAACTGAGCTGTACACTTAATGAAGTGTATTTTTTGTTGGTCCCTGTGAAGCAGTTATGAAATCAATGGTGAGTCCCACAGTCAATGGCATTTTAGAATTGTGGTAATTCCATTTGTGGCCTTGGGTAAAGTCTTTGCTTTTCTGAGACCTAATTTCCTTATCTATAAAAGGGCAGAGTTGTCGTAAATATTGGAGATGTATATAATGGCCTCTGCACAGTGACTCGTGGCTTTAATTCATCAATAGAAAGTCTATTATGAGTTTCATAAAATATGTGTCAGATGAGGGTTTTGCGAGAGTAATCTGTATCCTTGTATGGTCAGTGACACATTTGGCTACTCACAATTTTAAAGAGGAAAGAAGGTTTAAGGGGCTCTTTCTTCTTTACATTTTAATTAATGCTGCTCAAAACCTTTTTCTCGTATCTTTATACTGTGAGACAAGCCTTCACCAGTACTGTCACAGGCAGAAAGGCGCTGTTGAACCCGTCACTAGGGTGCACTCTTAAAGCTCCCTTGTTCCTTCACTTTCTGAAGACTCTACTGATAGTCTACATGGGGGAAGCAAAGTCCTATGTACATTACAAATTATACGGAATTTGACTCATCTACCAAGCACATCTCTCTCTCTCTCTCTCTTTAAACTCAGGGCAATTACTTGTTCTATTTCTACATCTAATGCTCTTTTCCAGTTTATTCTTGGTGAGCATTAGTCAGTGCCGCTATATTTTCGGAAAGGATTCTATTTGCTCTGAACCAGGAACTGGAGTATAATCTCAGTTAGTCATCTGAAGTCTTCATCTCCGTCACTCTTTGTGGTTCATCGACTTGAACCGGGATGCGGATAATGACATAAAGGAAGCCTTCAGATGGTCCCGTGAAAAATCATGCCTTTACGAAGGACCTCTTAAAGTACCCTTAAAAATAATCACAAGACCAAGAGCTGTCTTAAACATATTTAACTTGGTAGACAAATAAGGGCTAAGAATAAATGAGAAAACATATATTTGGATTAAAAACAGAAAAAGCAACTGCTGAGTGAGGGCAGAGAAAAAGTATAAAGTGGACTGAGCACATTTTTCAAGAAAAGAGACTTAAATTCATTTCCTGCTGATTGGCAGAGTCAGCCATAGTGAAGGACAGACTTCAAAGCATACCTTTTCCTTTGACCAGCTTTTGTGATGTCGGCAAATCGTTTTTCGTCTCTATGCTGCTATGATAAGGTTTTCCATTATTTGTCATTCCATTACTCCTCAAGTCTTTTAAGAGTTGATTTAATTTTGGGAGACAGCAAAAAACATTGAGAACTAAGTTAAATACACCTGATGATAAAGTAAGGTAATGAGTGTGTGTGCATGCGTGTGTACGTGCACACACACATGCACACACACGTTTGTATATGTGTGTACAAGATCTTCCAAACTGACCATAAATGAAACTGGTTGTAGCGGATTAAACAGTGCCTCCTCCCCCACAGAAAATGTCCATGTCTACGTCCCACTCTGAGGAATCTGTGTGAGTTTATTGAAGAAAAAGTGTTTGCAGAGATAATTAAGGATCTCAAGATGAGATCATCTTCTATTATTTGTGTGGGCCTTGAATCTAATGACAAGTATCTTCTAAGGAAGAGACAGGAGGAGACAAGGGACACACCCTAGAGAATGCCATGTGAAGACAGAGGCAGAGACGGGAGTGAAGCAGCCATGAGTCCAGGAACACGGAGCCAGCAGAAGCTGGAGCAGACAATGAAGGGTTCTCTGAGAGCCTTCAGAGCGAGGACAGCCCTGCCGACAGGCACCTTGACTGCAGGTTTCTGGTCTATAGAACTAAGGGAATGAGTTTATTTTGTTTTAAACTGCCATGTTGTGCTAATTTGTTACAGCAGCTCCAGAAATTTAATATACTGGCTTATTTTTTGGCTTGAAAATGTGGTTTTGAGACACTTCTCAAAGAGAAAGGAATTTCAGAACTAATCTGAGTAGTGATATTATCATTAGAATAAGTGTCTATTTTCCTCTAAGGTTGCTTAAAATAATTTATCCCCATCTGTATCAGTCATTGTCCAACTAGGGAAATTGAAACCACTGTGGGTATATATAGAGAGTAAAATTAATACAGGAATTTATTATTCCACAGATGAGAGAAGCCAAAAGGACACAGAGAGGTAACCAAGAGGTTGGCAACAGCAGGAGGCCATGACCACCCTGTGAGAGGAGGTGGTGGTCAGAAGTCAGGGTCACCAACAAGAAGCTGGCACCATGGTGGGCTTATGGAGTGGGAGATTCTACCTGATGTAGAGAGGAAGTGGAGGAATGCCTCAGCTTCTCCCATGTTGTCCCCTTCCATCTTCTTCAGTCCTTCCCATTAGCTGAGCTCAGCCAGCAGCTCCATCACAGGGAAGCCCAAGAAACCACCTCTAGGGAACAGAACAGGGAAATGCAAGGAATAGATTAAGAACTTGGTTGCCCAGGTGAAAATTGGATAGCCACATGCAGAAAAATGAAATTGGATCATTTCCTTACACCACACACAAAAATAGACTCAAAATGGATGAAGGACCTCAATGTGAGAAAGGAATCCATCAAAATCCTTGAGGAGAACACAGGCAGCAACCTCTTCTACCTCAGCCACAGCAACGTCTTCCTAGGAACATCGCCAAAGGCAAGGGAAGCAAGGGCAAAAATGAACTATTGGGATTTTATCAAGATCAAAAGCTTTTGCACAGCAAAGGAAATAACAAAACCAAAAGACAACTGACAAAATGGGAGAAGATATTTGCAAACGACATATCAGATAAAGGGCTAGTGTCCAAAATCTATAAAGAACTTAGCAAACTCAACACCCAAAGAACAAATAATCCAATCAAGAAATGGGCAGAAGACATGAACAGACATTTCTGCAAAGAAGACATCCAGATGGCCAACAGACACATGAAAAAGTGCTCCATATCACTCGGCATCAGGGAAATACAAATCAAAACCACAATGAGATACCACCTCACACCAGTCAGAATGGCTAAAATTAACAAGTCCGGAAATGACAGATGCTGGCGAGGATGCGGAGAAAGGGGAACCCTCCTACAGTGTTGGTGGGAATGCAAACTGGTGCAACCACTCTGGAAAACAGCATGGAGGTTCCTCAAAATGTTGAAAATAGAGCTACCCTATGACCCAGCAATTGCACTACTGGGTATTTACCCTAAAGATATAAACGTAGTGATCTGAAGGGGCACGTGCACCCGAATGTTTATAGCAGCAATGTCTACAATAGCCAAACTATGGAAAGAACCTAGATGTCCATCAACAGACGAATGGATAAAGAAGATGTGGTATATATACACAATGGAATACTATGCAGCCATCAAAAGAAATGAAATCTTGCCATTTGTGACAACGTGGATGGAACTAGAGGGTATCATGCTTAGCGAAATAAGTCAATCAGAGAAAGACAACTATCATATGATCTCCCTGATATGAGGGAGAGGAGATGCAACATGGGGGGTTAATGGGGTAGGAGAAGAGTAAATGAAACAAGTTGGGATTGGGAGGGAGACAAACCATAAGTGACTCTTAATCTCACAAAACAAACTGAGGGTTGCTGGGGGGAGGGGGGTTGGGAGAGGGGGGGTGGGGCTATGGACATTGGGGAGGGTATGTGCTATGGTGAGTGCTGTGAAGTGTGTAAACCTGGAGATTCACAGACCTGTACCCCTGGGGAAAAAATAAATATATGTTTATAAAAAATAAATAAAAAAAAAAAAAGAAATGAAATCTTGCCATTTGTGACGACGTGGATGGAACTAGAGGGTATCATGCTTAGCGAAATAAGTCAATTGGAGAAAGACAACTATCATATGATCTCCCTGATATGGGGAGAGGAGATGCAACATGGGGGGTTAAGGGGGTAGGAGAAGAGTAAATGAAGCAAGATGGGATTGGGAGGGAGATAAACCATAAGTGACTCTTAATCTCACAAAACAAACTGAAGGTTGCTGGGGGGAGGGGGGTTGGGA